>NC_073382.1:16357345-16661512 GCF_028641065.1 Leucoraja erinaceus
TTATTTTGTGCAGCTCGTAATTGCCAGTTATGAAAAGCAGCTGATGCATCTTGTAGTGGAAGTGACTTTGTTTTGCAGCTGTTGTCGATACAAGCTCTTTGTTTGTGTCGAGGACAGCTGTGTATATAGAATTAGTTATTTTTCCAGTTGCGTATTAACTGAAGTAAACAATTACTGAAACAGAAATTTGGTGTGCTGTGCCTCAAGTAAATTGTCTCGTAAGGTGTTTCCATGAAAAAATATATAATTTAAATTTTTTAGTTTTAGAAGAAACACAACGCAAGGATTAGAATTTGTTGAACAAATTTAAAATAGCCTGTGACTGAGTTCATATTCCCCTACACGCCCCAATTTTAATTGTTAGTCATGACTCCATTGTAATTAGTTTCACATCTGAATCAGAAAGTTCTGGGTTCATATTGGACTCCAGAGATGTAAAGTACACGGCATTGGGGGTTCAGTATTGATGTGGATAGAGAACTGGCTGACAAACAGGAAGCAAAGAGTAGGAGTAAACAGGTCCTTTTCACAATGGCAGGCAGTGACTAGTGGGGTACCGCAAGGCTCAGTGCTGGGACCCCAGCTATTTACAATATATATTAATGATCTGGATGAGGGAATTGAAGGCAATATCTCCAAGTTTGCGGATGACACTAAGCTGGGGGGCAGTGTTAGCTGTGAGGAGGATGCTAGGAGACTGCAAGGTGACTTGGATAGGCTGGGTGAGTGGGCAAATGTTTGGCAGATGCAGTATAATGTGGATAAATGTGAGGTTATCCATTTTGGTGGCAAAAACAGGAAAGCAGACTATTATCTAAATGGTGGCCGACTAGGAAAAGGGGAGATGCAGCGAGACCTGGGTGTCATGGTACACAAGTCATTGAAAGTAGGCATGCAGGTGCAGCAGGCAGTGAATAAAGCGAATGGTATGTTAGCTTTCATAGCAAAAGGATTTGAGTATAGGAGCAGGGAGGTTCTACTGCAGTTGTACAGGGTCTTGGTGAGACCACACCTGGAGTATTACGTACAGTTTTGGTCTCCAAATCTGAGGAAGGACATTATTGCCAAAGAGGGAGTGCAGAGATGGTTCACCAGACTGATTCCTGGGATGTCAGGACTTTCATATGAAGAAAGACTGGATAGACTCGGTTTATACTCGCTAGAATTTAGGAGATTGAGAGGGGATCTTATAGAAACTTACAAAATTCTTAAGGGGTTGGACAGGCTAGATGCAGGAAGATTGCTCCCGATGTTGGGGAAGTCCAGGACAAGGGGTCACAGCTCAAGGATAAGGGGGAAATCCTTTAAAACCGAGATGAGAAGAACTTTTTTCACACAGAGAGTGGTGAATCTCTGGAACTCTCTGCCGCAGAGGGTAGTCGAGGCCAGTTCATTGGCTATATTTAAGAGGGAGTTAGATGTGGCTCTTGTGGCTAAGGGGATCAGAGGGTATGGAGAGAAGGCAGGGACGGGATACTGAGTTGGATGATCAGCCATGATCATATTGAATGGCGGTGCAGGCTCGAAGGGCCGAATGGCCTACTCCTGCACCTAATTTCTATGTTTCTATTAATTTAAAAAAATCAAAGGTTGACACTCTACGATCCAGTGATCAGGCTGACCACCTCTTGAAAGAAAGTTATACTGATGCCCCATCTAATCACTCGGGGGTTATAAAAGATCTCCACAGACTGCACTGATGAGAGCGGGTGTTATTCCCCATGCTAGTATTTATCTCACAATCAATAAAAATGATCACAATACCATAAAACAGCTTGTGGAAGTCTGAGAGATCTAATTCCTTCCTGCGCAACTCACATTATAACACTGTCAAATCTTCTAAGGTACTTCAATGATTGGGCTTCCATCCCAGGATAGTGAAAGGCACTACATAAATGCAATTTTCATTTCCATAAATGATTAAACACTCAAAATTTAATTGAAGTAAATGTTAGACACAAAATGCTGGAGTAACTCAGCGGGACAGGCAGTATCTCTGGCGAGAAGGAATGGGTGACATTTTGGGTCGAGACCCTTCTTCACACTGATGTCAGGGGAGTGGGCGGGACAGAGATCGAATGTAGTTGGAGACAGTAAGACTAGGGGGAGAACTTGGAAGGGGGAGGGGGGGGGCAGTGGAGAGAGAAAAAACAAGGGCTATTTGAAGTTAGAGAAGTCAACGTTCATACCGCTGGGGTGTAAGCTACCCAAGTGAAATTTGAGGTGCTGTTCCTCCAATTTGCACTGGGCCTCACTCTGACAATGGAGGAGGCCCAGGACAGAAAGGTCAGATTAGGAATGGGAGGGGGAGTTAAATTGCTGAGCAACCGGGAGATCAGGTAGGTTGGAAATACTTGGGGTCACCTGGAAATACTTTTGGGGTCCTTGGATGATCGAGGGAGGAGGTAAAGGGACAGGTGTTGCATCTCCTGCAGTTGCAGGGGAAAGTACCTGGGAAGCGGGTGGTTTGGGTGGGAAGGGACGAGTTGACCAGGGAGTTGTGGAGGGAACAGTCTCTGCAGAAAGCAAATAGGGGTGGAGATGGGAAGATGTGGCCAGTAGTGGGATCCCGTTGGAGGTGGCGAAAGTATTGGAGGATTATATGCTGGATGCGACGGCTGATGGGGTGGAAGGTGAGGACAAGGGGGACTCTGTCCTTGTTGCGAATGGGGGGAGGGGGAGCAAGAGTGGAGCTACGGGACATCGAGGAGACCCTTGTGAGAGCCTCATCTATAATGGAAGAGGGGAATTTCCGCTTATGTGTTGTCAGCTCTAGAATGGCTGGATCTAGGCTAGGACATACTGACAGGAAAATTCCAGGAAACAACCAGGGCCCACTGCACAGCTGTCTGAGGGGAAAGTAAAGAGGCAAGACAATGTCAAAAAGATTAACCCCACAAACAGTGAAACATAAAAGTCAAACGTGACTGCTGCTGTCATTGATCAAAATAACCAAAGGATATGAACTACCTCTGGGTAGTTTATATTTCAATGCTAATTACATCAAATTATTAGACAATTTCACAATGTTGTGACATTTATGATGTTTAATTCACATTACTGAGAGAGATGTTTTGCCTTTGAAGAATTATAGAGTAATTTACCAAAACTCTACCTGGATACTAATGGTAAAATAATGAGGAGAGAGTGAACACATTGAGGTGGTACTCTCTGTAATTTGTAACAAGATAAATAACAGTAGGGGGCTTCTTCCTCTACCATTTAGTAAGATTATCTTAGCCTAATAATTCATATCAGTTTTTTCCCAAAATAACAAAAAAACTGCATGTATATACCCAGCAACTGGGACTTCACCGCCTGTGGGTTAAGAATTCCTAACGTTCATTATCCTTTGGATGAATTTGTGTTCAACTGTCTTTAGTTTGAAACAGTAACCCTGGTTTTGGACCCCCGGTCAGGAGAAATAATAACCCTGTCAAGTCCCTTAAGAATTATGTACATTTCAATATGATCTGTTTAATCAGTCCTCAAATGTCGTCAGATTTCTCCCTCCCCACACCAACAATCAATCTGATGAATCTCAGTTGTGGTCCATTTATTGCAAGGATATCCTTCCTTAAGCAGATCAGACCATCCCACAAAATTCTAGTCATGATCTCAAATGGCCTCTATGTAATCAGACCAAGAGTTCTCCATTCTTGTGCTTATGTTATTTTACTTTATGAAGGCCAATGTTTATTGCCCTGAACTAATCCTTAAACTATGTGAGTATGTGACCCCAAATGCCATCAAATTTCTGCATGGTTTAATCGTAAAATCAAGATGTTAAGTGGAACAGTTAAAGTAGATTAAGAGAATAATTCCCATAGGTGTGGTATCTCACGATTTAGGATCAGTCTCAAATTTGGTGCTAGATTCTTAGAAATGTTTTGTAAATAGCTCCTTCTGCATAGGGTGATAACACTTCCAAAAAATCTAGGTTGATGGTTAATTTTAAATCTGATTGGTAATTTTTTGTTCACCAAAGATCTTAATACATTTGAGTTTGGCCATGAGATCAGACAGGAATTCACTGTATGGCAAGCTCATGAGACTGAATGGCCTACTTTTTTTTAATTCATGGTTATAAACTTGAAATGGAGGACAAAATAAGACATGGTATCAATCTGCTACTGCCTCAAAATACACAATCTCAATAATGTGTAATTCACAGCTTCTATATTGGGAGTGCGGACTCTGCAACTATCTTTATTGTGCGCATTTAAATTAAAAAATGCAGAAATAGACACACAAATATTGTTTACAAAATGTATTTTCCTGCGTGACTCGTGTTAGCGCGAGTAATGTAATTTGCCTAAATGCTAATTTCAGTTGTAATGACTCACTTTCATCAAGCATGATAAGTTTTCTCTTCATCTTTTTTATGAACTGTCAATTTCCTTTTCCATTTCCTGTGCAGATACGTTAGTAATATTAATCCCCACGTTCGCAGTCTTTAAATAGATCATACTATTTAAAGGAGCAATTAGTTCCACTCCCCCACTATTTTCTCATAGCCCTACAAATCTTTTCAAATATAGATCCAATTTTCTTTTAAAAGTCATTAACAAATCTATTTCCATTAACCTTTCAGTCAGCCTATGAAGTTCGTGCTTGGTAAAGTAATTTCTTTACATCTCTACACTGGTTCTGTTTTAAATTATCTTGAAGATGGACACACATCTTGGGTCTATCCTTTTAGTAAATCTCTGGCTTTCTGACTGTTCAGAGAGAGTGACAGCGGTCGGTACAACTCTGGTCACATCACGGTGAAGGAGCCTGTGTGTGGCCCGGACATTGAACTGATGGTTGTCGGTCTCCGCTTATGCTGTGTGCCGCTGTGGTGGCTGTTTATGTTTAATCTTTATCTTGTTTTGTATCTTGCTGATTTTTTGGTATGACTGTATGGTAAATCAAATTTCACTGTACCTTGGTACACGTGACAATAAAGGATCATTGAACCATTAAATCTCTGCATCCTCTCCAAAACATCTTAAATTAGAGACGGCAGCCAAATTGGTCTCTAGTCCAGCTGAGATTTGTCCAGATATTTATAAAGATTTAACATTATATATATATTTTAATTTAAACTTCAATTTCTGAAGCTAAGATTCTTGTACCATATTTTTGTGCATAAATGTGAAACAGTTTGATCAACTTGTCATGCCATCTTTAATGGTTGGTGCATATGAACAGTTTATCCATGTTCCCTTTGAAGTTGTCCAACTGACTCTTTTCTCTCTTGTTCTTTCTTAAAAACTGTAAGATCTCACACTTTTTTGCATAAAATGTAATCTGGCATGTAGAAAATATGCAACTTTTTCTTGTGGTCAGGTCTTTCTTGTAAGCCAGTATTTTCCATCTTAGTAATTTACTGGCACACAAAAGACGTGTTTGCATTTTTGGGTAATAGATCATCTGCAAGAAACCACACCAGTTCTGCACTGAAGGATCAACATAACAAAGCAGAACTATGCCACAACACTCAAGATATGCAACTGGAACATATTAAACTTTAGTGAATAATCTCTCACCAAAATATGTGCTTGCCTGTCTCTCTCCCTCCCCCCTCCTCCCGTCTTATATCTTCCGTTAGTTTCATTGATTCTTCCATTGAGCCTTTCTCCTGAATTAAGGAAAATGAATTTCCCTTCCTTTTCACTAAAAATATTTTGGGCAATTTTAATCAACATCATGAAGAACTAAAAAAAATGTTTTTTAAATGGCATCAGAAAATCCATTTACTCCAAATACTTGGAAGAGAATTGTGCAATGTCAATAGTGTATAAAGAATATTGATATTATCCTGAAAAGCATCAGATCTGTGTTTATTTAGTTCCTTCATTTTGTAGGATACAATAGCACTTACAAGTTATTCTCTTTAGTAGTGACACTTAAAACCAAGAAAACATCTGAAGGAACTGAATGATCAAAATTCATTTTACTGCATTATGTGAACTAATTTACTCATGTACGAATGGGCAATTTCAGATTGATATGATGCCTAGACACTTTGTGTCAACACTTAAAATGTGTTTGCTTCTGGGAGGAATGTAGCCTTGTTAAGTGATATTATTTTTTTGTTAAAGAAGCCTTGGAATATTAAGGGACGATATCAAACATTAGGGTCAAACGCAAATCTTCAAATTCAAATAATTTAAAGAGAGGCTATTAATTGAAATATGAAACATTTGGATGGGTACATGGATAGCAAAGGAGGGATATGGGCCAAAAGCAGGCAAGTGGGACCAGTGCAGATGCAGCAAGTTGGTTGCCGAGGGCAAGTTGGGTGATCACTAATGTTTAACTCCATGATGACAGAGAACTACCACTTTTAAAGTTGTGGATCTAATAAAAACCACTCCCTATATTCTTGAAATCAACATTACGAAAAATGGAACAACATTTCTTTCCATATTAACAATTAGGTTTCAATGCTTCACTCCGCCAACACTCAAAGTAACAAAGCTGGAATGTGCAACTGCTCCAATTTCCTAAACAGAATCTCAAATACTGGGGTCAATCTATTGCTGAAGTCCACGTGGATTTACCAGCACATAGCCGTAACTAGGCTAATCTGGAACAGAGATGGCAGTGCAGCTTTTCACTCTGGAAACTGCACTGTATTTATGGAGACCTGCATTATGGAGACAATACATGATCAAAGATTGGGGAATTGAGGGCAAAGGAGAAACAGGAACAGAATAGGTGTCGAGGCTCAGGGCAGATCAGTCACGATCACACTGAATGGTGGGCAGCCTTATGATACTCTGTGGCCTACAGCTGTTCCTATTTTCCAGTGTGTTTGTATCAGTGCAGCCAGTTTAGGGAAAGGCCGTAGACTATGCTGATAACTGAGAGATGACTGCACCAAGGGAGAAGTGGCTTTGCCCAGGGATCAGGCCACTGGTGACATTAAAAAAGAGGAAGGTTAGCTACTACAATTTACTAGATTTCTTAAACATAATCTTAAATAATCACCATTGCAACTGCTCCAATTTCCTAAACAGAATCTCAGATACTGGGGTCAATCTATTGCTGAAGTCCACGCATCATGAACTTGTCTTTACCTCATCTCTTCTCAGTTTCCAGGCACAAAAACCCTCACCACCCAAGCACACAGATTGCTGGTTATTTCCATTCCCTTCCATTTGCGATTTCCTCCTGTCCCATTCCCTAATTCCATTCTAGCAATTTTCCTTGAATTTACCAACAAGAAAACATATCTTGACTTCCTGACAAAACTGGAGACTAAGGGAGACGGCATTTCGATGACAGCAGCAAGAAAAAACAACTCAATGTAAAGCCAAAAGAGGAGGGAAAAAAGAGATAAACAAATCTGAATGAGATAAAGAAAATATCCTCCAACTTACCATTAGATATATATGATATGCCATTTATTGTCACTATACATGTACAGTGAAACTGAAAGCTGCTCGTACTCAGTGCATACGTACAATTTAGCACAAAAAACAAGAAACAAGAAACAGAAAAACAAACAAAAAAAAAAAAAAAAAAGGTGATGAAAGAATAACTAGTCAGTGCCTTTAATTATATATTCATAGCGGGTTCAAATATAAACCTAGACCCTGCACTGCTTTTTCCGAACAAGTAATAATCACATACTGTGTGAGGACAAAGAAAGAATAAAATAAAGTTGAACAGCTTTCCTATTCAGTGCTGTTCCCTACAGTACTCGGGAGTACATATATTTTTTTTAAATTACAATGCTCCCAATGCTTTTTAATTGAAATTTTCAATTAGTCTGTGTACAATACAGATACGGAGGTTGAGGGGAGACGATAGAAGTATATACAATTATGAGGTAAAGATAGGCTAGGCAGTAAGAATTTTTTCCCCAGGGTAGAAATGTTCATAGGTTCATATGTTCTCGGAGCAGAATTAGGCCATTTGGTCCGTCATTCAGTAATGGATGATCTATCTTTCACTCTCAACCCCATTCTCCTGCCTTCTCCCCATAACCCCTGACAACCTTACTAATCAAGAATCTGTCAAACTCCACCTTAAAATATCCTTTGACTTGGCCTCCACAGCCACCTGTAGCTGTCCAACACTAAAGGGCATGGTTATAAGGTGAGAGGGGGAAAGTGTAATGGAGATGTGTGAGATACGTTTCTGTTCACAGAGAGTAGTGGGGGCTTGGAACGCAATGCCAGGGGGTGGTGGTGGAAGCAGATATGATAATGCCTTTTAAGAGGCTTTTAAATAGAAGTGGAAGTTCAGGGAATGGAGGGATATGGATCTGTTTAATCTGTTTAAGAGATCAGTTTAACTTGGCATCATGTTTGGCACAAACATTATGGGCCGAAGAGCCCATTCCTCTGCTGTGCTGTTCTATGTTTTGTTTTCACACAGAAACAATATCAACTTCATCTTCTGGCAACTTTACCCTTATTTTATATTTTAATTTTCATACTCAAACAGATCTGTTTGTTACCAATGAGGCAAAGCTGTAATACAGTTATTCAATTATATCTTCTGCAATACAATCCATATATGCTAATGGTTTGCTGCTAAAATCTGCACGAATCAATTCAGTGGAAATTCTATTCAGATTACTATTCTTGTTTATGGCCTAGAAGCAGCACATTGGAAATAAAACACGTTTCAATTTTCCATAGAAAAGACCTTGAACATTTCTCTGCAGCCATCTCCTTCCTTTGCGTGTCCATGGATACAGTATGTTGTCTCCAGATAGTGCAGGTCTACGTATTTAAACACTTTCCTTCCTGGAAAATTTCCAATTTGGTTGGCTCTGCTGGGTTAGGTTTCCTTCTGTATGCAGCCAAATCATTTTAACTAGAAAATGTCTCAATTTTCAATTTGCATCCTTCAACAGGTGTGACACCCTTTGATAAAAGTATCTATATATGAGGCAGCTAATATTATTAAAACAATGACATCAGCTTTTCCTTAACCTTCCAAAAAGTTTTATGCAATTTGGATAGAGCAACACAGAATAAAACATAATTGGTGGCATTATGGTATTGGGCAAAGCGAGTGGAATATAAATACTATCAGTTGATTTTGTTAGGTTTTTATCAATGCAACTTTGATGCATTTTTCCATTTGCATAACCGAACATTACCTACTCTGATAACAGGAACAATAGGAAGAGCAGATGAGACACAAGATCAAAATCAGACTGGAGGCCTGCGACTGGTGGTGTGCCTCAGGGATCAGTGCTGGGCCTATTTCTGTTTATATCAATGATTTAGATGAGAATGTACTAGGCATCATTACTAAATTTGCAGATTACATTAAAGTAGGTGGTATCGTACAGTGAGGATGTTTTCAAAAATTACAGCAGAATCTTGATCAGCTGGGCATGTAGGCTGAAGAATGACTAATGGAGTTCAATGGACGACAGATAGCACAATGGGCTAAGAGTTCGGCTGGCGACCGGAAGGTAGCCGGTTCAAATCCCGCTTGGAGTGCATACTGTCGTTGTGTCCTTGGGCAAGACACTTCACCCACCTTTGCCTGTAATGGAATGTTACGGCGGCAGGCGCGGGCACACCGCGACGCCCTGTGTCTCCCTTTCAAGGGAGATGCTAAAAATGCATTTCGTTGTCTCTGTACTGTACACTGACAATGACAATAAATTGAATCATTTCATTTTTTTTTTTTTTTCAATGCACGTATGCGTGAGGTGTTGCATTATAGGAAGTCAAATCATAGCTGGACCTCACAGTGGCCCTGGGGAGTGTTGTAGAGCAGAGGGATCTAGGAGTACAGGTGTACAGTTCTCTGAAAGTGGCATCGCAGGTAGACAGAGTGGTAAATGTGACAATGGAGGAGGCCCAGGACAGAAAGGTCAGATTGGGAATAGGAGGGGGAGTTAAAGTGCTGAGGAACCGGGAAATCAGGTAGGTTAAGGCGGACTGAACAGAGGTGTGCAGCGAAGCGATTGTCGAGCCTGCACTTGGTCTCACCGATGAACAGGAGTTGACACCTGGAACAGCGGATACAGTAGATGTGGTTGGAGGAGGTGCAAGTGAACCTTTGCCTCACCTGAAAAGACTGTCGGGGTCCTTGGATGGAGTCGAGGAGGGAGATAAAGGGACAGGTGTTGCATCTCCTGCAGTTGCAGGGGAAAGTACCTGGGGAGGGGGTGGTTTGGGTGGGAGGGGACGATTTGACCAGGGAGTTGCAGAGGGAATGGTCTCTCCAGAAAGCGGAAAGCAGTGGAGATGGGAAGATGTGGCCAGTAGTGGGATCCCGTTGGAGTTCTAATAGCAGTTCTATTAACTTAGGCAGCTTTTTAAATATCAATTATCAATTCTGCCTTAAAATTTCCATCCTGCAATTTTCCAAGCTCCAAACTGTTGCGAAAGCATGGGCTGCAGATTTCTGTGTTTATCATCAATTCTATTCCACATTCATCAACATAAAGCACTGAGAGGTAAAAATGATTTGCCTATGGTCATTTTCTAACAACATTCAAAGCTATATACGCCTTTGCATCTTAAAAATTATAAGCTGAACTAAGTGAACAGGTTAGGTTCCTTTCTCCAGATAAGACGAGTGGTCATAAAATTGTTGCTGTAGGCGTTTGATAGGATAAAAGAACTAAAGTGATAAGAATGTTTTCACATATAGGTAAGTCCGATGCTAGCAATCATAATGTAAAAAGATCACTAATAAATCTAATAAATTCAGGGCAAAGTTCTTTACTCCAAGTTGAGAAAATGGAAATTGTTTGGATTTGCGTGTGGAGTGGTTGAAACAAATATCAAAGATTAAGCTGGGGGGAAATTAGATGTGCAGGAGAGAAAGCACTGAAGGAGACATTGATAACAACGGTGAGTGGAGTTGAGGGAAATTCGCCTGGTGCATAAACTAATAAATAGTTTGTTATTATACAGTAAATATACTGAATGTGGTGTTCTAAAAGAATAACTGACATTTAAAAGCATTTATAGTGTTTTATTTATATAGGTTTGCAGTTAGCAATTATTCCTAATATTTACCAATACTTTAAAATAATAATTTTCCTTTTATAAAAGGAATTCCGTTTTTCAAAATGAAGTTACAATTAACAGTATTATAATTTTTGTTAATCTGCAGCATCTTTTTATTCAAATGTTGATGCAAATGTGATTCTCCTCAAAAGGCATATTCTTTTATCAAATATTTCAGTTTGTTAATCAATTCACAAAAGGCTCCAAAGATAATTAAGACCGCTGGATCTGAAAGAAAACAGTAGCGGCAGACAAACATTCCAAACATTCTTTCAAAATGATCAAGGAATTCCAGGCACATTTTCTGCATTTAAACATTTAAGGTCCTTAGTTATACATTTAGCTAGATGAAGCTAACCATTCTAAATTTGATTTCTGCCATAATCGGCAACTAAGAAGAAGCTTTGGTACAGCTTGCTCTTCAACAATAGTGAGCAAATCAGAATGCTGGTCATGATGGGGCACTCCTTTTTAAAAAAATAGATATAATTTTTAAAAGGAAAGGAACTGATATATTCAATAATCTTAGTCTTTTATTTTCTTTTAATTCATTTTTTTAAAAATAGCAATAAACAAATCTACCTCTGGGGAGGTAAATCCAATTGTTCACATAACACTGATTTTCTTTTAAACTTTCAACATCTTACTTCTAGTAAATAGTAAGATGTCCCAAAATATTTGTGACACTGAAAAAAAAAGGTGTATGCAGGGAATTTCAAAGTCTGGATCCAATGAAGATAAAAATGCCAATAGTGGAATGATTAAGCTTGAGTCTGAACAAGGATCCCGACCTGAAATGTCACCAACCGTCCATTCAGAAAGTATTCAGACACCTTCACTTTTTCCACATTTTGTTACATTACAGCCTTACTCTAAAATTGATTAAATTATTTTTTTTTAAATCATCAATCGACACACAATACCCCATAATAAAAAGTGAAAACAGGTATTTTGAAATTTTTGCAAAGTAATAAAAAGAAATAACTGAAATATCACATTTACATAAGTATTCAGACCCTTTACTCAGTACTTTGTCGAGGCACCTTTGCCAGCGATTACGGCCTCAAATCTTCTTAGGTATGATGCTACAAGCTTGGCTCAGCTGCATTTGGGTAAATTCTATTGCACAGCTATTTTCCGGACCCCCAGAGATTTTCAACCGGGTTCAAGTTTGGGCTCTGGCTGGGCCACTCAAGGACATCCACAGACTTGTCACAAAGCCACTCCTGTGTTGTCTTGGCTGTGTGCTTAGGGTCGTTGTCCTGTTACATAGAAACATAGAAAATAGTGCAGGAGTAGGCCATTCGGCCCTTCGAGCCTGCACCGCCATTCAATATGATCATGGCTGATCATCCAACTCGGTATCCTGTACCTGCCTTCTCTCAATACCCCCCGATCCCTTTAGCCACAAAGGCCACATCTAACTCCCTCTTAAATATAGCCAATGAACTGGCCTCAACTACCTTCTGTGGCAGAGAATTCCAGAGGTTCACCACTCTCTGTGTGAAAAATGTTTTTCTCATCTCGGTCCTAAAAGATTTACCCCTTATCCTTAAACTGTGACCCCTTGTTCTGGACTTCCCCAACATCGGAAACAATCTTCCTGCATCTAGCCTGTCCAACCCCTTAAGAATTTTGTAAGTTTCTATAAGATCCCCCCTCAATCTTCTAAATTTTAGCGAGTACAAGCCGAGTCCATCCAGTCTTTCTTCATATGAAAGTCCTGACATCCTAGGAATCAGTCTGGTGAACCTTCTCTGTACTTCCTCTATGGCAAGAATGTCTTTCCTCCGATTAGGAGACCAAAAGTGCACGCAATACTCCAGGTGTGGTCTCACCAAGACCCCGGACAACTGCAGTCGAACCTCCCTGCTCTTATACTGCAATCCTTTTGCCATGAATTCTAACATACCATTTGCTTTCTTCACTGCCTGCTGCATCTGCATGCCTACTTTCAAAGACTGGTGTACCATGACACCCAGGCCTCGTTGCATCTCCCCTTTTCCTGATCGGCCACCATTCAAATAATAGCCTACTTTCCTGTTTTTGCCACCAAAGTGGATAACCTCACATTAATCCACATTATACTGCATCTGCCATGCATTTGCCCACTGACCCAGCCTATCCAAATCACCTTGCAGCCTCCTAGCATCCTCCTCACAGCTAACACTGCCCCCCAACTATGTGTGATCCGCAAACTTGGAGATGTTGCATTCAATTCCCTCGTCCAAATCATTAATATATATTGTAAATAGCTGGGGTCCCAGCACTGAGCCTTGCGGTACCCCACTAGTCACTGCCTGCCATTGGTGAAAATGACCCGTTTACTCCTACTCTTTGCTTCCTGGGTGCCAGCCAGTTCTCTATCCACATAAATACTGAACCCCCAATACCATGTGCTTTAAGTTTGGAAGGTGAACCTCCGCTCCCATATCCGCTTCCTGTTGGAAGGTGAACCTCCGCTCCAATATCTTTAAAATGATGAGAGGGATAGACAGAGTTGATGTGGACAAGCTTTTCCCTTTGAGAATAGGGAAGATTCAAACAAGAGGACATGACTTCAGAATTAAGGGACAGAAGTTTAGGGGTAATATGAGGGGGAACTTCTTTACGCAAAGAGTGGTGGCGGTATGGAATGAGCTCCCAGTGGAAGTGGTGGAGGCAGGTTCATTGGTATCATTTAAAAATAAATTGGATAGGCATATGGATGAGAAGGGAATGGAGGGTTATGGTACGAGTGCAGGCAGGTGGGACTAAGAGGAAAAAATTTTGTTCGGCATGGACTTGTAGGGCCGAGATGGCCTGTTTCCGTGCTGTAATTGTTATATGGTTATATGGTTAATATAACCATATAACAATTACATCATGGAAAACAGGCCATCTCGACCTTTCAAATCCGTGCCGAACACTTATTTTCCCCTAGTCCCATCTGAGATCCAGAATGCTCTGGAGCAGGTTTTCATCAAGGATCTCTCTGTACTTTGCTCCAGTCACCCTTTCCCTCGATCCTGACTAGTCTCCCAGTTCCTGCCGCTGAAAAACACTCCCACAGCATAATGCTGCCACCACCATGCCTCACCGTAGGTATGGTATTGGCCAGGGATGAGTGGTGTCTGATTTCCTCCAGACGTGACGCTTGGCATTCAGGCCAACGAGTTCAATCTTGGTTTCATCAGACCAGAGAATCTTGTTTCTCATGCCTTTTGGCAAACTCCAAGCGGGCTGTCACGTGCCTTTTACTGAGGAGTGGCTTTCGTCTGGCCACTCTACCATAAAGGCCTAATTTGTGGAGTGCTGCAGACATAGTTGTCCTTCTGGAAGGTTCTCCAATCCCTCAGAGGAACTCTGGAGCTCTGTCAGAGTGACCATCAGGTTCTTAGTCACCTCCCTGACCAAGGCCCTTCTCCCCCGTTTGCTCAGTTTAGCCGGGCGGCCAGCTCTATGAAGAGTCCTGGTGATTCCAAAGTTCTTCCATTTAAGAATGACGGAGGCCGCTGTGCTCTTCGGGACCTGCAATGTTGCAGAAATTGTTTTGTACCCTTCCCCAGATCTGTGTCTCGACACAATCCTGTCTAGGAGGTCTACGGACAATTCCTTCATCTTCATGGCTTGGTTTTTGCTCTGACATGCACAGTCAACTGTGGGACCTTATATAGACAGGTGTGTGCCTTTCCAAATCATCTCCAATCAATTTAATTTCCCACTGGTGGATTCCAATCAAGTTGTAGAAACATCTCAAGGATAATCATTGGAAACTGGATGAACCTATGCTCAATTTTGAGTATCATGGTAAAGGGTCTGAATACTTATGTAAATGTGATATTTCAGTTATTTCTTTTTAGTTACTTTGCAAAAATTTCTAAACACCTGTTTTCGTTTCTTCATTCTGGGGTATTGTGTGTAGATTGATGATAAAAAAATAATTTAATCCATTTTAAAATAAGGCTGTAACGTAACAAAATGTGGAAAAAGTGAAGGGGTCTGAATACTTTCTGAATGCACTGTATCAATGTTCTCCAGAGATGATGCCTGACCTACTGAGTTACTCCAGCACTTTGTGTCACTTTTCGTAAACTAGCATCTATAGTTCCTTATTTCTACATGGAATGATTAAATTCAGGGACCTTCAAGAGGGCAGAACTAGAGCACTAATGATTACAGAAACACAAATCATAGGAAGGGACAAAACAGAAGAGATTTGAAACCATTTTAAGAAATGCATTGCTGGACTGGGAGTCACATGAATGATGGATAAACCAGATTTGGCGAGTTACAATTAGGGTAGCAGAGCTTTAGATGACCTCATTAATGGAAAATGGAGCACAAAGCCAGCCTGGAGAATATTTGAACAATCTACTTGAATTAACAAGTGCCAATCAAACCTAGAAGAGCGTATTATTTTCTCAGTCATTACTTTATACATTCTACCCTCATTCTACAATTATTAAATCCAGATAAATACGTCAAGGCTATACTAAAAGCATTTCAGTGAATGTGGTGCTCTTGTCTATCAACTCAAGAATCCAAAGGTGGCATTCAAAGAGTACGGATGGGAATGCTGGCCTACATATATCCCTCAACCAACATTTGGAAAGTTATACAGTCATTAACTGATGAGGATCATCAATCCCAAACACTATTTTGGTTTTTCTCCCCACAGATGCTGCTTGATTAATACTTTTCTGTGTTTTCCCCCCACAGATTTCCCCCCGCAGATATTTGCTTTTCAGTCATTTCTCAATGTGATACCAGTGTTCAAACAGGCTGTCACGTTTCCCTACACAAACACAGGGCCAATAATCGGGAAATACTTAATTTTCTCTGTGGCACATTGGTATATCTTAAGGCAATGATAGATACTATAAAATATGAATTGTGTCTAATGATAAATAGCTTAATATATAGTTCAAAACAGGTAGAAACAATGAAAAATGCATTCATGATTAAACTGGAAATGCACAAAAATCTACAAAATGAGGAATTGTTATGTTTTTAATTTACAGTATATAATAAATTAAAATCTTCTGGAAAATTCTTATTAAAATATTTCAACAAACCATTAAGTATAGAAAAGTCAAATATGAATGGAAAATGAAAATTGTATGCCAAACATAGTTAATTTTAAATCTTTATTCAATGGACTTCATAATCAAGGTTGAGTTATCTTTATTTTATTCGGATGCATTGTGCAACATTATCAAAAGTATTAGTATTGGCAAGAGCAACCTTCAGAGCTGTTCACGTGGTCTGCCCTGTTTCGACTAATGCAATCAACCTGGCGTGTACAATCAAGTAAGATCAAAATAGAGTAAGTTGTCATACAACTTTCGGCTGTGCATGCCATTCGCAAGAAGAAGAAGAGCTGTGGAGAAAGACTGGGGCAGGGGAAGCGGAAAGATAATTGGACTGTGGGCACAAAAAGCTAGAGTAAGCAGGAGAGGTAGCATCTCTGGAGAGAAGGAATGGGTGACTTTTCGGGTCAAGACCCTTCTTCAGACTAGTTCGCAATAAAGGAAATGAGAGATATAGACAATGATGTAGAGAGATAAAGAACAATGAATTAAAGATATGCAAAAAAGTAACAAGGATAAAGGAATCAGGCCATTGTTAGCTGTTTGTTGGGAGAAGCTGGTGTGACTTGGGTGGGGGAGGGGCAGAGTGAGAGGGAATGCCGGGGTTACTTTCTCTAAAAGTTAGAGAAATCAATATTCATACCACTGGGCTGTAAACTGCCCAAGTGCAATATGAGATGCTGTTCCTCCAATTTGTGTTTAGCCTCACTCGGACAATGGAGGAGACCTAGGTCAGAAAGGTCTGTGTGGGAATGGGAAAGAGAATTAAAGAGTTTCGCAACCGGGAGATAAGGTAGGTTCAGGCGGACTGATTTAAGCAAGGATGACTGAGCAACATATAAGGGTTCAAATTCACTGTCCTTATCTGGAACCTCTTCTGTGTCTAAAATAATGTGAACATTTCTGTTGCAGATACCCACCAAACGTTTTCCTTGCCTCCACAGTGGCATTGTATATATCTCATGAGGCTCTGCGGATTTATCCACGCAAGGCCCAAAATATGTCTAATACTTATCTTCTATAATATGTTCTAGAAATCTGCCATCTTATCTAACTAGAACATGTTCTTCCACATTGAATACAGTTGAGTAATATTAATCTCTGACCTCATCTATGCCCTCTGGCTCCACATGCATTGCCACTCTGATCCCTAATGAGCCCAACCCTTACCTTGATCACTAACTTGCCTTCAACATGCTTAAGAATGTTTTGGAATTGTCCTTAATCTTGCCTAATCTTGTCTTAATTTCCAGCCCATCCTAGTCTTTCTCCATAACAATTTTAAAACTTGCATAGTAATGGTCGCTGACACTCCTTCTATTTGCACAGCTATATTCCAACAGATTAGAACTAGCACCTCCCCTTCTGCAATGGGACTTTCTACTTTGTGTCTCAAAAAGTTTTCTCCTGGCAGCTCTAAAAAACTCCACCCATTGTAAAACTATCAGCCTTAGATAAACTCAATTAATATTAGGATATACTGAAATACTATTATTTATACCTTTCTACGATTTGCCAACATATCTGGTCTTCTGTCTTGTCTTGACTAATTGCAGGTTTGTAGTGCACGTGCAAAGTGACCACCCCCTTTTTCGTTTACAAGTTCCACCAACATACATCCTAAATTGAACAACACTCTGGGATATCTTCCATCCTTACTGCTGGCTTCTTGATTAATACAATCAATTGATTGATTGATTATCCCTACTATTTTACAACCCGCACCACTCACAAGCCATTTAAAACTTCACACTCCAGTACATGTTGCCAGTCCTGCCTATCTTTCAACCACATCTCTGTAATAGCAATATCATATCCTCACATGTTATTCGCAATCCTCATCTCATCCGCCTTGCTTTGCCTACTCCGTGTGTTGAAATAGATGCAGCCTTGCATTCCTCCCATGTGCCTGGAGACTTAGTTTTCCATTCTATACTTGACTGTTCCTCACCCTCTACTGAACTCTTATTTTGTGTCCCATTCCTTTGCCAAGTTAGTTAAACCCTATCCAACAGCTCCAACCAACTCCCTCTGCAAGGGTGTTGGACCCATTCCAATTCATATGCAAACTGTCCAGCTTGCATAGTTTCTACTTTTCTCACAAACAGTTCCAGTAATACAGAAATCCAAAGCTCCCCTTCTTCAGCTGCAAACTCAACTGCTCAGTCCCCTGTCCTCTATTGGCTAGCGTGCAATACTCAGGAAGTAATTCAAAGATTACAACCTTTGAGTTCCTGCTCTTTAAATCAGCTACCTGGCTCCTTGCATTTAAGTTGCAAAGCTTCATGCCTCATCTTACTAAATGCCAGCGTGAACCTCAGCCACTGACCCTCCATCTTTAATATGTCCTGCAATGGTTCTGTGGCATTCTTGACTCTGGCATTAGGGAAGCACCACACTATCATGGACTACATCAACGGTCAAAGAAACACCTTTCCATTTTCCTCACCATTGGGCCACCTACTGTTTTGTCCTTGGACTTTATCTCTTCTTCTCTTGGACAGCTGAGCCACCAGATGTGCTGTGAACCTGCTTCTGGGTGCATTTTCCAACACAGAAAAACATAGAAACATAGAAAATAGGTGCAGGAGTAGGCCATTCGGCCCTTCGAACCTGCACCGCCATTCAATATGATCATGGCTGATCATCCAACTCAGTATCCTGTACCTGCCTTCTCTCCATACCCCCTGATCCCTTTAGCCACAAGGACCACATCTAACTCCCTCTTAAATATAGCCCATGAACTGGCCTCAACTACCTTCTGTAAAAACAATTTTGAGAGATGTACTTTGAGGCTTCCCTATTTACCAGCTTATCTCTCACTGTCTGCCTGGTAGTTAAATGTTCCCTCTCAGGCTGCACAACTGCTGCAGATGTGGTCAACCAGACGGCAGCAGTATCTAGGAATTGCACGATAGCCATCCTTGTTTGTTGATCTCACCTTACTAGTTGTGTCTCTTCCATTTCTGGTACTGAAATTGCCCACAAAGATCAGGATTTTATTAAAAGTCAGAAAATAAGTCATCCTTGGCCTTATCTCAAGTTTCAAGGGTTGGGGCATATGCATTGATGATCCCAGTTCTGTGTTAAGCGTGACCCAAAGAGTTATAAGGTGCTCAATAATTCCACTGGAGGGGTGTCGCTGAAATGCAGGACCAATTCATTCTAGACAGTGAATCTCACTCCATGAAGATGATCTTCTTCTGGTTTGTGCCTCAGGAACGATATCAAGCATCATGTTCTGCCTGCATTTCACCCTCCAGCAGCTGTTTGTAACTTTGCCCTTCCTTCCCCGAACCCCAAACTGGTTTAATTGGCCTTTTTGTCTGCTACCACCTGATTCTGTCTCACAACTCCACCCCTCTTCCATCTTGCTGCATCTGCCTGCCATCCCATACCGCATCTCAGTACACCAATTGCCCCTTGTCCCACCCTCTCCCACTTCTCTTTATACTGGCAATCTTCCTTCTCCATTAACAACATTAATAGGGAGTAAGTCCAAAATTGTTGTTTATCATAGCTTCTGAGACATTCATACAAGAAATAAAACTTTAAATTCTATTCTCAATATTAAAATATATTTTGTTCCACTTTTTACATGTTAAAAATATAAAAAGGACAAAATGTCTTTGTTAATTTTTCAACCTTTGCATACAAATCCCAGGACCCAGACCCCCCCCTGAAAAATACAACATATGAAGAACTATGACTGGATTGTAAATAACATACCCGAAACTATGCAAAAACATATTCAAAAACTTTAGTCGAGTTGCTTATCCATCAGACACATTACTAGCTCTTCCAAAAACAAGACAGTAATCAGTCAGTGAACGTTGGTTAAAATGATTAATAAAAAGCATCATCTCAAGAAAGCATGCCAACAAATGTTTTACTTGAATCACCTTCCAGTAAACAATGGGTGAATACAACCTGCTGACATGTCTTTGTACGACAGACCACTTAGAACAGTGAGCCAACTTAAATAGAAATAGAACTCCTGAAATGTTTTACACAAAAGCTGCTCCAATTTCAGAAATGGTCTAAATAGCAACGTGTTATGGTAGTTTTCATTGGGAGGGGGGGGGGGGGGGGGGGGGGGGGCGTAGGTCTTGTATCTGAAATAAGTGACAGAGAGAGAAAAAGATAAATATTTATGTCGTCCCTTTTGCAATTTTAGAATGCCCTGAAGTAACTTACAGCCAAGGAACTATTTTTAGTGAGCTATGATTGGTTGTAGGAAACCTAGCAGCTAATTTACAAACTCAAGAATTCACAAAGACGTCAGTGTGATAAGTCCAATTATCGCTGACCAGAAGATGCAAAAGGTCTCTGGAAAATAACACTTTTCAGACAATCTATTTCCTTTTCCAAAAAAAAAAGAATTCACTATTATAATAAAAACTGCTCTTTTAAAGAATTGTGAAATATGTCACTGAAGTTTATGTCACAGAATTTAAAACAAGATTCAAATTCTCAATCAATGCAACTTATTGGCTGGAAAATTAGGTTGCAGACAATGATTGCAAAAAAAGCATTAAAAAAAAAAAGTACCGTATTAACTATTAACATACCCTACAACTTATCACCGAGTTGCTTATCCATCAAACTTTTCTTTGATAATGTATCCAGTTTAAGACACGAGAGGTAGAAATTCATTCTCTGTGTTACGCACAAGACATGCACCAAAGTGAATGCAGATCGGACTCTGCTTCTGAACATCAGTTCGACTGAAGCAGAGTGGAACAATCAAACATTACTATTTGCACTATTTGAGCACATAATCAAGCAAAAATCAAATGATTTTCTATATCGCGTTCCTTTACAAAATCTTATAAAGCTGTGCTTTATGTTTGAAAAGGTGAGTCACAAAATCAGAGCTAAAGAAACAAGCAGAAACTTGTACTCACAAGTGCCGTAACACATCTCAAAACTATCCCAAAGCATTTTACATACAATTAGTTCGATGTCAGGTACCGGATTGTGAATTTACCTAGAAAGATCTGTTACGAATAACTGGATGAATAACTGGTTAGTGTTTTTCTGTAAAGGATTGGGAAAAAATGGTGGGTAGGACAGCTGGATAACTCATTACCAATAAAAACAGGAGGGGGGGGGGGAAACTAGGCTTTTTATCTTTGTAAAGAGATAACGTATACAGCTGAAGTCTGCTTCTATATGTCGAGAAGTAAACAGTCAGATATTCATCTGCACCTCGTCCAATCTTGTCCATTGCATTCCTGTGACCTCCTCTACATTGGTGAGGCCAAACGCAGACGAGACAACCACTTTGACAAGCACCTGTGCTCCGACTGCTAAGGACATCTGAATCTCCCAGATGCCAGCCATTTTAATTTTCTTTTCCATTCCCACACCAACCTTTCTGTGAGCAGCAAGCTTAGGCGCAAAGTCAAATATAGTTCACAGATTACTTTTCTCAGATGTCTATTCATGTATTAATAGCAGTAGTATTGTAGAACTTATATTGTTAGACTTTTAGTTTAGTTTAGAGATACAGCATGGAAACAGGCACATCAGCCCACCGAGTCTACGCCGACCAGCGATCCCATACACTAGTTCTGTCCTACAAGCAAGGGATAATTTACAGAAGCTAATTAACCTAGATATCTGCTGTCTTTGAAATGTGTGAGGAAGTGGGAGCACCTGGGGAAAACCCACTTTTGAATACAGTGAAGTTGAATTCACTTTATATTATAACCGAGGGGTACATATGAACTAAAAAGACAATTGATGTTTAACAAACTGCTAATTCAGGCTTCAAGTTTATTTTGACACATGTATTATTGCCTCTGACCTCGTAAAATGGACTAAGGCACTTTGCAGATGAAACATCCTGCAACTTATCACCAAGCTGATATTCTAATATTTGATCGAAAGGGTTAGGAAAAGAACATGTTTTAAGGAACATCTTAAAAGATGAAAGAGAAAGAAGATTAAGCAGTGAATTCCAGAGTTTAGGACCTTGACAATAAAGGCACAGTCTCCAACAATAATGTATCTATAACCAGGGGATGCTCAGCAGGCCAAAATAACAACAAATGCAGTTATCATGGAAAGTTGGAAGGACTGAAAATGAATATAGAGACAGGACGGATTTGACATCAGTGTTTTAAAAATATCAAAAGCCATGAACTAAAAACTGTGCTTTTCCCCATTGTTACCCTTCTTATTCATCATTACACAAGCCGTAAGCTACAAGCAAAAAAAAGTTAAGAACACATTGACGTTGGAGCAATCCTTAATTTGTCCACCAAAGCAAAAATAAACGAGGTTCTTCTACTTCCTTATGTTTTGCAACGTGATCTGGCACTACCCGACTTCAATATACTTTCTACCTATATCTTTATACCTCACTGATCCTATCAAAAGTGTTTCGACTAACCAACACAATGAGTCACTTATCATCTGCCTTGGTTCATTAAATTCTCACCTTTTTACTTTATTGGTATTGGTTTGTTATAGCCATGTATACTGAGATGCAGTGAAAAGCTGTTGTTTGTGTGCTATACAGTCAAATCAAATCATACTATAAATGAGTACAATCAAGTCATACATAAGTACAACAGGTAGTGCAAAGAGAAAAATTACAGAATGCAGAATATAGTTTACAACATTGTAGCATCAGAGTTACAAAGAAAATGTCTAACATCTGCGAGGCGGTAGATTGGAAGATCGGGCCTACACCCAATCTTATGGGAAGACCGTTCAGTAACCTCATAACGTACCATGACCAACCTCTCAACACATTTCATGATGGTAGATGAAAGAGCTACTGGACAATAGACATTAAGGTATGCGCTCTTGCTTTTCTTGGGTACCGTGAGCTTCTTAAAGTAGGTGGAGACTCAGAATGGAGGATTAAGAGTTTAAAGATATCTGTGAATACTTCTGCCAGCTGCCATTAGGTTCTGAGGATGCGACTGGGGACTCTATATGGCCCAATTGCTTTCTGTGGGTTAAAACTCAGGAAGACCAATCAGACATTTGCCCAGTGACGAGGGTTACAGGCTGAAAATTTCATGCAAACGTGCCAATCAGTCCATCCCATGATATATTACAGACTAGCAGGAAGATGATAGAATACTGAGATAAGTTTATGAGTTAGTTTAATTGTTGGCTTGTATAGGAAAATAGATTTCAAGGTGGATCTTTTTAAAATACAGATATGGCAGGCCAAATTACAGGAGTTAGGGAGTTCCAAAACAAAATGGCCCATGTAAGTAAACCTTTTACCACCAGTGGTAGGTGTTCATCAGAAGTAACTTCTATATTCATGACCCAAGATAGCAACAAAATGGTAAATTTATTATGGGAACAGATGCAGCGGTACTGCATCATATTTGTTTCGACTGGACTTTTTGGTTGCGGAAGATGTCTACAAAAGATATTTATCATCCTTTTATTGTCATCTTGCAAAGCAACAATGGTACAGTGCAAAATGAGAAGACGTTTCCCAGGGAATACCGGAGCATCGCACATAAAAAAATTAAACATTTCACGCATAAATAAAAACTATTTAAAAATTTTTTTTTTAAATTAAATAAAAAAACATATAAGTAAGAGGAGAGAGGAAGAGTTGATCTTGTTTGAGAAAGTGATCAGTTGTGGAATAAAGGTGCCGTAGTCATCCAAGGGTAGATTTTTGAGTAGTAACTGTGATAGTGAAGTCTGAGTTTCGGCAAATATAGAAATGCCAAATCCAGAGAATGATGACAATAAGTTCAGCATTATTTACACTTACACTCACATAGTTCTGATTAAGGAGTGATAGGTACACCAAAGGTGCAAATAAAAATAGAAATGTGATTGTTTAAATAAAAGAAGGTGTCAAAGTTAGAGGTCAGAAAATCACTCATTAATCCTATAACAACAGAGGTGTTATGGTGCGGGGAAAGCATTAGGAGTTAACAGTAATTCTGAGTGAGCTTTTCCCATCATTAAATTTTTAAGTGGAGAAGAACAGAAAAAGAAAATCAAAGCGGTAAGAAAGTACTGTTCAGAAATAACTTGAGAGGTTTTCAAGGAGGAGTGCAGGATGTCATAGGAGAGATTTTTTTTTTTAGCAGTGGGTGAGCTAGGTTTCTGGATACAGAAATGAGCAGAGTGGGAATTTGGGCATAATTTGAATACTCTAATGTTAAGGAAATAGTCCAAAGATTAAAAGCATTGTGAGGAAAGGTAATTGGTAAAGAGGTATGTATGTAGCTTTTCAGGGCTTGTAATGAGTTGGATGATTAGCCATGATCATATCGAATGGCGGTGCAGACTCGAAGGGCCGAATGGCCTACTCCTGCACCTATTTTCTGTTTCTATGCTTCTATGTAATATTTTAAAACAATTTTTCAGGTCTGTGAAAATAAATATGTGGATTTGATGAAACATTGATAGTAAATAAGTATTTTTCATCGGATACTGTAATATCCTAGAGTAGTTAAAAACTATTTTCAGAAGCTACATACAAGGCACGTTTGAAGAAAAGATACATTCTTATTCTGTCCTTCAAAGATAATTAAAGCAGTCCACTGAAAAGTGCCAATGTTCTATAGTTAAACTTGTCAAATTCTAATATATGTTCATACGAATAAGATACGGTTAGAGTCCCGAGTCTCCAAATCAGATCAATGGACCTTGTGTCAAAATACTGGAAACTGCACCAGTGAAAAGCTTGAAGTTAAAATATCTTACCTTGAGAGAATCAAAGCATGCAATAACTCGTCCGTTTTCAACTTGACAGCTTTTTGGTGGATGTGCAAACTTGCATTCCTGGTCTGAACGTGAACATGTCCCTCTCTGAAACTGTCTGCACACTTCTAATGTCAGCCATTTTGTATCACGTACTGGAGTAACGTTTACAGCCATAATAAATCGAAGTGTTTTAGCGTGTTTTAGAACAGCTTAATATCAGTATTCTGAGGGAAATGCAGCAGCCAAAAGAATTAAAAACAAAAAGATATTTTTTTCAATATATAAAATACTTCTGAATGTTCATGAACAAAATAATCACTTCATAAAACGCTGCTCGAAAATTGGTTTGCCATGAATTAGTCAACATCAAAACAGTCAAGTCAGCAAGTAGTCGATCGGTCACTGGTTGAGCTGCGGCCTTCCGTTTGAGGAGATTTAACCCTTTTTTCTTTTTGTCGATATGATAGTTGAAAATGTATTTCTGCTGACACGTTCACTTTATTGCTTTTAATTAAAAGTTGTTTTGACGCAATCACATCAGTTGATTGAATATGAATCGTGCTTGATTCACTTTGTTATTGATTTTACTGTATTCAGCGTAAGCTCTCCATATGTTGGTTAGTTCTTCCTGCAGTAGATTGTTGTTCCAGATTTTTTATGTAGTGTTCAGTTTAAGATAAAACAGCAGCCACAGATGCAGCAGAGATTTCGGTTTTCAGTTGCACGTTAGGCCAGACATTTGTCTAATTGGCAGCAAGCAAGGCTCACGAGAGCAGACCGACCTACAAGCAGTTCCAAGTAACACAGACTTCAGCAAAGGCACTTTTCATGACATACCTGTTGAGGGAAACAAAAATAAAACAAAAATCATGCTTCTGTAAAGTAACTTTCACTGTTTAAACCAGCATACGCAATAACATACAGCCATCATTTCATTTTCCATGTACTCGAGAAGAGAACGGAAGCAGTACTAACAAGGCAGCATACTGCAGTCAGCCATGCTATTGCAGATTAAAAAAAGGAGTTGGCTTCCCTCGTGAAACTATGCTTGATCGAGGGAACAGCCAATCGTAACATGTATTGCAGCAATATTCTGGGCAGCAGTCCAATAGTCTGATGTATTTCAAATGGCTGAGTGTGCCAGATGACATTACGCTCTCAATACAGAAAATGCTTCAACCCAATACGACCAGGCCTAATGCTATATAGAGGTACTGTGTAGGCCTGCTTTCAAATTGATTGGGAATTCATCTCTACAGACTACAGTGCTCTACTGAATATGCACTGCCTCTATTAACTCGATTCTTCCTGTTCGTTCAGGAGGGGTGCTATTCCCAAAAAGGCACAAATGCAGTCGCAACATTCAGTACCCTTATCTGGAAGAAAATGGACTTACAGTAATTCAGTCAATATTTCACAAACATCTGCGAACACTTACATCTACAGATGCTGAGCAGAAGGGAACCACAGAAGGTAATGACGGAATGGGGGTGGGGAAAGTAAACAACACAAATTCTGTCAAATAGGCAGCAGCTATATCCTACTTCCTTCATGATTTAACCCTATGAATGCTAACTAAGAATGAACACATCTAAATGTTGCACTTATCAGGACATTATAATATCACAATATTGAATTATTCTTTCTAACCTCTATTATGTGGCTGATTTGAAAATTATACAGTTAATTTAAAATCTAGTTTTAAAACTCTATATGTTCTGACTGGTTAGCTGAATCATTCTTTGAAACAATTGAAGATGACCTCTATACAACTGTCGGGACAGTCACATGACTCACTGAGAGTGGCGACAATGAGGCATAACAGAATTAAACTATCATTTCTAGACAATTAACCAGTCAAAAACACAATTCAAAAACAAGATTTCAAAAGTATAATGTATTGATTAATAATCCAATTTCCTGACAGAACATAATCATTGTCACAATCATGACAGAACAACAGAACATTGTCTAATTACAAGAGAACTAGCACATATTTCAATGGCATGTGGCTCCAGAAATGCAAGCATTATTTATCCACAACTTCAGCGGCTTGTTAAAACCACAGTTCTTACAAACAAAACGTTATGCTTTTATTGAGCCACAAGATTAAAAAATTTGGTTTATGCGTCAAATTTAACGCAAAGAGATTATGATCAGTGCAACAGATTTTTGGGTAATACTCGTGAAATTCCAGTACATTTTTAGTACAGGATTTCAAAAATAAGCAGTAGTATAACATCATGGTATATCATATTTCAATAGTGTGGAATGGATGGACATGAGTGTGCAGACTACTCAAAACACAAAATTCCTTTCTCAGGGATAAACATTAGGTCCTGAGGAACACAGGAACAGAGTTACGCAAGCTAGTTTTTAAGCTGTTCAATGAAATTAGCTAATTCAATCAACTTCATCCTCTCCATATGGCAGGTACACACAAGCATGGTGATGGGGAGAGATAGGGTGCAGGACAGCTAAGGACACTTACAATTTGACATGCTCCAATTTAGCAATTAGGACATTAGCACTAAACCAGGGTGGAAGATTGCAACCTTCACATGGTCCGCCCTATTTCAACGAATGCAATCAAGCCGGTTTGCACAATCAAATAAGATCAAATAAGATCAAGTTGTCCTACAAATTCACGCCAAATTCAAGAAGAAGAAGACGCACGAAGAAGACGAAGAAACCATGTTAAAAAAAATTTTTTGGGATTGAATCAGCCATCAACTACAAAGTAGGAAATCTGACATTATGAAACAAACTCTGAAGTGGGAAAGAATCAACGATATTGGATGAAAATGTCAACTTAGTTAAAAAAGACCTTAAATGTCACTGATAGGAATAACAACACAGAATTTATATATTAATTTATATCAGTTGCAACAGGAAAACAAGTACAATTAACAACAAAAATGCAAATTGAAATGACAATGAATTTATTAAGCATATTCAGTATTGACCATTAAGTAAGTGGTAGTTAAATATTTAGGAATAATAAGTAAAATATTACAGTAAAGACAAAATATTTAAAAAAATGTATACTTACTGAATTAAAATGAAAGAATCTAATTAAAACAAGCTAAAAGCACAATACCTTTCTCTTGGTTAATAGGCTCAAATTGATGTAAATAGTGAAACAAGCAGTGGTTTAGATGATAACGAATGGAAATATCATACAATTTGCAGATAAGAGGGAGGCTAGTCTATTAAGTCCACAGTCTACACACTTATTGGTTCACTCCAACTCTCCTTACTCATCAAAAATGTATTTCTGCAGGACTTCCAAATTAATTTATTAAAAAATGAAATCTGTTTCAGAGAATTTACACTGGGCAATTACTAACTACCTATTTTCTTCTAATCAACCTTCCAGAATATGTGTGCCTTGTTACCATCCCAATAGAAACATAGAAAATAGGTGCAGGAGTAGGCCATTCGTCCCTTCGAGCCTGTACCGCCATTCGATATGATCATGGCTGGTCATCCAACTCAGTATCCCATCCCTGCCTTCTCTCAATATCCCCAGATCCCTTTAGCTACAAGGGCCACATCTAACTCCCTCTTAAATATAGTCAATGAACTGGCCTCAACCACCTTCTGTGGCAGAGAAGTCCACAAATTCACCACCCTCTGTGTAAAAAATGATCTTCTCATCTCAGTCCCAAAAGACCTCCCTCTTATCTTTAAACTGTGACCCTAGTTCTGGACTTCCCCAACATCGGGAACAATCTTCCTGCATCTAGCCTGTCCAACCCCCCAAGAATTTTGTAAGTTTCTATAAGATCCCCCCTCAATCTTCTGAATTCTAGCGTGTACAAGCCGTCCATCCAGTCTTTCTTCATATGAAAGTCCTGCCATCCCAGGAATCAGTCTGGTGAACCTTCTCTGTACTCCCTCCATGGCAAGAATGTCTTTCCTCAGATTGGGAGACCAAAACTGTACGCAATACTCCAGGTGTGGTCTCACCAAGACCCTGTACAACTGCAGTAGAACCTCCCCGCTCTTATACTCAAATCCTTTTGCTATGAATGCTAACATACCATTTGCTTTCTTCACTGCCTGCTGCACCTGTATTCCTACTTTCAATGACTGGTGTACCATGACACCCAGGTCTCGTTGCATCTCCACTTTTCCTAATCAGCCACCATTCAGATAGAACCATAGAAACATAGATAATAGTCTACTTTCCTGTTTTTGCCACCAAAGTGGATAACCTCACATTTATCCACACTATACTGCATCTGCCATGCATTTGCCCACTCACCCAACCTATCCAAGTCACCTTGCAGCCTCCTAGCATCCTCCTCACAGCTAACACTGCCCCCCAGTTTCGTGTCATTCGCAAACTTGGAGACGTTGCATTCAATTCCCTCATACAGATCATTAATATATATTGTAAATAGCTGGGGTCCCAGCACTGAGCCTTGCGGTACCCCACTAGTCACTGCCTGCCATTCTGAAAGGACCCGTTTACTCCTACTCTTTGCTTCCTGTGTGCCAGCCAGTTCTCTATCCACATCAATACTGAACCCCCAATACCATGTGCTTTAAGTTTGTATAGTAATCTCTTATGTGGGACCTTGTCAAAAGCCTTCATATATAGTAGAATATAGTAGGCCTAGTGGCCAGAAGATCTACGGTGACGGAGGAACTGAAGGAAATTCACATTAGGCAGGAAATGGTGTTGGGTAGACTGATGGGACGGAAGGCTGATAAATCCCCAGGGCCTGGTGGTCTGCATCCAAGGGTACTTAAGGAAGTGGTTCCAGAAATTGTGGACATTGGTGATCATTTTCCAATATTCTATAGATTCAGGATCAGTTCCTATGGATTGGAGGGTAGCTAATGTTATCCTACATTTTAAGAAAGGTGGGAGAGAGAAAACAAGGAATTATAGACCAGTTAGCATCGGTGGTGGGGAAGATGCTGGAGTCAATTATAAAAGATGAAATAGCGACACATTTGGATAGCAGTAACAGCATGGATTTACGATGGGGAAATCATGCTTGACTAATCTTCTGGACATTTTTGAGGATGTAACTAGGTAAATGGACAAGGGAGAGCCAGTGGATGTAGTATACCTGGACTTTCAGAAAGCTTTTGATAAGGTCCCACATAGGAGATTAGTGGGCAAAACTAATCCATAGAAAATTGGTTGGCAGACAGGAAACAAAGAGTAGGGATTAATGGGTCCCTTTCAGAATGGCAGGCAGTGACTAGTGGGATATCACAAGGCTCGGTGCTGGGACCGCAGCTATTTACAATATACATTAATAATTTAGATGAAAGGATTAAATGCAGCATTAGCAAATTTGCATATGACACAAAGTTGGGTGGCAGTGTGAAGTGTGAGGAGGATGCAGGGTGACTTGGACAGGTTGGGTGAGTGGCCAGATGCATGGCAGGTGCAGTTTAATGTGGCTAACTGTGAGGTTATCCACTTTGGTGGCAAAAACAGGAAGGCAGATTATTATCTGAATGGTGTCAAGTTGTGAAAAGGGAAAGCACAACGGGATCTGAGGGTTTTTGTTCATCAGTCACTGAAAGTAAGCATGCAGGTACAGCAGACAGTGAAATAAAGCAAATGGCATGTTGGCCTTCATAACATGAGGAGTTGAGTATAGGAGCAAAGAGGTCATTCTGCAGTTGTACAGGACCCTAGTGAGACCACACCTGGAGTATTGTGTGCAGTTTTGGTCCCCTAATTTGACAAAGGACATTCTTGCTATTGAGGGAGTGCAGCGTAGGTTCACAAGGTTAATTCCCGGGATGGCGGGATTGTCATACGTTGATAGAATGGAGCGGCTGGGCTTGTATAGTCTGGAATTTAGGATGAAAGGGTATCTTATTGAAACATATAAGATTATTAAGGGATTGGATAAGCTAGAATCAGGAAACATGTTCCCAATGTTGGGGGAATCCAGAACCAGGGGCCACAGTTTAAGAATTAGGGGTAGGCCATTTAGAACTGAGATGAGAAGACTTTTTCACCCATAGTGTTGTGAATTTGTGGAAATCTCTGCCTCAGAAGGCAGTGAAGGCCAATTCTCTGAATGCTTTCAAGAGAGTTAGATAGAGCTCTTAAATATAGCGGAGTCAGGGGATATGGGGAGAAGACAGGAACGGGGTACTGATTGTGGATGATCATCCATGATTATATTGAATGGCGGTGATGGCTCGAAGGGCCGAATGGCCTACTCCTGCACCTATTGTCTATTGTATAAGTAATTCACCATTTGGTTTGCAAAGTATGTGATCTTGAAAGATCTATGCTACACACTTCAACCATTGAAGAAATGCCCAAACTGCCACCTTTCTGCTCAACTCCAAAACCAGTTTGTCTGTCTATAAATGTTTTACCTTCCAACTGATTTGACTAATATATGCACAGTAAAAGAAAGAACAATTCAAATACTTGATTACACATTATGTATTTCAGAGGTTCTACAGCATGATCACAGGTATTTGTTAAGAAAGAAAGCGTCACACACGCAACACTACTTACCTTGAGTCTTACTACAGTGCTTCAGTATCAGCCACTGGTTAAAAATTAAAGACAATTTTAACTGGAGTTGACTACCATACTCATAACAGTAAATAATCATGAAAGTGCAGATTTGTGTCCCTAAGAGTATTGAAATTGTTCTTCTCACATGATTAAAACAGCATTTGTAAACTCATGAAATATCATCTAGAATCAGGTCAAACTTTTATTTGAAAGTTTCTTTAAAGTTTTTTTAAAACAGTGATCAGCGTTTGATTAATCTACAGTGCGAATTGGAAAAAATCTGCTTTTATATTGCTGGACCAAGAAGTTTCTTAAAAATCATAGCCTGCTGCATTTTGCTACTTTTGACTTTTGTTCCAATGGGTAAACTTATGGGCCTGTCCCACTTAGGCGACTACAGGAGACTGCGATCGCCACTTGTTCGCGGGTGGTTGCCGGGGAGTTGCCTTCATGGTCGTGAGTAGTTCCCACATTCTCTGAACTAGTCACGGCTTCATTCTGGTTGCCGCTAATTTCTCAACATGTTGAAAAATTAGCAGTGACCAGAATGAAGCCACCATGGTGAGTAGCAAGAATTCTCGTGCCATAGGTGCAGTGGTAGTGGGTCGCCAGGAGGTCGTAGGTTATTGTATGTTCTCATAGGTTGTCGCCGGTGCTGACCGGTGAATTTCATTAGCTCACTGGGGAAAAAAAACATAAAGAATAGTTTTCCCAAGGATAACCGACCGGTAATGTAAATGTCTACCGAGCTTCACAGCTGTGTATCTCTGGCTTCTTAAAAGTTGTCTCCACTCCTCTCTCCATCCCGTCTCCCCATTCTCCCCCCTCTTTTAAAGGATTTAAATGACCCTTCCCGTACACTGTGCTTTCACCGTCTTAATTACAGCGCCAACCTTCCTGTTTATCGTAATGTGGCTTTGTACCGTGTGAATTTCACTCAGACAGCTCTCCCCCTGCTTGCCCAGTCCCCCACCTGCATAACGGGCTGGTGAAGGAAGGGATGTATTCCACTCTGACAGTCGCCGTTCCAGCTGCCGGTTTTTCAGCAAACGGTTATGACTTGAGTCGCCGGCATTCGCCTGAAAAATCGCCTAAGTGGGACAAGCCCATTACACACTGTAAATACTATTGTATGTCAGCTGTTTACGAACATAATTAGCTTTTCCACCTGATACCCTGGTAGCTAGGTAATAATTTTTACATTTACAGCAGAGAATAATTTCAGCTATATAATCCCTATTGATGCAGCAGTAGCAATCCTATGTTCTATGAATGCCATTTCCTGACTTGAATATTTGAACAGCAGATTCTAATTCATTTTTACTTTTCACTTTGCTTAGAACCAAAGACAGGTCAAAACATTTGAACCAAGTAACAATTCTCTTTCACTACTGTTCAAATAGCTTGAGGTTTGGAGCTTTATCTCAAACAGAAAAAAAGTAAAATTTTCACAGCAATACCAATGTGGAATCACTGGGAATTACATCTCTTTGGAAAGAAATAGTTCCTTTTCCCTTAATCTTTTGCTACAGAACACTAATAATCCTGATCATAATGCTGGCAATAAATATGGTATCACGAGTAGGTCGTGAGGAATGGTATCTTTACTGCCGCAGTAACAGCTGGACTAGTTTAATAAAAAGACAGACTATACCCAAGGAATCAGTAGACAACTATTATTTTCTTTCCCCACAACATAACTTGCTGGGAAGATCTGGGCAGACAAACTTTAGCGATGACTTTAGTTTAAAACTTTAAAGTCACTTCCTTTACAAAACATAGCAGTACTTATTTTACGGCAATTTCTTCATATTGCTGTGAGAATACTTAGATGAATGCTTTTAAAACTACCAATGGAGCCTGAAATAAGTAAGAAGACTTAGATAACTAGTTTCCATTCCAAAGCATTAAAAAATGGGGAAATTGCACAAATTATAGATATTATAGAATAATCTTCCAAAGCCAATAATTTAAAAACTGTACCATTAAATTTGAAGTTTAATGATACCCTTCCCACTGCTACAGAACGGTGGGATTTGACCAATTAGCGTCAAGCTAAATAGCAGAGCCACTCGAATGACATATTCTTGTTCATATGTGTAATTCACTTCCCATCTTCTCAAGATTAACATTCAACAGAGAGAAAATGTTCAAGACAAAGATTCCATAGCAAGCAACAAGGATTAAAATTAGAAATTGATTGTCTTGATCCTAGCTCAAGGTAATTAATTAACCTCCAAATTTTGACTTTTTTTTAAAGTATTAAATGTTCTCACTGTTCATTCTGCACAAATCTAAATATTGTTGGGAGCTAATGCGCAAGGCATAATTGCGTCATGTTTTTACCTTTATTTTAATAATGAGGAAATCATAAAATAAATTTGATAAAATCCATCCTGCATCCAATGCTGAGATTCAAATGTTCCAAAGGAAATCTCATGAACCACCCACCCCCCCTTTCAAGACATTTCGCCAAACTTTTTTCAACAAAAATGCAACATAGAAACATAGAAAATAGGTGCAGGAGTAGGCCATTCGGCCCTTCGAACCTGCACCGCCATTCAATATGATCATGGCAACACATTCTAGGTACTAGTTAATTCAACCCGACAAAATATACGCATTCCATTATTAATAAAGTAGCTATTATTCTATTTATTTCTTTTTCAACAATTCTACCTCCAATGTTTGGATAAATGGGAATTTATATTGAAAACCTGTTTCTTGAAACATTCAGCAAGTCCATTTATCTTGCCACAGATATGACGACCTGCTGAGCATTTCTCACATTTTTTGCTTTTGTTTCGGATTTCCAGCATCTGTATTTTATTTTTGTTTATTTTTAGAAGCTCCTGAAAATGCTTGTTCATTAAACGGACGAGCTCTTTTCCAACAGTTTCTGCTTTCATTGCAGAACTTCACTTTTTGCTTTCCACTCAATTCTATCAGTTCTATAAAAAGGGGGAGAAAAATAAACTGTTCAGACTTGAAACACCAATCTAGCTGTGCAAACAGTAACTTTGACATTGCTTGTTTGTTCCTTTGATTCCACGGCCACTATATCCTGCTTCCTACTACTTATCTTCAATGTCTTCCAATTCTGACAAAATTTTGACACGTTGTGACTTGATCAATACTTCAACGCTGTATTTTAGTTTCCTGAAATACGAGTTATTTGTATTATTTCTTCAAAACTTAATATATCTTGAGCAGAACTCAAATCTATTTTTGGAAACGCAAGGAACTGCAGATGCTGGAAGCTTGTGCAAAACATAAAGTGCTGGAGGAATGCAGAGGGTCAGGCATCATCTGTGGAGGGAATGGTTAGACAACGTTTCTGGTCAGGACCCTTCTTCAGACTCTATCTTTTCTATTTTCAGGCAACATCAGGCTTGTTCTGCGTTTTCAACATCTTCTGCTTTTATTCTAATTCTCTTATAATTTAACTTTTCCATTTTGTTCAAACAATTCATTTAGTTCACATTAAAAATGCACTGCTCATTTTATTTCAGTGACTTTTAATATGCTCAATATATTGTCATTGATATTTCCTGAACAAATGCAACTGCAGATGCAATCTCATGTTTCTGTTTGGTTTGGAAAAGCAACTGTTTGCAAACAAAATTTGATTCCCGCCATTAGAAAGCAGACTGACAGTGACCTGTTGGTTGCCCACTAACATTGTTTATTTGATTTTTATAAATTTAAGTGCTACAAAACTGATAATATTTGACAGATATCAATCTCCATTGCTATGGAAATGGTCTTTTCCCAAAATACATTGGGAACAAAATAATTTATTACAATAGAAAATCATTTATCAATCATTTATTTTATTTTCAGTTCTGTAACAAAGCTGCAGCTGTAAAAAAATATGGAGAAAGGTTTCAATGGATTGGCTTAAAGAGCCAATCTCACACCTTGTGTCTCGGTCGATAGGTTACCGACAAATATTCATTTCAAACTCACAGTCCTCCATAGCCATATTTACAACACCTTCCTTCACCCTGCATTTTTAAAGAACTCCATTCCATTCTTGAGGGAAAAAAAGCAAGTGCAGGAGGAACTCAGTGTGTCAGGCAGCATCTGGGGAGTGAATGGAGAGAGACAATGTATTGGGTTCCTACAGACTGAGTGGAGGGGAAAAACATTCAATTAAAAATTTCCAGCAACTGCTGTTTTCTGCTTCTTCTTTACAACATTTCTTCCTTTATCATCCCTCTCTTCTGGCCTAAATCTGCTCCTTCATCCAAACCTCCTCCAAACAAATCAAATGTGATTAACAAGTATTTGTTATACTCTCAGAAAGCACCAGCAGAATCCGAGTCATCTGGTTTGTCATGGTCTCAACACTATCAAAGACTTTCTCTACATTCTTTCCACCAACACCTGCATTCTTATTTTCTCACTTTTCCACTATCCAAAATGATAATTCTGTTTGCCTTTCTGCAGGTGCTGCCCAAGCCACTCAGAATCTCTTGAATTTCCTTTTTATTTCCCATCATTTGTGTTTGTGAACTGAGAAACCTTCAATAAAGATAGCAAAGGTCAAAGCTGTCAACACCTGCACCAACATATTCAAGGTTAATCAAAGTCATTTGACAGAATTCCTGTTTTCTATTATTCTGTATTCCTGTTTTCTATCCGTGTTTCTGTACATTCATAATTTCAATGAAAAACTAAGTAAATGTAGTCGATGGTATGCTGGGCTTGACCTTCCAGCAAGAGTCTGAAGAACGGTCCTAACTGGAAACGTCATCTGTCCATTTCCCTTCAGATACAGCCTGACCCACCAGTTCCGCCATAAGATTGTTTTTTTAAATCAGGATTGCAGTATCTGCAGTCTCGTGTCTCCTCGGTACTGCATAGCTGCTGAAATCAATGCCCTAAATTATTTCAATGCAATAAACACATCTTATTTGGCTCCACTGTAAAGTACTGTAGATACACCAGCTTTTATTTCAGACTGAAGATGCATTGTGCTGAAATATTAATTCTATTTTTCTCTCTTCATAAATGTTGCCCGAGCTATAAAATACTTCTCCCATGTTCTGTTTTTAGGCCTAGTTCTAAACCACCTCATGTTAATATCTGGCATTAGAAGAGATTGACGGAGATAAGTGGGCTCTTGTCCCTATAAACATATGCATTTATAAAGAACCAATTCAATGTCAAATGATTTCAATGTATTCAAGAAGAACACGGCAATATATTCAAATCACCATTATAAAAATCCAAATGATCAAATTTGCAAAAAGGGAAACTAAAAAAAGCACTCCTTGCGTTCCAGAAAGCATTGTTGCGTTGTCAAAAGCAAAATCTTTTCTCGAGATAAACTGAGTCTCCTGAGCTAATCCAATGTTTCTGGTGTAACTTGGCTTTGGTATGGGTTCACACTGCCATATAATCAAATATCGGTAGTATGTGAAAGCATTTTTTATTTGGTAATTTTTGGATGGAGGTTGAGCATTAAAAAAAATCTAAGCAGTACACTTAGAAGTTACTAATAAAAACACAATTTAGAAGTTAACCAATTTTAGATTAAAAGAAAGCAAACTGAGAAAATAAAATGGATTGAACTGAAATATTAAAATCTAGTTTACAGTGAAAACGCAATTTTGAATCAAAGCATAATTCAGGAAGTCATCCAGAAAGTCATTTCAATTTCACATCTGTCACCTTTCTCCACCAGTTTTGCCCTGGAATTTGTGCACCTTCATCTCTATCAGTATCATTCCAGAATTCCTTGTGTGAACTAAACTACTTTTGTCAAATCTTCCTTTGACCCACTGCTTTGATCAAACATCAGTTGCCCAAATATCTCACAACTTGACTTCGCACTTTTTGTTCTAGGTTTATTCCCCATGTGGGGATTTTTCCAGAAAGATCCTACATAACCTTTGTAGAAGTAGTTAGGGAGGAGAAATTATCCTACAATATTTATACCAAGGACTCTGCAGTACAGAACACTGGTGCAGCTCATAGAGGTGTTGCTTCATGGATCCAGAGTCCCGAGTTCAATCTTAACCTCAAGTGCTGTCTGTGTGAATTTTTAACATTGTCCCTGTAACCATGTGGGTTACTTCCAGGTGTTATCACACCTCAAAGCTTTGCTGATTGGTAGATTAATTGGCCACTGCAAATTGCCCCTTCAGTGCAGGTGAATCTTTGGGCAGTTGTCAAGAGTGTGGAGAATCTGAAACTTGGAATATTAGCAGAGAATGGGTTTACTGTCAGTCAGCATAGCCTTGATGGCCCGAAATGGCCTCTGACATCAGAAGACAATGTGGTTAATACTTCTTGTGGTTTCCTTGGTTGTGAAATCCACATTATTTCTTGCATACATTTAAAATGGAAGTAGGCAATCAAAACCCTACAATTTCTGCAAAGCAAAACTTCCCATTAACCATGGTTTGCAAAATATATTTAATAATTCCAAATGTATATTTGGTGTTGTGACTGGTCATTTCAGCAAACCCGGCAAAGTATTCATTATTGGCGGGTAGCATAGATAAATTTGTTCTTCAAAAGAAAATGTTTACATAGAATGGTGGTCAATAGTATCAGGAACATTTCCTAATGTTTCAAGTGTACAGACCAACATACTTTGCTTTGTCCCATGATCTTTCTTTCAGCTACATGAATTCATAACATGCTGAACTTATTAACATATAATGACGGTTAAGATAACATATTTACACAATGCATTTCCCCTTAAAACCTTTACACACACAGTGCCCTCCATAATGTTTGGGACAAAGACCCATCATTTATTTATTTGCCTCAGTACTCCAGAATTTGTGATTTGTAATAGAAAAAAAAAAATAACATGTGTTCAAAGTGCACATTGTCAGATATTATTAAAGGGTATTTTTATACCTTTTGATTTCACCATGTAGAATTGTGTTTATATATAGTCTGAAGAAGGGTTTCGGTCCGAAACGTTACCCATCTCCTTCGCTCCATAGATGCTGCTGCACCCGCTGGGTTTCTCCAGCATTTTTGTGTACCTTCGATTTTCCAGCATCTGCAGTTCCTTCTTGAAAACGTTATATATAGCCCCCCCATTTCAGGGCGCCATAATGTTTGGGACACATGGCTTCACAGGTGTTTGTAATTGCTCAGGTGTGTTTAAATGCCCCCTGAATGCAGGTTATAAGAGAGTTCTCAGCACCTAGTCTTTCCCTCACCTTTGGAAACTTTTATTGTTGTTAATCAACATGAGGACCAAAGTTGTGCCAATGAAAGTCATAAAAACCATTATGAGACTGAGAAACAAGAATAAAACTGTCCGAGCAGCAGCCAAACCTTAGGCTTAACAAAATCAACTGTTTGGAACATCATTAAGGAGAAAGAGAGCACTGGTGAGCTTACTAATCGCAAAGGAACTGGCAGACCAAGGAAGATCTCCACACCTGATGACAGAAGAATTTTCTCTATAATAAAGAAAAATCCCCAAACACCTGTCCGACAGATCAGGAACACTCTTCAGGAGTCAGGTGTGGATTTATCAATGACCACTGTCTGCAGAAGACATCATGAACAGAAATACAGAGGCTACACTGTAAGATGCAAACCACTGGTTAGCCGCAAAAATAGGATGGCCAGGTTACAGTTTGCCAAGAAGTACTTAACAGATCAACCACAGTTCTGGAAAAAGGTCTTGTGGACAGATGAGACGAAGATTAACTTATATCAGAGTGATGGCAAGAGCAAAGTATGGAGGAGATAAGGAACTGCCCAAGATCCAAAGCACACCACATCATCTGTGAAACACGATGGTGGGGGTGTTATGGCCGGGGCATGTATGGCTGCTGAAGGTACTGGCTCAGTTATCATCAATGATGGTACAACTACTGATGGTAGTAGCATAATGAATTCTGAAATGTATAGACACATCCTATCTGCTCAAGTTCAAACAAATGCCTCAAAACACATTGGCCGGCGGTTCATTCTATAGCAAGACAATGATCCCAAACATATTACTAAAGCAACAAAGGAGTTTTTCAAAGCTAAAAAATAGTCAATTCTTGAGTGGCCAAGTCAATCAACTGAACCCAATTGAACATGCCTTTTTTATGCTGAAGAGAAAACTGAAGGGGATTAGCCCCGAAAACAAACATTAGCTAAAGATGGCTGCAATACAGGCCTGGCAGAGCATCACCAGAGAAGACACCCAGCAATTTGTGATGTCCATGAATCGCAGACTTCAAGCAGTCATTGCATGCAAAGGATATACAACAAAACACTAAACATGACCACTTTCATTTACATGACATTGTTGTGACCCAAACATTATGGTACCTTGCAATGGGGGGACTATGTATAAACACTGCTGTAATTTCTATACGGTGAAACAAAAATGTATAAAAATGGCCTTTATTAAAATCTGTCAAAGTGCACTTTAACCACATGTGATTTTTTTTCTATTACAAATCTCAAATTGTGGAGTATAGAGGAAAATAAATAAATGGTGGGTTTTTATCCCAAACATTATGGAGGGCACTGTATTTCTATTTGAGCAATATCCAAAACAGGAATTATGTTATTAGATTTGCAAGATATTTTTTTGGCTTATACATTCCCAATAAACACATTTTATGTCAATGAAGTACCTCAAACAGCATGTCAAAGGGTGGCAAGGGTGTTGCCAATGTACAATCTTAGAATCTTCATCTTGAAACAAATTACTCATTCTAATTAAAACCAACAACAGCCATTTAAAAAATACTTACTTCCCCCTCATGGCCCAGTCCTGATTTAACAGTAGCAAGAGTTCAGCACATGAGTAGCCTTGAGATGAAAACAGTCTACTTCATGCTAAATGTCTCAAAGCCCACACTGTACTGCTCACAGTAATATCCAACATTGATTTTGTTCAACTAGAATAAACAGTGCTTCTGTAAACAGTGCTGCATAATCAAGAGGTTGTATGAAAAGCAGAAATGAAGGACCACACCCTAGCGAACTGGAGCAGGATTTGCAGCAAAATGACTTGGACAATGTCAAATTTTCCTTCCACAACCACCACCCCCACCCCCACCCTGCCCCCAGTGGAATGTATGTCTTTTTAAAATGCTCCACCCACAGCCAGGCCAAGAACTGAGGAAATTAATTCCAAAATCTGGCCAGACAGAAAATCTGAGTGACAGGCACCTCAGGAACGCAAACTTCACTGAAAACCTCCTACCTTGCACTTAAATTTATCGTTTGTGAAATTGATGCATGTTAGTACATTTTGGTGTAAATTAGAACAAGTATAGTGCAAGATTGGGAGGAAAACAAGAAAAGCCTTCAGGCTTCATTCCTCAGTAATTTCACTTACAGCAGGTGCACTGTGAAAATGCATTTTAAATGATTGACTTTGCTTTCACTCTGCACCAAAACAGAGCACCATTATCAACCAACAACACAGTGCAAAACCTTCTGCACAGAAGGCAAAACACAGAGGGAGTAGCCTGTAAACTTCCTGCTTCATGTTACAATACTTAGGGAAAGAAAAGAGAACCGTGGAGTAACTTTTAATAAAAGCTACTTTGCGTTATTTCCAGGCTTTTACTTTGGTTGCTTAAAAGTTGTGACTTTCTCTGGTCGCAGGCAGGTTTAACTTTCAATTTAAAACAGAGCCTGGAAAAACACCTTTAGAATTATGTAATTAAATGCATGCAACCTGGGCAAGGCAAAGATAATTTTGGAAGGATTGGCTCAGCTAATATTGTAATTTAAAATTCCCGGAACTGCAGATGAAAGGGAGAATTATGGTTCCCTTTCTTTTCATTTGATAGTCAAAGATAGTACATTATAAAAAGATAGCCATTAAATTGCATGAACACTTTTTTTAGATAAGGATACAGTGCATTTTCTTCTTGTGGGAATTTCCAGACAGGATGGCTTTGTTCAAACAGATTCCGTAATGATTATATTTAAATCACAGCCAAGGGTGGGGCATCCTGTGCCCTTTTTAAAAAATCTGCTCGTCAACAATGTTATTGGGCAACAAATCAGGTCCAAACACAGAAATTCAGAGTTAGAATTTAACAGTTAAGCCAAAAATGTGAGTAAACCCTAAAGCTGTAAATTCCTCTAACTGCACTCACTGAAAGGGCATGAAGAATAAAGGAAGGTCTGAAGGTGAGTCTGAGGCTATACATTGGTAGGTAATATGTCCTCTCAGATACTCATGAAAAATATGTTCTTGATGACTCATAGTTCCTAATTTTACACTGTCTGTTTTACACGCCCAATCGAAGGACTTTCAAATGAATTAATTTTAATTCAACTTTGCATCATCAAAAGAAAACATACTGGTTACACTGTCCATTTTGTCTGCTGCGTGTTTTCTCACAGTTGGGTCAACTTATGTGTGTTGAGAAATTTTAAACAGTATTATATCAAAAAGTCCCTGAGTCAGGCAGCTTTTTTCAAACTCAATAAACTAGAGGGAAGAAAACCCCAAATAATGTATTGGCATCATGGCAGGAAAAATAGAATGAAAAGTTCTGAATAGCTTCATAATTCTTTTGCCAATGGCATTTAAAAAAAAAAACCCAAGTATACTCCAGGATTTCTGACTCCTATTAAGGTGAAAATGTATTTCATATTCCTGGAATAAACATTTTGTGCTGGTCACACCAATGCCAAATACTCTTACATTCTTAACAGAGTCAAACAGTATTAAAACAAAACGGCATACCTTTCATTATAACATGTCATAATATTAGCGAGTACATTGGTACACAAATTTTGTGCTAAAAATGCTGAAGATAAGCCAAGATAAATAATTGTGCATAGATTCAGGTATTACAACTAGACAACAATACAGGAACATCACCTGTCATTGCATTATTCCCAAGGTGAGATGGTCTATTATAAATATTTATCTGTTCAAAATGGTGTTGCTAGAACAGTAACTACACATTGAAGGTGCTTCATTAACTGTAAAATCTATGCGGGATGTTCAGAAGGGCGTCGTCAGCTGTAGCCTCTTGTTGGAGTCAAACATTTATTGGATCAAATCCCACATCAGAAGCTTTAACTGATAAATTCAGGTTGATATTACAAAGGAGTGCTAAGGGTGCACAGTTTTGGCAACAGTGCTATCTTTTGGAAGAGATGCTGAATTAGTTGCAATTTTGCTGCATGTGGATTTTGAGCAGTAGGTTTCTTGGTGTCAAATTCAGTCAATATTACTCAAATATTGATTAGCTGGTCATCATTGCACCATGATGGAGTTTGTTGTGTGTTTCTGATTTATCACTGCAGTGACTACTTCAAAAATACTTCTTTGGCTGAATTGCAATTTGGAGAAATGAAGAGTGATATGGGAATCCAAGTACAGGCAACCTTAGTATACAGCCGTTCAGGTGGTGGAAATATGTTTTATAGAATTCACAAATCACTACCCAAAAATTTGATGCACATAATAAAATTTGCTTTCACAGAATCTATGTGAATAAAAGTACAACATTTATTATTTTTGAACTCTCATGCCTTCACACATGCTCAGATAATATGGCTTAACGCTATGGAAAACTGTGATAGGATTGGCTTCTCACTATAAAGCCCTCCTGGGAGCACGGGGGTCACTGGTAGCCTTGTCACTATATAATGTCTCAAATGCTTTACAACACTTCAAAAACTTTCAATTCCTAGGCCCCCATCGTCTCATCTTTACAAGGATGTCCGGTCCCTTTACACCTCCATTCCTCACCAAGGTCTCAGAACTCCAGTTCTTCCTTGAACAGAGACTCAATCAGTTCCCCTCTACCAACATTCTCCTTCGGCTTGAGGGCTTTGTCCTCACCCTCAACAACTTCGCTTTCGACTTCTCTCCCTTTCTTCAAGTTAAAGATGCAGCCATGGGCACCTGCCTTTTTGTTGGTTAGGTAGAACAGTCCTTGTACCAGGCCTACACTGGTCCTGTTCCCCAGACAAAAATGACTGCATCAGGGCTGTCTCCAGCACTCGTGCAGAATTTGTCAATTTCACCAACTTCACCACTAACTTCCACCCTGCCCTCAACGTAACTTGGACTATCTGACACCTTTCTTCCCTTTCTCGATCTCAATTCTTTTCAATTCAGAGATTGAAGACTAGTAAAAAATGTTTATTTTTAAATTTTGCACTGAAATACCGCTGCTCTCCTCCATACATTTCTCTAAACAACCTGAAAAAATATATAACTTTTTAAACTATCTTTTAAAGATTTATTTTTAGGTGTTTTAATGGGTTTGGTGTGGAGGTGAGGAAACATTGTGGAAGTGAAAACTAAATTAGAAAACCAGTTATAAATTATATATTCATAGCAGCAGACTGCACAGAGTAAAAATGTTGCTACTTTGCCTGAGTGTACGATTTCTGCTAGAACCAGAAGTGTGGGTTTCACATGGCGAGCAGCAACATCAAACCTGCTAGATTGCTGAGGTCAGCAGCAAATAATTTAAATTCTAGGATTGATAGCAGGCAGTACACATGCAACACCATAAGAGAAATAAAAACAGTTATTACCGTTATTATTCTGAAAGGCTGTCTTGTTCACCAGCAGAATAATTGTGACAACTGGGGAAGGCATCACACAAAAGCTGCTTTCATACAGAATGAGGCTGGTGCTGCAGTCACTGCCTTCCAATGTATAGGTCAGGTGCAGACAGTGACAACTCCTAACTCTTAAAGCTGTTTTGTTTTTAAAGTCTTCTCGGCCATCAACTTCAGTTAATCCACCACTTACTTCAATGCTGTCTGACATGCCAAGCATTTCCAGTGTTTTCAGATTTCCAGCATCCACTGTATTACACATTTAAAATTTAAATTTTTTTTTTACTTGAAGGAACATACTAACATTGTGCAAACAATGAGTCAAAAGTGTGTGTATATGAACCTTGGATCACGAGATACTACTAATTGCTTTTGCGTGGTTCTATCAAAGTACCTTTAAATCAAATTGTTGGACACAACAGTTTTCTGTGTCTTGCTAAAAATGAAACTCTCTAAAGACGTACTTTAACGAGGAGACAATTCCCTCCCACACACATTTTGAAATGCCATCTCTGATACACACCTGCAAAAGCATGTCATTCAGCTGCTGAACATGCAGATCTAAGTTAATGTGTGAACAATTTTGTATGGTACTAGACCAAGTGCAGACCCGTTGTGTCTGCTCCCCCAACGCAAGATTCCACCACTCACCCGTTTCCCCAACGCAAGCCGTTCCCCCAATACAATATTGCACCACTCACGCATAGCCCCCAACTGCGCAGGCGCGGCTCATTTCTCATCCCCAGCACACCCTCCTCATCCCCCTCCCTATTCAATCCCTAGAGAGGGAGGAGGGGGGGTAGAGAGGGAGGGGGGAGGTCGAGAGGGAGGGGTGATAGAGAGGGAGGGGTTGTAGAGGGGGGATGGTAGAGAGGGAGGGAGGGAGGTAGAGAGGGAGATGAGTAGAGAGGGAGGGTAGGGGGAGGAGGAGAGGGGTGGAGGAGCAGAGAGGGAGAGGGTAGAGGGAGAGGGGTAGAATGGGGGGTAGGGAGGGTAGAGAGCAATGGAGGGAGAGTGGTAGAGAGGGTGGGAGTGAGGGTAGATAGAGAGGGGGCATCTCCCTCCTCCACCCCCCCCCCCCCCCCATCACCCTCTACCACCACACTCCCCACCCCATTTCCCTCATCCTCCTCCTCCCCTCACTCCCTTCCCTGCCCCAGACCTACCCAGGTTGTAGAGCAGCGCCAGGGCCTGGAACTCGGACTGGTTCTCATACTCGGCCTGGCCCTGACTGTAGACTGCAGCCGTCAGCTCGGCCGCCGCCTGGGCTGCAGTCCAGGCCCGACTTCATCTCCGGGCTCGTCCCTGACCCCCGGACCCAGGCTCGTCCTTGGTTGCTGCGACGGCTTCTTTCTCCTCCCTGGTCAAGGCCCCATCCCAAGCCACGGGCTCAACTCTCACCCCAGCTCGACCCTGACCCCAGACCTAGGCTCGTCTTTGGTTCCAGCGGCGGCTTCTTCTCGGCCCCCTGGAGTGTCTTGCGAGTGCATTGTAATGTCACCTGGCTTTTCTTTAAATTTTGAGTTTTCAAGCTGTTTTTTAAATTTTAAAGGCTTAAAAACATCAGAAATATAGGTGGGAATGCGACGGGAAGATGTTTATCGCCTCGATGGGAAAAATGTGAGTAGAATGGGTGAAAATGGGAAGGCTGTGGCCTAGTGTTTGGAAGAAAACAGGAATTAACCAGATATTAACCATATAACCATATAACAATTACAGCACGGAAACAAGCCATCTCGGCCCTACAAGTCCGTGCCGAACAAATTTATTTTCCCCTTAGTCCCACCTGCCTGCACTCATACCATAACCCTGCATTCCCTTCTCATCCATATGCCTATCCAATTTATTTTTAAATGATACCAATGAACCTGCTTCCACCACTTCCACTGGAAGCTCATTCCACACCGCTACCACTCTCTGAGTAAAGAAGTAAAGAAAAATATTAACACACACACACAGCCATAAACAAGTCAATGAGTTTTAGTATTATAGATATACCTGCTGGACAAATCAATTAAAAGGAGGAAATAGCCACAGGAGTAATACCACTAATTAGTACTTTAATTATTTTATATTACAGGTGATCATCATGTTACGGGGGATGGTGATAGAGGAGGGGGGAGCGGCGTGTCGTTTGTACTTTGAACAAAAAGGTCCGTATCACATTTTTCTGAAGCTTTATCATCCATTCACAAAAGCTCGAGTTCAAATCCAATGTGTATGTATTTATTTACTTTCTTCTCGTCAATTCCATAGGAGTAAATATTTTTTGCATCTCTCACATTTTTGGGAAGTAATTTTTAAATGCTATAAAAGGGGATTTTCCATTACCCGAACACAGGAACCATTTTTCAAGATTTATTCATTTTTCAAGTCCAGGATTTATCTCCTGTCCTTAATTGCCATTAAAAAGATTATGGTGAATTGCCTCCTTGAAACTCTGCAATCCTTCTGATAGAAGTGCTCCCATAGTAGTGACAGGGAAGGTGTTCCATGATTTAGAAACATCTATGAGAAAAAGATCAACAACCAATAAGTTCAAAACTTCAGTTTGAGTAACTAAGTAAAAACTCTGCACTTTTATCTAATGGGCAATGACAACCACTTCTGGATTTCCATGAGAATGCTAGCTGCTGCTGTCAAATTCCATCCATCAAAATGACGTGTAACTCACTGTCATTCTCACAACAGATTAAGATGTTTCAATTAATCATCTTTGTTCTAAACTTCAGAAATATGTAAACTCATCTATAAAAAAACTATTCTGAGAAAATCATGTCTTTCCAGAAATTGGACTCAAGAATCTTCACTGCGTTCCCACTAAGCTAAATACATCCTCCCTTAGGCAAGGATATTAGGGCAGTATTTTAGGTAGGTATCTATGTGTGTAAACCTACGTAATATTACCAAGACTTCAAACAGCGGTACAATGAAGGAAAATTACCATCGCAAAACTTTAATCCTTCTAAATAACAGCATTAACTGCAATGACATTTTAAAATCATACATAGGTAGAATAGAAAAACAACATGCATAACCACACATTTCTTCTCATTATATGCCATCTATTACACAGTGCATTCAGAAAGTTTTCAGACCCCTTCACTTTTTCAACATTTTGTTACATTTCAGCCTTATTTTAAAATGGATTAAATTCTTTTTTTATTATCAATCTACACACATTACCCCAGAAATGAAGAAGTGAAAACAGGTGTTTAGAAATTTTTGCAAAGTAATTACAAATAAATAATTGAAATATTCCATTTATATAAGTATTCAGAACCTTCGAGATGACACTCAAAATTGAGCTTAGGTTAGTCCTGTTTCCATTGATTATCCTTGATATGTTTCTACAACTTGATTGGAGTCCACATGTGGTAAATTCGATTGATTGGACATGATTTTGAAAGGGACACACCTGTCTATATTAGGTCCCACATGCTATTAATGAATTAAAGGATGATTGTGGATATGGACCAGCTGGTATTGAGACTAAATCCATTAAGTTAGGAGCTAATATTCTAATGTACCCACTATGCAACTTGTTTAATTTGTCCTTCTCAACTTGTACCCTCCCTTCCGCATGGAAGTGTGCCAATGTTACTCCACTGCATAAGGGAGGCGACCCACACGATATTAACAACTACCGCCCCATCTCAATTATCAACTCGGTGGCTAAAATCCTCGAGAAACTAGTGTTCAACCTTATGTCTCAACTTTCAACATTCTATCTCCATGCCAGTCTGGGTTCAGACCTAATCACTCCACAACTACAGCTCTGTTAAAACTCACCAGCGATGTGTTCACTGCTTCTGAGGATGGTAAACTCACCGGTGCCATCTTTCTTGATCTAACCAAGGCCTTTGATGTTGTTGACCACTACTTACTGCTTGATAAACTTTACTCTATTGGTCTTTCTCAAAACAATCTACTGTGGTTTAACTCATGCCTTCATAACAGACACCAATGTGTCACCTTTAATGGAAGTCAATCCAATTCCTTAATTGTTGAGAAGGGGGTCCCACAAGGTTCATCCTTGGGACCACTCCTTTTCTCTATTTTCATAAACGACCTCCCTAATATCTGTTCTGACTGTCAAACACAACTATATGCCGATGATGCAGTGCTATATACATCTAGTACTAACAAGTCTGAAATTGAAAGAACCCTTCAATCAGATCTTACTTCTGTTCAGAAATGGCTATTATTTAACAAATTAATTTTAAATAAAAATAAATCATGCAGTATGTTATTTGGTACCAGTCAAGGCCTTGGTAATTCTGTAGATCTAACTATATCATTTAATGAAGGATCACCATTAGAACAAGTATTGAACTTCAAATATCTTGGTATTTGGCTCGACCCAACGCTTTCATTTACGCAGCATAGTGAGACGATTACTAAAAAACTCAGCTGTAATCTAGCTATTCTTTACCGCCATATAAATTGTTTCACCTTTCAGATGAGAAAAAGATTTGTCTCTCAACTACTACTACCAACACTGGATTATGCTGATATTGTCTATCAGAATACATTTGATACACATCTTCAACCCCTTAATGTAGTTTATAATAGTCTTTGCAGATTTATTTTAAGGTGTCCATATATAACTCACCACTGTTCTATGTACGAAACTCTAAACTGGTTATCCCCCCACGCTCGAAGGTGCTACCACTGGTTCCAGTTCATCTTTAAATGCATCCATCTCGATTACCCTTCTTATTTAAAACAAGACCTATTACCATACACACCCTCATATTCACTAAGACATATTCAGCAACCCTTCTTTTTCATTCCAAGAACTAACAAAGAAATTGGGAGACGTGCATTTAAATTCAAAGCTCCTTCTGACTGGAACACTCTGCCTAGTACCATAAGAACTATTAGCTCATTTCGTCTATTTAAAAATACACTTTTACCCTTACTAGTCAGGATCAAGGGAAAGATGAACGGAGCAAAGTACAGAGAGATCCTTGATGAAAACCTGCTCCAGAGCGTTCTGGACCACAGACTATGGCGGAGGTTCATCTACAACAGGACAATGACCCTAAGCACACAGCCATGACAACGCAGGAGTGGCTTTGCGGCAAGTCTGTGAATGTCCTTGATTGGCCCAGCCAGAGCCCCATTGAACCCCATCGAACATCTCTGGAGGGACCTGAAAATAGTTGTGCATCGACACTCCCCATTCAACCTGACAGAGCTTGAGGGGATTGCAGAGACGAATGGGAGAAATTACCCAAATACAGATGTGCCAAGTTTGTAGCGTCATACCCAAGAAGACTTGAGACTGTAATCGCTGCCAAAGGTGCCTCAACAAAGTGCTGAGTAAAGGGTCTGAATACTTTTGTAAATGTGATATTTCAGTTATTTATTTTTAATTACTTTGCAAAAATGTCTAAACATCCGTTTTCGCTTTTTTATTATGGGGTATTGTGTGTAGATTGATGATAAAAAAAGAATTTAATCCATTTTAGAATAAAGCTGTAACGTAACAAAATGTGGAAAAATGAAGAGGTCTGAATACATTCTGAATGCACTGTATAGTCTTTTGTGCATTTCCAACGTATAAGCAGAGTTGACTTATGAAGGTCTGTTAAAAGGGAACTGAAGAACAGTCAAATATAGGATATATTGATAATTAGTAACATAGCACTAGACCTGTAAAGATGAGTTCACCAATCCTTGGGCTGGGACAAAGAAATTAAAATAGGCTAATGGAATGTTTGCTCATGAGGTATGGATTACAAATTTGGTTGAAGAAATGCTGGCTCTATAAGGCTCTGGTTAGTAAACATGGTAGAAAATTTACTTGTCTCATAAATTGCAGTGAAATAGTTTGAAAATAAAATGTTGCATTCAAATTCAGAACAATTAAATAAGCCTTTATACAGTGCCCTCAATAATGTTTGGGATAAAGACTCTTTATTTAATTATTTGCCTCTGTAGTCCACGATTTTAGATAGAAAAACTCACATGTGGTTAAAGTGCACATTGTCAGATATTAATAAAGGCCATTTTTATACATTTTGGTTTCACCATGTAGAAATTACAACAGTGTTTATACATAGTCCCCCCATTTCAAGGCACCATAATGTTTGGGACACAGCAATGTCATGTAAATGAAATTAGTCAAGTTTAGTATTTTGTTGCATATCATTTGCATGCAATGACTGCTTGAAGTCTGCGATTCATGGACATCACCAGTTGCTGGGTGTCTTCTCTGGTGATGCTCTGCCAGGCCTGTATTGCAGCCATCTTTAGTTTATGCTTGTTTTGGGGGCTAGTCCCCTTCAGTTTCCTCTTCAGCATATAAAGGCATGCTCAATTGGGTTCAGATGGGGTGATTGACTTGGCCACTCAAGAATTGACCATTTTTTAGCTTTGGAAAAACTCCTTAGTTGCTTCAGCAGTATATTTGGGATAATTGTCTTGCTGTAGAATGAACCGCTGGCCAATGTGTTTTGAGGCATTTGTTTGAACTTGAGCAGAAAGGATGGCTCCATACACTTCAGAATTCATTATACTACTACCATCAACAGTTGTATCATCAATGAAGATAAGTGAGCCAGCACATTCAGCAGCCATACATGCCCAGGCCATAACACCCCCACCACCGTGTTTCACAGATGAGGTAGTATGCTTTGGATCTTGGGCGGTTCCTTCTCTCCTCCATACTTTTCTCTTGCCATAGCTCTGATATAAGTTAATCTTCGTCTCATCTGTCCACAAGCCCTTTTTCCAGAACTGTGGTTGCTCTTTTAAGTACTTCTTGGCAAACTGTAACCTAAAAGTTTCCAAAGATGATGGAAAGACTGAAGGAAAGACTAGGTGCTGAGAGTTCTCCGATACCTGCATTAAGGAGGCATTTAAACATACCTGAGCAATTACAAAAACCTGTAAAGCCATCTGTCCCAAACATTATGGTGCCCTGAAATGGGGGGACCATGTATAAACACTGCTGTAATTTATACATGGTAAAACCAACATGTATAAAAATGGCCTTTATTAAAATCTGACAATGTGCACTTTAACCATTTGTGATTTTTTTCTATTACAAATCTCAAATTGAGGAGTACAGAGGCAAATAAATAAATGATGGGTCTTTGACCCAAACATTATGGAGGCATTGTAGCACTTCAATTGGAACAACAAAAACAGTAATTACCAGATCATGAAAGACCTGAAAGGTATACCTGCCACTGCCCTGGGAATCGGATGATACAATAATGTTGCTGTTGACTAATTATGGCTATTACACTGCATCAATTGGTTTCTTAGCCTCGGACACAAGGCAAGGTAACAAGCTTTAACAATTATTGGCCCAAAGGCACTTGAATCTCCCAAACAGGTTACACCTCCTGTGTTGCATTCTTAATGCCAAAGATCATGATGGCCTTTTATTTGTAAAAATAATCTCTTTTCATAAATCTGTTTCAACACTGCAGGTCCATTGTGAAAACCTTTTTTCCCCTATGCAGCATAATTCTTTCAAAGGACAACAGCAGTCTCACAATTAAAATAAATCATTAGAAAATCATAGCTAATGTGCGCTGAGACACTGCTAAAACTATGACAATGTTCTGCAAGACTAATCAGATTATCACAAGGAAATGGTGTTAAACTGGAGGTATGTATGGGGGCATTCATATCTTAAATTAATTTGAATAAGCACATTTTGTCGAAGGCGAATGGAAAAGCTGTGACAGTATACAAACACTGCCTTCTCTTAAATATCCTTACACAGTAGGGTGGAGTCCTGAATTGTTGAAATTATTAACCTCATTCTAAGGAACAAAGGTCCAGCAATTAGTCCACCCCAAGGACCAGATCACCCTTCCAGGTCCCCAATGACTTCAAGATGACCTTCTCTTTTCAAACTAGTTACTCATCTCCATCTTCTCATTTCCATACAGGGACAGGAGTGTCACTGGGATCTAAATCTTACAAAGTTTTCATTTTAGCAAATTTTCTTTATCGCCAACTATAATTTTGCATAAATTTAATCAGTATGCAATAGTTTCCATTGTAAATCGGATACGCTTTGGAATAAAGTAACACATTGCTCAGCAGATTTTTATTTATCACTGAGTTTGTTTGAATTTCACTGTCACCAACCCTCTTTTCACACAGGCAATTGTTTAAAACAAATTGATATAGCTTTCATTTGAAGCCTGTAATACATGTATGAATCTTTGTTTATTATTGTTCTGTGCACCGAGGAAAAGATTGTTTTGTATGCTGCCTACATCAATCACACTGCACGAGTATATCAGGATATACAAAAGAGGAAGTAAAAAGAATGCAGAATATAGTACAGGTGCACAACCTTTTATCCGAAGTTCCAAATAACGAAAACCTCCGAATAGCGACATTTTTTCAGTCCTTGAAGAAAGGTCCTTGAAAACGTTCACCGAGGGCGGCCCGCAGAGGTGACAGCGGAACCTCTGGTCGGTCCTCGAAGAAAATGGAACTAAATCCCCATTCATAAAAGAGAAGGTGAGGGTATATTGCGCGGGAGGGTTAATAATTGACAATATGCTGCTGTCTGCCCGCTGTTAAAAAGTTCCCACGGTACACGGTGCATGAGAACTTTTTAAACTCAGCGGGCAGGCAGCAGCAAATTGTCGCTCCCTTACGTTTCACCCCACCTACACCCCTCTGCTTCCAGGCCATGTGTGTGACCCCTTCCCTCCCCTCTCCAGCTCCCCGCCCATTGCACCGGCGCGGGGGTTTTGCACTGTCTTCACGTCGGAGCTAGTGCCCGTCACCGGAGACGTCAGGACCAACGGGACACCGGCCCCCAGGCCCACTGCAAGCACGGAGAACCCAGAGACCCACAGCCAGCAGCAGCCCAGTCCCGTTCCAATTCCAGAGGAACACGCTCCCCGTAGGGACAGAAGCTGATGGTGTGCAAGGTGCGTCTTGGTCTTGAGGTTGCGGATGAGGGGGCGCAGCTCGGGCTGTGACGTCTCCGGTCACCCCCTGTACAGGAGCTGAGACTGGGAACTGGGGTTGTTTGCAGTTGCAGAGGGAGGGGGCAAGGGCGGTACAGTTCCCAGTCTCAGCTCCAGTCCAGAGGGGTGACCGGAGACGTCAGGACCAACGGGACACCGACTGCAAGCACGGAGATCCCAGAGACTCACAGCCAGCAGCAACTCTAGCCCAGCCCCGCTCCAACTCCAGAGGAACCCGGAATGCGGATGAGGGGGCGCAGCTCGGGCTGTGGGCAAACTGCCACTTGTCGCTGTAGCGGCCCATCGGGGAGTGGCTTCTGGTGGTCCTGACGTCTCCGGCCATCCCCCTGGACAGGAGCTGAGAGACGTCAGGACCACCAGAAGCCGCTCCCCGATGCGCCGCTACAGCGACAAGTGGCAGTTCGCCCACAGCCCGAGCTGCGCCCCCTCATCGGGACACCGACCCCCAGGCCCACTGCAAGCACGGAGATCCCAGAGACTCACAGCCAGCAACAACTCTAGCGCAGCCCCGCTCCAACTCCAGAGGAACCCGGGTTGCGGATGAGGGGGCGCAGCTCGGGCTGTGGGCGAACTGCCACTTGTCGCCGTAGCGGCCCATCGGGCAGCAGATTCCTCTGGAGTTGGAGGGAAAGGGAGACACAGCGGCTTTTGAGAATGGTGGGCAATTACTTCCAAAGTTCTGCCCACACAGTCAGTACACCTCTCCTATACTTGTCTCCCGCACTAAGATCATCTCGCAGAGAATGATCCCAGCCTAACCCTCCCTATTCTCTCCTATTTTGCAAGAAAAAACTACATTGAAGACTCAAACTCGCGATCGAGTAACTGCCGGGATCGAGGCGCAAACTCGCGACCTTGCGGATATGAACCGAGCACTCTACCACTGAGCCAGCCGTTAAAATCTACGCTAAAAATCTTCCATTCCGAAAGCCGAAAAATTCTGAATTACGAAAAGTGTCTGGTCCCAAAGCTTTCGGATAAAAGGTTGTGCACCTGTATTACAGCTAAAGAGGTGCAGATAAAACACGCAAGGGCTAAAACAAAGTAGATTGGAAATTCATTCCTGGCATATTGAAGGTGTGTTTAAGAGTCTGATAATAGCAGTGAAAACGCTGTTCTTTAATCTGGTGGTATTTGTTTCCTTTATATCTTCAGCCTGATGGGAGAGGGGAGAAGAGAAAACAACTGGGGTATGAGTGGTCCTTGAATACGTTGGCTGCTTACTCGCAGCAGCGTGAAGTAAAGATGAAATGGGAGAAGGTCGAGGGATGCTTGTTTGTTTGTGGGATGCTTATTCTCGTTGGACTAGGCCACGTTCACGAACCTCTGTGATTTCTTGCAGTCTTGTGCAGTTGCCATACCAGACCGTGGGGCATCCAGATAGGATGCTTTCCGTGGTGTATTTGTAGAAATTGGTACGTGTCATTGGTGACAAGTTGAATTCCTTCAACCTTCTGAGGAAGTAGAGGCATAAATGTGCATTCTTGGCTGCAGTGTCAATGTGATTGGATGAGGAGAAATTGTTTGTGATATTTAGTTAACAACTTGAAGATTTCAACTATCCCCATTTCTGCAACATTGATCCAGGCTAGGGTGTGCACTCTATCCTGCTCCTGAAGTTAATGACTAGCTCCTTCGTTTTGCAGGCAATGTGAGGTTGTTGACTTGACACCATGTTACTTACTACAGTCTCTCTCAATGACTGAAATGCAACAATATACTGCTGTTAGTCGATTCAATTAAATTGTCAATGAAAACCCAATTGAAAGCCACTACAATGAACAATCCTAAATCAGTTAAATTACTACTGAATTGAGAAAAAATAAACTCATCCATTGAACCAGACCTTCACTGCAATCCACAATTTTCTAGCATAATTGATATTCAACTACTCTGGGAGTCGACTTTTGTGTGTAAGCAGTTTATTTTTTGTGTTCTCATAAACAATCGCCCAAATTCGGAGCCACATACATCAAATATAATATACTGTATATGTATATGTTTGGGTATCATCCAATCACAAGAACTACAAAGTTACCTCTGCTGTTTTTTAAGTTTGAATGTGTCAAAATCATTAGACCTAGTGAAAACTGATTCAATAACAATTACGTTGTGAATCACTTCTTTACACAAGAAAAACTTTCTGAAGTCTTGTTATGTCTTCACCATGGCCCCGAGGTTTTTACAACCTATGATTTACTGTAAAGAACTGCACATAAAAGCTCCACATGCTGAATTTAAAAATCAACCCGGGTACCTCAATAAATCATCTCACCAAGTTGATACAGCATTTGGGCCAATATTGGTCTCTAATAAGTGAGATTTAAAGCATACTCAAACAAATGGGAAATCTTGAATCAGTCAATAAACACTACATAAACAAATACTTTACTGAACACATTATCTGTATTCTGCTACCTTCCCACCATTTCCTTTTTCACCCCAAGCCACCCTTCCAACACCCCATAAAGTATATTGATACATGTAGACTGGTATTCTTCAAAACTGGCTCGACATTAGAACTTCAGCTTACAAATGGAGGTATTGTACAGCTCAAGGGCAGTCTGGGAGTACATCTGGTTGTACACCCAGCCTTACTACAGCTGTGCTACTTGACCACACATAAAAGGATGAATTAAATCCACTGTTGTTGAATATGAAAATAAAAGCCAGTTGAGTTTAGACACCGAAACAAAATACTGGTAAGGCATTTCCTGACAGCACAAGTCACCTCCCAGTATTAGAGTCAGCAGAATAATAAACTTTAATGGGATTGAATAAATCAGCTTACTTATGCCCACACTTTCATGTAAACTATTCTAACACCACACTAGAATTACCGTAATTCAGAGCATATTTATCTATATATTACTAAAACTCTCATCTTGTTTCTTTCTATCTATCTATCTATCTATCTATCTATCTATCTATCTATCTATCTATCTATCTAAGACAAAAATGCTGGAGAAAATCAGCAGGTGAGGCAGCATCTATGGAGCGAAGGACTGGGTGACATTTTGGGTCGAGACCCTTCTTCAGACTGATGTGGGGGGGGGAGAAGAAGGATATCTATCTATCTATCTATCTATCTATCTATCTATCTATCGTTTAGATCTAGATGGCGGGTGAATGATCTGTAAGTTGGCATGGTTCAAGATCAGGTGACGCAGTAGCACAGCTGGTATAGTTGCTGCCTCACCGCATCAGAGATCCGGATTGTGTGCTGTCTGTGTGGAGTTTGCATGTTCTCCCTGTGACCGCATGGGTTTCCTCCGAGTACTCCAACATCCCAAAGATGTGCCAGTTCGTAGGCTAATTGGCCTCCGTAAATTGTCCTTAGCATGTAGGAAGTAGATGCAAAAGGGGGATAACATAGAACTAGTGTGAATGGGTGATCGATGATCAGTATTGACTCAGTGCGCCAATACATCATTTCAATCAATCAAGATACTCAAGATCCCCTTCTGTGCAGTCAACGTATGAGTGTACACAACAGGCATGAATCACTGCAAATTGTCCAAGCTTACACATCAGATAATTCATTTTCCCCAGGGAACAGTGCATTCATGAAACAGTTTGAGACACATGAAACTGCAGATTCCGGAATGATGAGCAAAAAACAGTGCTGGAGGAACTCAGCCGGCATCTGTTGAGGGAAAGGACGGATGACGTTTAAGGCCTAGCTCCTTCTTCAAAACAATTTGCTGTAGAGTGACTACAGATTCACTGTATTACTTCAAAAGGGCTGGAATAGTTTTGGACAGGGGTTACTACACAAGGTAGGCATTCTTCAGAAATAATTAAATGTGTATGATCTGCTGGTCTAGTATCCTTCAATTAAAGGGATCAGAGGAATTTTCCAGATGAAAACCGCATGTAAAAAAAGCTTGTTTTTCTGTTTCTCCCTGCAGATTGCAAATGAATGGGAAGTGTCTGCGTTGTGATGCACCAGACACTATAAATTCCTTATAATGGGCTTTTTGCTCCTTGTCATGTACCAATTTGGTAAACAGGCACCGTTTCTGCAGCAAAAGTATCAAAGATTAGCAGACTTTTACAGGGGTAGCCTATACCACTGTGCACATTTTTTGCCGAAGTAAATAAATTACATACTTCAAACTACTCAAGTGACCAATGAAAATTAACTTCAGAAGTTGCTCATCCTAACAATTAGATATTCACAAGATATCATTTATTTGTTGACATACATTATTGTAATCGCTACAATCTGTAAATTCTCAGTTAGTTTTGTTTCACTTGCAATAAACAACCCTGACTACCACACTGGAAACATTGGACCTATGATTTATGGACAAGAGCAACGTAATGGATTTCTGAGAAATACTTTAGGTACTACGGTGGGCATGTTGGTAAAATACATTATAGGATAAACTACTTCCTGATCATCTTTCGTCTTACTGGGTAGCAAATGTTTAGAGGGATATGGGCCAAACATTAGCAAAGGAGGGTAGCTGAGATGGGTATCTTGTTCAGCATGGGCAGGTTGGGTCAAAGGGTCTGTTCCTATGGTGTGCAGTGTCTATGACACTGCAAGACTATTGGGTGGGTTCAGTGGTGATGAGGGGAAATTGGGATAGGTAAGGAGTTAATTCAGCAACAATGATCTGATCATATTGGCCAAAAGCAAAACTGTGTCCAGGACATCTGAAAACTGATTTATTTTGAGAAACAGTATGGTAGAATATTTTGCATCCATCTGAAGAAGGCCTTAACTTACTAAATATAATATCCCAAATTAATACACTGTTCTTATCAAAAACATCCCGGTATCATTGAGAAACATAGTGCGTAATCTTACTCTGCTGCTAGATCTAAACTTGTTTTCCCTACTTCCCTTATTAAACAAAGTAACAACATTAGCTATTCTCCAGTCCTCCAGGACCTTGCCTATGGCTAGAAATGATGCAAAGATCTTTGTCAAGGCTTCAGCAAACTCCCCTCTTGCCTCTCTCAATAACCTGGGATAGATCCCAATAGACCTTAGGGATTTATCCATCTTAATGCTCTTCATAAGCCCCTGCACTTCCTCCTTCTTAATCACAGACTGCCCTTGCATATTAGCATTCTCAACACAAATCTCACTGTCCTCTGGGTCCTTCTCTTTGGTTAAAACAAATGTAAAGTTCTTGTTTAGTACCTCGTGTACACCCTCTGATTACCTCCTTTATTCTAGAAAATCAAAATTAACATTGAAAACACTTCTGATGCTATAATGAAGCGTGTTCAACCTAAAACATTGACTTTGATTTTCTTCCTACAGACGTAGCCTGATCGTCTAAGTATTTCCAGTATTTTATGTTATTTCTAGATTTCCAGCATCTGCATTTGTTTGGGTTCCATGTTGTATGAATAAGAAGTCTCTATGCACCTAATACCAACAGTAATTGACAAAGACGATCAGAATGCTGAACTAAACCCAATTTGTTTTTCATTAGATTTTACGATCACACAGTGAATTTTACAACTATACATTTTTTGTGATATGGATATACACGGTGGTAATAATCCTCACTGCAAATGAAGATATTTTCAAGATTGACAAATTACTATAAGAATTATGCTACTTAGTATTTCAAAATTTAGCATTCATGTACTGAAGATCGGACTTACCATTTCAAAAAGTTTAAGATTAAGAAATTTAAACTAACCTATTTAAATATTCCAGCCCATCAATTATCTTTACATCTATTTTAATCGAATTAACTCTTTACTTCCTGACAGAATTGTGTTATTGCACAATATACAAAAATGGAAAGAGATTAAATTTCAATTTTCTCCTCACACAATGCAAAAGATATCACTCATAGAGTGCATCAGAAAAATCTTCAACTGTAGATGGTTTGTTGAATTGATAAAATTGAGTATATTAAACTTGGATTCGTCTTTTCCTCCAGTGCTCGGTCAGGGAATACAAATGCAAAAATCCTGCGCCTGTATCAAACTATTAGTTTAAATGAGCTCATTGAGGAATATTCAACTTTATGCTATTAAATATTGGGCATTTTATTTACAAAAAAACAACTTTGTTTTTGTTTTAACTTGTGTAATCCGAACTATGCTCTTGCCTCCGGTAATTTTGCATGTTGGATCTTGCAAAATAGTGTAATGATCCAAACACGTGAACATTCTTCTATCTGCAACATGTCATTTAGGACTGGGAAACCAAGCTGGCGTGTCCTTTATTTTATACTGCCATGCCACTGAGACAAATAAAAGGTAAAAACATCTAGTCACTCAGCAGCCTCCATTTTCCTAGCTGTCAAAAAGTCTTGGAATGATAGAAATTGAGAGTGCAGAGTACATTTCCACAATGGTCAAAATTGGAGATATTTATGTCATCCCTACTGCCCAACTGTCTGCTGGACTTATTTAGGTTAGTGCTACTGCAGTTTCCCATTCCTTAATAGAGGGGAGCTTCAATTTCAAATTTCAATTGCACATTAAGGTAGATAAATCACCAAAACCTGATCAAGTGTATCCTGGGGCAAGATGTGAAGTGAAGGAAGAATATGTGGACCCTCGTCAGATATATATTTGTCTCATTGATAGCGAAGGGTGAGGGGCTGGAAAGGGTACAAGGAAAATCCTTGTATTGGTGGGTAAGTTACGTAGGGGATTCTAAGAGAAAGGATCTGTATGCATTTTGAAAATGATCGGAGATAGTCAGTAAGCATGGGTTTGTGTGTGTGAAATTGTGCTTCACAAATTGATTTGAGTTTTTTTAGAAGAGGTAACCAAATTTGGTGAGGACAGTGCAACTGATGTCTACATGGGCTTTAGGAAGGCCTTTAACAAGTACCACTCTGCAAACTGATTTGAAGGTTAGATCACATGGGATTCAGGACGAGGTAGTCAAATGGATGCAAAATTGGCTTCAAGAAAGAAGATAGAGGGAGGTTGAACAAGGTCGTTTTACCAGACAGGAGGTCTCTAACAAGTAGTGTGGTACAGAGATCGATGCTGATTCCACTGTTTGTTAGTTATGTTTACAGTTTAGATGAGAATGTGGTGGTGTGGTTAGAACGTTTGCAGGTGGCACTGAAATTGTTGGTTTAGTGCACAGTGAAGAACAAGTTTACAACAGGAATTTGATAAACTAGGCCAACGGTCCAAGGACGGCCTATCGAGTTTAATTCATATAAATAGGATTGGTTAGACAAACCAAGGCAAGACTTACACAGTAAATGGTAGGCCCTGACGTGTTGTGGAACAGAGAGAATGAGGGATGCAGGTAGATAGTTTCTTGAACGTCACGATACAGATAGACAGGATGGCAAAGAAGACATTTTACATGCGTGCCTTCAATGTCTGGGCTTAAGTACAGGAATTGGGATGTTATGTTACGGCCGTACAAATCATTGGTAAGGCCATGTTAACAAATGTATACAGTTTTGACTGCCCAAATATATATATGAATGATGTCATTAAAATGGAAACGGCGCAAAGAAGATTTACGAGGATGTGAGTGGGACTGGAGGTCTCTAGCTATAAGGAGAGGCTGGATAGGCTAGGACTTTTATCCCTCGAGGGTGACCTTATGGAGTTGTACAAAATTAAGAGGGGCACTGAAAAGGTGAATAACCACAGTAATTTCTCCAGGGCAGGGGGGTTTAGAACTAGAGGGTATTAATTTATGATGAGAGCATAAAAATTAAAAAGATCTCGGATGGGCAACTTTTTCCACAGAATGTGGCGAGTACATGGAACAAACTGCCAGAGTAAGTGGGAGAGGCAGGTAGAACTATAGCATTTAAAAGACACTGCGACAGGTGCATGGATAGGAAAGATTTGGAGGCAAATCATGGTCCAGCTCGGTTAGGCAACTTGGTCAGCATGGAGGAGTTGAACTGAAGGACTTGTTTCTGTGTAATATTACACTATGACTATGAATTATCAACCTCTGCCAGGGTTAAAAATGCCATGGGATCTATTAATGAGGAGCAAATGAAATTTCAATTTAAAATCTCACCCCCAAGGTGGTAGATTGAGAGAAGATCAAGATCTCAGCTCCTAAAAGTATGGCAGCCAACAGAAAAACAATTATGTGAAAGATATTTAAGATGGTCGAACTGGAGGCCAGAGATTTTGGATTAATGGAGAATACTCAAAAACTCACACACATATATGTATTACAATATTTCCTTTCATACAGCTTAAACGATAACAATACCAATAGAAATTCTCCATTATCCCACTCTACTGTCACTCTGCCACGTATTCCCTTTCCATTGTCCATTTTGCTTCTCTTGGCACTTACCAACACAAAGGGGCAATTTACAATAGCCAATTAACCTATTAGGGAGGCACGGGGAGGAGGGCTGAAGGAAGAGCCGAGGACTAGGGTGAAGGAGTAAGAAGGGGATTGGGGCAAGAGGGGAATCGGGGTGTTGAGTGGTCAAAACAAGGGATGTTAGGGTGAGGTTGAGGCATGAGGACTGGGGAGGGAGTCGAGGCTAGAGCACGAGGGGAGATTGGGCAAGGGAAGGTAGTGGTATCATGGCTAGGGTGGGGGGTTTCGGCATGGAGGGCAAATTAAGGCCAAGGTGGGGTAGGGGAGGGGAGGGTTATAGCCAGGGTGGTTAACGGGAAAGGGGGTAGAGTTCATGTCCGGGGGAGGGAATCAAGGCCAGGGAGGGAATGAAGACCATTGGGGAGGAAGCAAGACAAGCCATGTGTTATGGGCAGGTGAGGTGAAGGCAAGGGGATTGGGATTAAAGGCCAGGGAGAGAGTGGGTCATGGAGAGGGAAATCAGGGTGTGGGCGGGAAAGAGGGTGAGGGAATCAGGGAGAGGGTAGGGGGAGATCTGGGAGCGGGAGGATCGGGGTGGGAGGATCCAAGCAGAGGAGGATTAGGGTTCACGGAGTTCAGAGTGCAGAGGGATCAGGGTGGGGAGCAACCAAGATGCGGGGGTGGCGAGGTTCCGGCTTCGGGGGATCTGGGCGAGGGGGCGGGGAGGTTCTGGGCACGAGAGATTTTGAGTAGAGGGATCAAGGTGGGGGAATTGAGGCAAGGGATGATCGATGGGATGGGTGATCGAGGGGAGGGATGAAGGTGGAGGAGGGATGAAGGTGGGGGGGGGATCAAGATTGGGGGTTCAAGGTGGGAGGGTTCAAGGGGAGAGGTTCCGGGTGAGGGGAATCAAGGGGGGTGTTAAGGTGGGAAGGGATCAAGGTGGAGGAAGGATCAAGGTGGGGGAGAGTATAAAGAGGAGGGGTCAAAGTAGGAAGTGATCAAGGGAAGGGGTGATCAAGGTGTGGGATCAGGCTGAGGGAGGGGGATCAGGGGGTGGTGGGATCAGGGTGGGTGGGGGGGATCATGGTGGGGGTGGGGGATCAAGGAGAGGGTGTGGGATCAGAGTGAGGGATCAGGGTGAGGGGATGTGGGATCAGGGTGGGGGATGTGGGATCAAGGAGAGGGTGTGGGATCAGGGTGGGGGGGTGTGTGGGATGAGGGTGGGGGATGGGATCAAGGAGAGGTTGTGGGATCAGGGTGAGGGGATGTGGCATCAGGCTGAGGGAGGGGAATCAGGCTGAGGAAAGGGAATCAGGCTGAGGGTTGTGGGATCAGGGTGGGGGGGTGGGATCAGGTTGGGGGTTTGTGGGATCAGGGTGTGGGGGGATGAGGTGGGGGGGATGAGGGGGGGTGGGGATCAGGGTGGGGGGATGAGTGGGAGGATCAGGGTGGGTGGGGATCAGAGTGGGGGAGGTGGGGATCAGGGTGAGGGGGAGGATCAGGGTGGGGGTAGGAGGGGGATCAGGGTGGGGGGTGTTGGATGAGGGTGGGGGTGGGATGGGGGGGGGTGGGATCAGGGTGGGGGGTGGGGATCAGGGTGGGGGGGTGTGGGTGGGGGGGGGGTGGGATCAGTGGGGGGGGGATCAGGGTGGGGGGGGTGGGATCAGGGTGGGGGGGGGGTGGAGGGTCAGGGTGGGGGTTGTGGGATCAGGGTGGGGGTTGGGGATCAGGGTGGTGGGATCAGGGTGGGGGTGTGGGATCAGGGTGGGGGGTGTGGGATCAGGGTGGGGTGGTGGGGATCAGGGTGGGGGGTGTGTGTGGGATCAGGGTGGGGGGTGTGGGATCAGGGTGGGGGGGTGTGTGGGGATCAGGGTGGGGGGTGTGGGATCAGGGTGGGGGGTGTGGGATCAGGGTGGGGGTGTGTGGGATCAGGGTGGGGGGGGGGGTGGGGGAAGGGTGGGGGATCAGGGGGGGGGGTGTGTGGGATCAGGGGGGGGGTGTGGGATCAGGGGGGGGTGTGGGATCAGGGGGGGGGGGTGTGGGCAGCAGGGTGGGGGGGGGTGTGGGATCAGGGTGGGGGTGTGTGGGATCAGGGTGGGGGTGTGGGGAGGGTGGGGGGGTGGGGGATCAGGGTGGGGGTGGGATCAGGGTGGAGGTTGTGGGGGGTGGGATCAGGGTGGGGGGGTGGGGGGGGGGTGGGATCAGGGTGGGGGGGGGGATCAGGTGTGGGGGGGGATCAGGGTTTGGTGGGATCAGGGTGGGGGGTGTGTGGGATCAGGGTGGGGGGTGTGTGGGGATCAGGGTGGGGGGGGGTCAGGGATCAGGGTGGGGGGGTGTGGGGGGGTGGGGGGGGGGGTGGGGGGTGTGGGATCAGGGTGGGGGGGTGGGATCAGGGTGGGGGTGGGTGGGTGTGTGGGATCAGTGGGTGGGGTGGGGGGGTGGGATCAGGGTGGGGGGTGTGTGGGGGATCAGGGTGGGGGGGGGGATCAGGGTGGGGGGTGTGGGATCAGGGTGGGGGTGGGGATCAGGGTGGGGGGGGTGGGATCAGGGTGGGGGGGGGGTGGGATCAGGTGTGGGTGGGGGGGTGGGATCAGGGGGGGGGTGGGGGGGGATCAGAGTGGGTGGGGGTGGGGGGTGGGGGGTGGTGGGATCAGGGTGGGGGGGGGTGGGATGGGATCAGGGTGGGGGGGTCAGGGTGAGATCAGGGTGGGGGGGTGGGATCAGGGTGGGGGGGGGGGGATCAGGGTGAGATCAGGGTGGGGGGGGGGGGGGGGTGGATCAGGGTGGGGTCAGGGTGGGGGGGGTGGGATCAGGGTGGGGGGATCAGGGTGAGATCAGGGTGGGGGGGTGGGATCAGGGTGGGGGGTGGGGGGGGGGGTGGGATCAGGGTGGGGGGGATGGGGGGGGGGTGGGATCAGGGTGAGATCAGGGTGAGATCAGGGTGGGATCAGGGTGAGATCAGGGTGGGATCAGCCACTCACTGCGGGAGGAGGTCACGCCGCAGGGCGGTTATGGGGGGTATTTATGAGGGGCGGGCTCCAGCGGCAGTGGGCGGGGACACCGGGGTCTGCGCTTACCCCGACATGGCTTCCTTCCTCGGGAGTGTGCAGTGCGGTCTCCGGGTGGCGGATTGGCGGGGGGTCCGGGGGAGCAGCAGCAGCAGCAGCAGCAGCAGCAGCGACGCGGCGGCGGTTTCTCACTGCGCTGCCATCGAGCGCGGAGGCGGTGCCGTTGACCAACCTCCGCCCCGCCCCCTCCCCCTGATTGACAGCTGGCCCGGACGACACCACCTGGGCGGCCCCGGGAGGGGGGGGGCCACACCACACCACACCACCACAGGCCCTCGAACATGAACTTGCATGACTTGCAAACCCCCGGGCCTTCACAGGCCCCAATCATTAGCACAATTCAAGAACAAGGTAATGCGGCTTCTTGTGCGTGCATCAGCCATATCTCAATCCCCGCGGTTATTTCCCACTGGTGGCCGTGCCTCCCCCACTGCGAGAGGTGGAAAGGGGTCCGTGGTTCGCCGGCGGAAGGCGGTTGCCATGCCAACCCTGGCCGGGCCCTGTGCTGGAATCTTGCGTCAATCCCTGCCCTGGCTGTCCTCCACTAGACCCATTTAATGCCTCATATTTGTTTTTAAAAAAAATGTTCTTTTCCCCTCGGAGAGCTCTAATTTCCCCTTTAAAGAAAAAGCTTTATGGTTTCTCTTGCAGGTCTCCGACTTGAAGTATCTAATCCGAATATATTTTGTTTTTTTGCTGCAAAACTTTGCATAAATAATAGAATAGCTCCGAATAGAACAGCTGCAGCAGCCTTACCCTCCGCCAAACTCTCCAGAAGTAGGTGGGCCAACGTGTTGCATATTCATGCGCAAACGTTCTTAAAATTGGTAAAGGCGTGCGATTTTGAAGGGGTGGGAGATTAGGAAGTGAGTTGGAGATGCGATTATATCAGCACTGCTGATGTGCAACAACGTGGTATGCCGTCAGATGACGTTGCATTGCAGTGTTTATCATAAGGATTTACCTAACACGTCTTCACAGATTGCTTTGAAGTCGAGGTGTAGAACACTAATTATGGAATAAGTACAGCAACTCACAAATACATGAAAACCATTGTGTTATTTGTTTTAGTAATATTGAGTGGGTGGCAGTGTGAACTGTGAGGAGGATGCTATGAGAATGCAGGGTGACTTGGACAAGTTGGGGGAGTGGGCAGGTACATGGCAGATGAAGTTTAATGCTGATAAATGTGAGGTTATCCACTTTGGTAGCAAAAACAGGAAGGCAGATTACGATCTAACTGGCGTCAAATTGGGAAAAGGGGAAGTACAACGGGATCTGGGGGTCCTTGTACATCAGTCTATGAATGTAAGCATGCAGGTACAACAGGCAGTGAAGAAAGTGAATGGCTTGTTGGCCTTTATAACAAGAGGAATCGAATATAGGAGCAAGAGGTCCTGCAGTTGTACAGAGCCCTAGGGAGACCACCCCTGGAGTATTGTGTGCAGTTTTGATCCGCTAATTTGAGGAAGGACAATCTTGCTATTGAGGGATGGCAGCGTAGGTTTACAAGGTTAATTCCCGGGATGGCGGGACTGTCATATGCTGAGAGAATGGAAAAGCTGGGCTTGGACACTCTGGAGTTTAGAAGGATGAGAGGAGATCTCATTGAAACATATAAGATTGTTAAGGGCTTGGATACATTAGAGGCAGGAAACATGTTCCCGATGTTGGGGGAGTCTAGAACCAGGGCCACAGTTTAAGAATAAGGAGTAAGCCATTTAGAACGGAGACGAGGAAACACTTTCTCTCACAGAGAGTGTTGAGTCTGTGGAATTCTCTGCCTCAGAGGGCGGTGGAGGCAGGTTATCAGGATGCTTTCAAGAGAGAGCTAGATAGGGCTTAAAAATAGTGGAGTCGGGGGATTTTGGGAGAAGGCAGGAACGGGGTACTGATTGGGGATGATCAGCCATGATCACATTGAATGGCGGTGCTGGCTCGAAGGGCTAAATGGCCTACTCCTGCACCTATTGTCTATTGATTGAAGGATAAACATTGGCAGTGGGACCTTAAATCGTGCATGAATTTAGAAATTTTATGTGGAATATCTGTACGATGTATGTTTGCATCAAAGAGCCTGTTGATGCTGCCACAAACAAGATTTTCATTGCACCTGTCTCTCACCATACTTGTGCATATGGCAATAAAGTTGACTTTTGAGAACTCTTCTTGCTTATTTGTCACTCTTTGGGCCCTTCGCAGTCACCTGAGATAGGGGCCACAGTTTAGTGTCTCACTGGAAAGTGGCACATCCTCTTCTGCAGGATGTGCCATATGTGCCACAGACTCCCCCCCCAAAAAAAAACCCCTCGCTCAGGCAAAAATAGTGGGTAACTGATCCAACCTGATACCCGAGGAACAGGGCAGCAAAACGGCCTTAACTTGGACAGCTCTTCAAAGAGGCAGTACTGAGGCAGACGACTGATTAATCTCTTAATATAAACAACAAATGGTATTTAAATGGCACCTTCCAGAACAAATTCCCAATACTTTACGGCCTACAGTGTACACTGAACCACTCTAATAAAATTAGATGGATTGGATCTAGGTCCATTGATTATAAATGGGTGTGAAATGGGTGCATGGTCAGCTGAGCTGACAAATATAATTTTGGGCCCTGACCCAAAACGACCTAATCGTCCCCTCCACAGATGCTGCCTGACCCACTGAGTAACTCCATTTTGTGTTTTGATCAATTCCAGCATCTGCAGTTTTTTATATCTTCATGCTAAATGAGGAAATTAAATAAGGAAATATAAATGAAGATTAACCTATGAAGATAGGATGCTAATCTCAGCAGGCATTCCCTTGGGTTTAGAAAATGAAGAATGATATACTAGAGGTATTTTAAAAGATGAAGAGGTCTGAAGAAGGGTCTCGACCAGAAATGTCACCCATTCCTCCTTTCAAGAGATGCTGCCTGTCCTGCTGAGTTACTCCAGCAGTTGGTATTTAAGAGTTTTTATAGGCTAGGTACAGGAAAAAGTACTGGCGCTGAGAAGGTCCTCTTTACTTTGTTTTGGAGAGGACCAGAACAAGAGGGGTTTATCATAGTTGTATTAGTTTTAAATCAGGAAGCTAATTCCACAGAGCTCATGACATTGTTCCCCCAGAAAACCATAACGTTTCTGTTGCAAATTTTATTTTATAAACAATAAATTCAACTTTTAAAATTTAATATTAAGGTTATTTGGAACAAGGAGGTAAATAAAAATGGGACACTGGAAATGGGAGGCAGAACAGATTCAAAGCCTGAATGTTGTGCTAATATTCCTGATTTACGTCTCAACATGTCTATGAGATATTGTCAGGCTTGATTATTACAGTAATTTATTTAAGTAGACTATTTTCCAAGAAACAAGCTGTGCGATTTGAATTAATTAATTGAAAGGTAACCAATATCTTAACAAATTCTGTCTATTGTGGGGGATTGTTGCCAGCTTGAAGTTGCTACTCATGTGAGATCTCCTCAGCATTGAAGGGATCTATATTAAGCTCTGCATCAAGGTGGCAGCAAATATCATCAATGTCCCACAATATAAGACCATCAGAGGAGCTGAATTGCAGCAGGATTTGGCCCATCGAGTCTCCTATGTGATTCCATCATGACCGATCTATTTATCCCTCTCAACCCCATTCTCCAGCCTTCTCCCTGTAACCTTCAATGCCCTTATTAATGAAAAGCCTATCAATCTCTGTTTTAAAAATACCCAATGTCTTGGCCTTCACAGCTGTCTGTGGCAATTAATTCCACAGATTCACCACCCTCTGGTTAAAGGAATTCCTCCTCATCTCCGTCGTAAAGGTGCATCCCTTTATTCTGAGGCGGCGCCCTATGGTCCTAGACCCACACACTACTGGAAGCATCTTCTCCACATCCACTCTATCTAGGCCTTTCTTTATTCAGTATATTTCAATGAGACCACCCCCCCGCCCACCCATTTCTAAACTCCAATTCCAGCGAGTACAGGCCCAGAGCCTTCAAACATTTCTCATATGTTAACCCAATCATCACTGGGATCATTTTCGTAAACCTCCTCTGGACCCTCTCCAATGCCAGCACATCCTTCCTCAGATTTGGGGCCCAAAACTGCTCAAAAATTCCGTATGTGGCCTGATCAGAGCCTTCCTATTAATCATCAGGCCCTTGAACCACAGTGCACAAACCAAACCATAACCCTATCTTAGCACTGAACTACTATGGACTTTGTATAAGGTTGCACTACATGCTTTGGCTTGCACTGTTATGATAAATTATAACTGATAATTTATGGCATATTTATTTGTTGCGTTTAATGTTTCTGTAAAGCTATGGCAAGTTGGAATTTCATTGTTTCTGGTCCTTTTGCATAAGATAATACTCTTGGCTCGGCATTCAAGGAGTCAAGCACAACTTGTATCTACAAGGTAAATCCTGTTGAATACAATAGTCAGTGCTGGTGGTTATCTCAGGCCGGCAGGGTGGCACAGCGTTAGAGTTGCTGCCTTACAGCGCCAGAGATGCGGGTTCGGTCCAGACTATGGGCGTTGTCTGTACGGAGTTTGTATGTTCTTCCCGTGACCCTGTGGGTTTAATCCGAGATCTTCGAATTCCTCCCACACTCCAAAGACGTGCAGGTTAATTGGCTTGAGTTTGTATACTTGGCATAAGTATAAATTGTCCCTAGTATGTGTACAATAGTGTTAATGTTCAGGGATCGCTGGTCGGTGCAGACTCGGTGGGCCGAAGGGCGTGTTTCTGCGCAGTATCTCTAAACTAAACTAAACAAAACATTCTATTTTTAGGATGTGGGGAGAGGTACTTATTGTGATAACAAGTTTTTACAGGTGGAAGGAATGGTGTTGGAGGGGGACTAGTGGTCCCCAATTAAAAAATAAATAGTGGATAATAATAATAAAAAAGAATGGCCCTTAACCCATTCTCAGGAGGGGTGGGGATGCATGTTGGGGTGGAATTGTAGAGGGATTTGGTATGTAGCAGTCTCAGGCTACCCTTCCTTCTTTATTTTTATCCCACAAAATTAGATTTAGAAGATCCAGATTCCCAAAAGAGCAATGTGATCGTTGATTTGAATTTTTGGTCAAAGAATCAACCAGCACTCCACACTAGCCTCTGCAGACGCACCACATGGTGGTGAGGCAGAGAGGAAAATTGTGATGACTTGCTGCCCTACCTTATCTGGCTTGCTCTATTTAAATATGGAAGTACTTTGATCTGTTGTAAGAGCAAGGAGAAGATATGGTATTGGCTGATGCTTACAAGCTGTGCTGCATGCTGTGCTGTTTGGCTGAACAGTGGTCGGTGCAGGTGGTTATACCAGGGGTAGGAATATGGACTCTGGGTCTCTAACCCCTCTTGAATTATAAATATTGCAAATGAGTATAAAGCCTGCCTCGAGAGCAAGGGGGTAATAAATTACATTAAACAGAGAACTTGATCTTTTTTCAACAGTGAAGGTCAGCATCTTCAAAACAGATTATGGATCAGTACAGGGGGTGTCAACTTCAGCAAGCTGTTGCTGTCTTTTCTGATACCTATCAAATGGTTACTCACTGCAAATAGTTGGTCACTTAAATGTTTTGTTGGATTAATTGGTTAGAAGGTTTCTGATGTTTTTCTTCAGGATCAATATTATTATTTATAAAAATCTATAGAAAGGCTTTTTAATCTTCGTCTTGTCCATATAGGGAAAAAGCTTGCTATCTTTTTGCATCAGATTTATTTGCATAGCTGCACTATGAACAATATTCCCTACCATGCTGCCATCTGACGGCTTATGTCTTGTATTATTATCTGTGAAACTTGACACTATCTTTCCACCCGAACTTACAACCCCAGATATGTGCATTTTGAACATTCGGTCATTAATATTATTTTTAATTCTTTATACATCAATTAAATAGCCAAAGTGATGGATTTGTTTATAAAGTACGAGGGATGAAACACAATGGAGTGCTGAAAGCTCTTCGCCCTGGCAGCAAAAGCGGATGCTACTTGAGCAAAAGGGGAACACGTTTTCACACAGCAAGGTGTCACAAGTAGCAATGAGATAAACCGTCAGCTAATCTGTTTTTGATGGTGTCGCTTCATGGATAAATGTTGGACTGGACTCCAGAGACATGAAAATCAAAGAACTGCAGATACTAGAAATCTGAAATAACAATTAAAAATACTGGAAACACTCAGCAAGTCAGACAACATCTGTGGAGAAAGAAACTGTTTATGTTTCAGGTGGAAGCACCTTCCTCAAAACTGGGATAGAGTGAAAACCAGTTGGTTTTATGACTATTTTAAGGCTTTTAGTTAATTTATATATTTTTTTAATTAAATATTTTGACTGTCGTTAAGAGTTTAGCTATTACATTTTCAATACTTTTATAAATTAGTTTTTGGAAGATTTTGTCAGGATGTGACGTAGCCAGCAATTACAGTTCTTTGGCAGCTGTTTTGTGTGTGGGGTTTGTTCTGACCCCACGCCCCCAACATCACATGATGGTATTTATGTCTGCAAGAAGCCATCTCTGTGCAGAGACACAGGATCAAGGACTGGGCTGGCTAAGTGAAAACCTTTCCCACCAAAATGTGAGCACAGGCCACTGAGGTGCTGGTGAAGTAGTAACATTGGGAATGCTAAACTCTTAAGAGGCAAACCAATAAAACACTAATGAACCTAATGGCAAATAAAGTTCAGTTAATTGTCAAGGCAAATCCAGGAAAAAAGTCCTCACCAAGAGACTTCATGGAGTCACCTCCAGATGCAAGTCTAATACCTTAACTGATACACTACTAAACTCTCACTCTTAATGAGTATGTGATTTACTGTATATACTATGTTAAAGTAAAGTCAAGTTTATTATCATATGCACAAGTATAGTGAGGTACAGGTGCCATAAAAATCTTGCTTGCAGCAGGATCACTGAGACTCAGACAACACATAACAACACAAATTATACAGAAATTACACATAAATTCTACGGCAGTGAAACAAATAAGATTTTTTTTAAAGCACATCAGTGCATAAATACACAACTGGAAAATAATATACATTTGAAAAATATATTTAGCATATCAGGATACATTCTGCACTAACTCTTAATGTTATGCTTTTAAATTTAGTCTATTAATGTAACCGTGGTGCTATCATACCTCTCGTCCTATTCAGATTAGGGTATCCTAAATTTAGCTATGTTGGGATAGCTTCGTCACCGCGGTTATTGATCCTGATGCCCTTATAACATCCATATGCTAACATTCGTTGCGTACCTTGGGTAGGCAAAGAATTTCACCGTGACTTGTCACGTGACAATATTCAATTCAATATAGTTTTAGAGAACAGAAAAGACAAATGTGCATCCATGTTGACGTGTGCATTAGGAGACTAAGCTCTGAATAACAATGGAACCAATTGTTTCATATTGGCTTTATATTCTTCTGTATTTTCATGTTTTTGTGCATTATTTATTGTTCAAGATAAATTAAGATCTATCCTAGATCTTTTGAGAGGACCCCTGGATTCTTACACCGAAATCTGAGGATAATCCAGACACATTGGCAATTTTAATGCTTTTACCCATATAAATCAAACATATGGTGGGGCCTATAAACACTCCAAGCAACACGGTGTTAGGTTTGCATTATAATCTACAGCTCCTACACCCATTCCTTAATGCCTGTGATTCACATTTTTTCTAAAACTGTATACATGAACAGCTCTTGCTCTTGAAGTAGACGTCTTAGTGTTGTTGTTGGAAAATTTTGAATTATTAAACCTCCTGGTTCTGATACGCTGGGGCATGCTGAATACACAAAGCATTAGGCCCCACACCTTCCATAAAAACCTCAGTCAATAAGCCCTTAAGGGAAAAGCCTTTAATTTCCAGCTGCATGCAGAGAAGTCTGTATTCCCAGTCAGAATGATTGGGTAATTACCCTCTTGGTTCTACCTGAAAGCACTGGCTTGGGTTAATTTGTTACCATCCTCTGTTCATTTCACCTTCCTGGACAAATCATCCTGCTTTTGTCAGGCGACTTTGCTGTAGTTTAGACCATGAGATCAATTTACTCACATCTGTAGAGACCCTTTGTAAATAGACTGTTTAACCTTGCTGCTGTTTACATGGGTCATATTTGATGAGAAAATAGACATTGTTTGCAGAAGTCAAGCTGTTGTGTGTTGGTTTAGATGTTTGTAGCTTAAAACAGATGAATCTCATCTACTTGCATAAAAACGTAAACCAATCTTTGCTTCATTAGAAGACCCAGTGGATGGGAAAGACACCATGTAAACTTGAAGGCAGTGCAAAGGAGATCCCCCCAGGCTAATTCTTGGGATTAGAAACAGAAAAAAATAGGTGCGGGAGTAGACCATTCGGCCCTTCGAGCCAGCACCGATCATCCAAAATCAGCACCACGTTCCTGCTTTTTCCCCATATCCCTTGATTCCGTTAGCCCTAAGAGCTAAATCTAACTCTCTCTTGATTCCTTCTCCCCAGAGATGCTGTTTGTCCCACTGTTTAACTCCAGCATTTTGTGTTTATCTTCGGTTTAAACCAGCAGTTCCGACCTACAACAATAGGCTTGTAAACATTGTACTGCAGGCCCGACCCGGATGAGAACCCACTCCCTGGGCATCACTCGAAGCGGCCGCCGCCCTCGCGTCCCATGCGTGCCCAGGGAACACGCGACCCAAGGCCCAGGCCTGAGGCCTAACCCTGGGGCCCAGCCCCACATCTTCGACTCACCAACTTTGATCTTGTTGGGGTCGAATTTGGGAGGCATGCCGACAAGTTAGAGCTAGAGCGGGTACAGTGTCGGATGAGCCCGGCTTCGGGACGACCGAGGGAGAGTTGCACCGTCGCAGCTGGCAACCGGGCTTAATGGGTGTCCTATCAAGAGAGGTTGAACAATTTTGGTCTCAATACCTTGAAGTTTAGAATAATAATAAACATAAAATATGCAAAGAAAGCTTGACAGGATAGACATTGGGGCCAGTGCAAGAGTGATGAACAAGGGACAAGATATGACGCTGGTCATTTAAAACAGAGGTGTGTAGAGATTTCATCTCTCAGAATTTAGTTTAGTTTATTATTGTCACGTGGGCCGAAGTGCAGTGGAAAGCTTTTTGGTGCTTGCTATCCTAGAATAAGATTGGCGGAATTGTTGAGAATGTGGGTTAGTTTTAGGCTGCATAGAGATATCAATGTGTTGGTGAAAAAGGAATTCAGTTTAATCAAATGTAAGGTGATGTATTTTAGGAGTACTAATGAGGCTTATTGTCACGTGCACTGAGGTACAATGAAAAACCTTTGTTGCATGCTAACCAGTCAGCGGAAAGACAATACATGATTACTTGAATTTGTGAATTTCTGAATACTTGAATTTGCAAAGTACAGAGGGCTATGGACCAAATGCTGGGCAATGGGCTTAATATGGATGGGTGTCAAATGGTTGGCGTGGACTTTGGGCCTAATAGCCTGTTTCCATGCTGTGCAACTCTATGACTACAAATTGAGGGCTACTGGGAACTGGCACAGAAGAGTTGAAACCTGCATAGATCAGCCATGACTGTATTTAATGGCAGTGCAGGTTTGAGGGGCCGTGGCTTAATCCTCCTCCCATTGTCCTTTCCTTTCTTGCAGGATTACCAAACTAATAACTTCCAAACAATAAAACAGTCTGAAGAAGGGTCTCGACCGGAAACGTCACCCATTCCTTCTCTTCAGAGATGCTGCCTGACCCGCTGAGCAATTTGTGTCTATTTTTGGTTTAAACCAGCATCAACAGTTCCTTCTGACACATGCTGTCTGATCCGCTGAGTTACTCCAGCTTTTTGTGTCTATCTTCAATAAAACAGTAAACTGGATTTACAGGAGGAGAATCTTGAAATGGCCAGAGCATTCATATACCACAACTTAGAAGCATACTGTACATCAAAATCTTAAGAAATCCAAAGGAATCAAAATAAAAAGGATGGATCATTTTGTAGTTCTTTAAACTTAGCCACTTGTTTAATGGTATTGCTGAGTTTAAAGATGTTCTTCCTCGACCAGAGAACCAACCTATACCCAGCCACTGACACCCTCCTCCGCCTAGCGGAGCTGGTCCTTACCCTCAATAACTTCACGTTTGACTCCTCCCATTTCCTCCAAATACAAGGCGAAGCTATAGGCACACGCATGGGCCCCAGCTACGCCTGCTTCTTTGTCGGGTACGTCGAACAATCCTTGTTCAATATGTACCAGGGCCCCAACCCCGACCTCTACCTCCACTACATCGACGACTGCTTTGGTGCCACCTCCTGCACCCACACACAACTGACTGACTTCATCCACTTCACCACCAACTTCCATCCGGCATTCAAATACACCTGGACTATTTCCGACACTTCCCTACCATTCTTTGACCTCACTACCTCCATCGCAGGTGATAGACTTCTGACCGACATCCACTATAAACCCACTGACTCCCATGGCTATCTGGACTACACTTCTTCCCACCCTTCTTCCTGTAAGGACTCCATTCCCTACTCCTAATTCTTCCGTCTTCGCCGCATCTGCTCCCAGGATGAGGCGTTCCACACCAGGGCATCTGAAATGTCCTCATTCTTCAGGGAACGGGGGTTCCCCTCCTCCACCATAGATGAGGCTCGCACCAGGGTCTCTTCCATACCCCGCAACACTGCTCTCTCTCCCCATCCCCGCACTCGCTACAAGGGGAGAGTCCCCCTAGTCCTCACCTTTCACCCCACCAGCTGTCACATACAACAAGTAATCCTCCGTCAGTTTCGCCACCTCCAACGTGACCCCACCACTCGCCACATCTTCCCATCTCCCCCCATGTCTGCCTTCCGCAAAGACCGCTCCCTCCGCAACTCCCTTGTCAATTCTTCCCTTCCCTCCCGTACCACCCCCTCCCCGGGCACTTTCCGTTGCAACCGCAAGAAATGCAACACCTGTCCCTTTACCTCCCCCCTCGACTTCATTCAAGGACCCAAGCAGTCGTTCCAGGTACGACAGAGGTTCACCTGTATCTCCTCCAATCTCATCTACTGCATCCGCTGCTCTAGATGTCAGCTGATCTACATCGGTGAGACTAAGCGGAGGTTGGGCGATCGTTTCGCCGAACACCTCCGCTCGGTCCGCAAGAACCTACCTGACCTCCCGGTGGCTCAGCACTTCAACTCCCCCTCCCATTCCCCATCCGACCTCTCTGTCCTGGGTCTCCTCCATGGCCAGAGTGAGCAACACCGGAAATTGGAGGAACAGCACCTCATATTCTGCTTGGGGAGTCTGCATCCTGCGGGCATGAACATTGAATTCTCCCAATTTTGTTAGCCCTTGCTGTCTCCTCCCCTTCCTCAGCCCTCGGGCTGTCTCCTCCCATCCCTCAGCCCTCGGGCTCCTCCTCCTCCTTTTTCCTTCCTTCTCCCCGCCACCCCCTATCAGTCTGAAGAAGGGTTTTGGCCCGAAACGTTGCCTATTTCCTTCGCTCCATAGATGCTGCTGCACCCGCTGAGTTTCTCCAGCATTTTTGTGTACCTTCGATTTTCCAGCATCTGCAGTTCCTTCTTGAATACTGTAGCAACATTTTGTTTTGGTGCTAAGTCTATGAAATACACATGGAAGAGGCTGGCTTTTGCCACCTTTAATGAGGAACTCCTGTCGCTGTAATACTTTCCAATTTGTGATGCAACCTCTGAGAGTTTTGTCCATATTGCTCCCAGGAGGATTAATTAGTAAATTCCAGCACATGACCCGTTAAAGGCTAATTCGAAGCTGTAATATAATATTTCAGAATCTAAAAGCTGACCTGTTGTGTGCTGTTGGTTGAGCACTGATGGCAAGGCATTTCCGATCTGGTGAAAGTGCGAATCCCAGTGGGGCCAGATTGTGTTCTCTTCCTCTGCATGTCTTCTAGCTTCTACTGACCACTGACTTGCATCCATGTCTCATGCTGGGTCCCTGTAAGCAACAGATTCTGCCATCTACTGTTGCCCTGACAGCCCCCCAGCCTCTGAAATATGGTGAAGGTTATTTAAAATATAAGTTGCCCATGTTTTTAAACTTGTGGAATACTAACTTTAGAGAATGATCTGGGACTTGGAGGAGAGAGGTAGTGAGTGGTGTTAGTTGGACATTCTTCTCCCACCCATCAGCTCCAAATGTAATTGACCCGATAATAATGCATTGAAGGCAGCAAGAGATCTGGAATCTCTCTTACCGTTGAAGTGTAAGCCAAAGGAGCAAAACAGAGGATCGATGGAGGAGGAAATAATGGAAATTTGATCAAATCAATTGCTAAAAGAGAAATTTTTAAAAAGTAGTGTACTTCGAGAGACGGAAAAAATATATTTAAGTAAGAAGTGATTTAAAGTTGTAAAATGTAACAACTCTCCAGAACAATTTACAGCTGACTCACTGTTCCTTTTCTGGGTCCCCAAGATTAAGTGGCATTACACCAGTATTGATCACAGCATTAATATGGTCCTCGTGCATGAAAGTGCAGCCAAACATTTGACTAGATTTCAAGAGTGTTTGAAAGGCCAATTAGCCAGTCATCTTCATTCTGATTCAGAATAATGGTTTGATACAATATACAATTTTATAACCATATGAACCTCATATAACAATTTGGTTCAGCACGGAAACAGGCCATCTCGGCCCAAAAAGTCCATGCCGAACAAATCTTTTTTTTTTTTTCTCCTTAGTCCCACCTGCCTGCACTCATACCATAACCCCCGGCCATTCCCTTAAGTCTCATCCATATGCCTATCCAATTTATTTTTAAATGATACCAATGAACCTGCCTCCACCACTTCCACTGGAAGCTCATTCCACACCGCTACCACTCTCTGAGTAAAGAAGTTCCCCCTCATATTACCCCCATACCCACTTATGTCCCTTAAGTTCTGAAGTCATGTTAGCGATCACCTTTGAATCTTCCCTATTCTCAAAGGAAAAAGCTTGTCCACATCAACTCTGTCTATCCCTCTCATCATTTTAAAGACCTCTATCAGGTCCCCCCTTAACCTTCTGCGCTCCAGAGAATAAAGACCTAACTTATTCAACCTATCTCTGTAACTTAGATGTTGAAACCCAGGCAACATTCTAGTAAATCTCCTCTGTACTCTCTCTATTTTGTTGACATCTTTCCTATAATTGGGCGACCAAAATTGTACACCATACTCCAGATTTGGTCTCACCAATGCCTTGTACAATTTTAACATTACATCCCAGCTTCTATACTAAATTATACAATTTATTTGTTGTCATTTGAACCTCATTGAGGTTCAAACAAAATTTGGTTCTGCAGTCATACAATCAAGAAAAAGAACCAAGACACAACACAATTTACATAAACGTGAAGGCAAAGTTTTATCTCTCCCCTGCACTCCTCATTCTCCTCCCGATGTCAGAGCCAAAGCCCCCGGCGGGCGATGGTAAGTAAATCCCGCGGCCATTAAAGCTTGCAGTGTATGCCAGTGTACCACAGACCACCAAACTCATCTCACATAAAACACTGCCATGAGGAACTAAGAAATATCATTACTCTAATCCTATGGCCCCCGGCAAATTCTGATTTATGTGTCCACCTGTCCTGTGTGGGTGAGCCCTCCATACCCACTGGACCCTCTGTATGAGTGACCAAAAGGTCCCAACGCCATGGGTTAGCGATCACCTTCATAAAGAATAAAGATTAATTCCAACATAGGATCAGGGCCCTGACAGCCAGCTATGCTTTGCCTGCAAACAGAATTGTCAGTCATATTTTTTTGAATATCACTGAGTTCTTCTGACTTTCAATAACATTAAAAAAAAATCAAAAACAAGTTAAATGTAATCATACTGTTAAAAACATAGAAGTATTAACTATTTAAAAAAAAGAACACTAAAGACCACTTAAAAACTATAAAATGCGTTTATTAATTAATTCTTTGTGTCAATGCCTTGTTTTTTGTAGTCTTGCTTTGAGAAATGTTGTGTTTTTTATGCATAATTTATGTTTTGTGCGTTTTCTGAGTCTGCCTGTGATGCCGCTACAAGCAGGATTTTCAATTGTACCTGTACTTCACCGTACTTGCGTATATGACAATAAGTTTGGTTTGACGATTTAATTCCAAATATGTATATGACGTGAAATGTGTTTCTGTCAAATTATAAAACCACTCATGACAAGAACTACCTGCTTCCTCATGCACAACATTGCCCTAGTCCAGTGCTGTCTCAGCTTATTTCCAACATTAGTGCAAAACACAAACTGTTGGAGAAACCAGGCAGGACTGGTGGACCCATGGATCAGCCAACATCTGTGGAGGAAATGGGCAGACGATGTTTGAGGTCCAGACCCATAACCCCAGATGTTGCCTGACCCACTGAGTTTCTCCAGCACTATATGTTGTGCTCAAGATTCCAACAGCTTCAGTTCCTTGTGGCTCTGTCATTAGTACATTTGACACCTAAGGATGAGTTTTATAACAGTCTCCAGGTGGACTCCTATATTTGTCCTTCCATGAGCTGGAGCTCAACCAAAACACAGCCTGCTGTGCTAATTTCCTCTTCTTCCATCACCTATACTTACTGATCTTCTCCGGTTTCCAATACAACAATGGGCAGATTTTTTAAATTCTCATCCTTTGCAATCTTTTTGTGGTCCCTCTGTAACCTTTGACAGCTCTCCTGTCTTCTGAGATATCTGCGTTCTTCCATTTCTGGGTCCGTGCACTACCCTGAATTTTATTGCTGCACCACTGGGGTAGTGGTTTGGGCTTGTTCTCTGAGCAAGACTTGAACCTTCAGCTTCTAATACAGAGCAACACTACACTGCATTACACAGCTTGAAGGAAATAATTGCACCAAAAGTGTAGCCAGGTAACAGGTCCAAAAATAACACTAATACAGAGGAGTCCAGAGTCATAGTCTCTCTAGTATGAGTTTTTAGTTTTTAAATTGTTTATTTGTATTAATTATAAATTGTTCACATTAAAATTGTACATACTTCACACCAAACATAAGCAATGATATCCGAGTTTCTAGTGGATGAAACAGGCTTGGATTCCTTCAATAGTCAATGTTAATACCATTGTACTGAACGTTGCGTTGTAACTTCTTCTTGTATAGGGTAGTGAATCACAGGAACTCCCCAGCCTGGAGAGGTGTGAAGGCTAGATCATTGGAGGTAGATACACTTTTGAAAGATCAAAATCCACAGATGTTGCCTGGCAACTGCAGGCTGGGGGAAACTGGCAGTGTGGAGGAGATGAGACCTGGGGCAAGATAGGCATGATCATGTTGAATGGTGGGGTGGGGTAGGTGGTGTACTCACGTTCTTCTTGTTGTCTTACCTGTCAACATTTACCCCCATTTCCAGGGACACTACACTTCACCACCCTTCTTTCTAATATACAGAAATGGAAATACTCCCTTTCCTCCCAGGCCAAACAATTCACCTTCAAAATGAAGAACAACAAAGTGGTCAGCCTATTTCTGACCGACCAGTAAATTCCACATTGTCCCCGATGAGTGGTGGGTTCACCCCAGCACTCTACACAGCACATCAAGCTCATTGCAACAGAGTCTTTCAACCCAATACACTCTCAATTAATACAGACATAAAGAATGAAGAGTTTGGGACCATCATCATCACCACATAGTCACATGCCTGATGCCTCTGACTTCTGATACAGTGCTGGGAGCAGCATTACAAGGACACAAGAGCTTCAAGGTAAAAGCCCAGCACCAAAGTGTCAAGATCACTAAGGATATGCAATAAATACATAGGTTGACGATGCAATGCGTGATGTACCACCCAACATCAGCCTTGAATGAAATCATTTGTGACAAAAGCTTCTGGTTCACGGCTACAATATTATTACATTTGTTTTTATTAACTTGAATTTCAAGGTTTGATATTTTGCAACTGCATTCTGCACACATATTTATAATTTACCAAAGGCAGGAATGTGACGAGACTTAACCTGTGCTTACACTTAAACTTTCCACCAGCTGCGCCATTGAACGGAAAGAAAACAAGGACAGGTTTGAGCACTGATTTGCTTTGAAGCCAGGGAAAGTTTTGAATGAGCATAGTTTATCCCCAGCTGCATATTTAGATCTTTACCATTTTTAAAATTATATTTTGCAACCAAAATGTTACAGCACAGAAACAGGCGCTTTGGCCCAACCATTCCACGGCGGTGTTTAATGCACGGCATGAACCACCGTGCAGTCTTCTTCATCTCCCTCCTTCCATGAAGCCTTCCTTCCCCTCCCCAGCTTCCCTTCAAAATATATCTCCATTTTTTATGTAACTCCTCCACATTCTATTCTCGCTCTATAAAGGGGATCATCCAGAAATATATCCAGGGGCTATTAATGGCAATACTGTATTTATGGGCCTTAGTTTTGAATTCCCTTGATCCTCCTTAGATAATTAAGTATATATTGGCCCTATAGATCCCACTCTATGGAAATTCCCATCTAAATCACTGTGCCTCTCTGTTGCTGAGACTAAGGCCTCCTTAAAATACATTGGTAGTGCATGTCGGCACAAAGGATGTCGGAAAGAAGGGGATGAATATTCTGCAGCGTGACTTTAGAGAGCTCGAAAAAATGCTGAAAAGCAGGATCTCCAGGGTTGTTACCTCCGGTTTGCTTCCAGTTCCTCGTGCTGGTGAGAACAGAAACAGGGAGATACGGGACATAGATACATAGAAAATAGGTGCAGGAGTAGGCCATTCGGCCCTTCGAGCCTGCACCGCCGTTCAATATGATCATGGCTGATCATCCAACTCAGTATCCCGTACCTGCCTTCTCTCCATACCCCCTGATCCCTTTAGCCAAATATAGCCAATGAACTGGCCTCAACTACCCTCTGCGGCAGAGAGTTTCAGAGATTCACTACTCTCTGCAATGTGTGGCTGAGGAACTGGTGCAGGGGGCAGGGATTTAGATTCTTAGATCACTGGGATCTGTTTTGGAGTAAGGGGGAACTGTACAAAAGGGACGGATTGCATCTTAACGGTTGGGGGACCAGCATTCTGGCAGGCAGGTTTGCCACTGCTACACGGGTGGTTTTAAACTGAATAAGGGAGGTGGGGTGTCAAATGGGATAGTCGAGGACGGAGTTAAAGGGAAAGAGAGTAAAAGGATGGTTAATTACCCCAGAATTAACGGGAAAGGAAGCTCACAAAGGGATAGGAGAGTATGGCCAAGTGTAATAGGGATCGATGTGAAAGGTGAGATTTGTAAGGAATTAAAAGTATTGGATATGAATGCACGAAGTATAAGAAGTAAAGTAGATGAGCTTGAGGCTCAGTTAGAGGTTGGCAGATATGACATTGTGGGGATTACTGAGACGTGGCTGCAGAAGGATCGGGCCTGGGAACTTAATATTAAGGGTTATACATCCTATAGAAAGGACAGGCAGGTGGGCAGAGGAGGGGGGGGGTGGCTCTGCTGGTGAGGGATGGAATTCAGTCCCTTGCGAGGGAAGACATAGGGACTGACGAGGTAGAGTCACTGTGGATTGAGTTGAGGAATTGTAAAGGCAATAAGACACTAATTGGTGTTATCTACAGACCCCCAAATAGTAGCCCGGATGTAGGGTGTAAGTTGCAGCAGGAGTTAAAACTGGCATGTAACAAAGGTAATGCCACTGTGGTGATGGGGGATTTCAATATGCAGGTGGACTGGGAAAATCAGGTTGGTTCAGGACCCCAAGAAATAGAGTTTGTAGAATGCCTCCGAGATGGATTCTTAGAGCAGCTTATAATGGAGCCGACCAGAGAAAAGGCAATTCTGGATTTAGTGTTGTCCAATGAACCAGATATGATAAGAGAATTTGAGGTAAAGGAACCGCTTGGAGGTAGTGATCATAATATGATTAGTTTTAATCTGCAATTTGAGAAGGAGAAGGTTAAATCGGAAGTGGCAGTGATGCAGTTGAACAAAGGGGACTATGAAGGCATGAGAGGGGAGCTGGCCAAGGTAGACTGGAAAGGGATCCTAGCAGGAATGACGGTGGAACAGCAATGGCAGGAATTTCTGGGCATAATCCAGAAGACGCAGGATCATTTCATTCCAAAAAGGAAGAAAGATTCCAAGGGGAGTAGGAGGCAACCGTGGCTGACAAGAGAAGTTAGGGATAGAATAAAACTAAAAGAAAAGATGTATAACACAGCAAAGAGTAGCCGGAAGCCAGAGGATTGGGAAACTTTCATAGGACAACAGAAGGAAACAAAACGGGCAATACGGGCTGAAAAGTGAAGTACGAAGGGAAGCTGGCCAGGAATATAAAGAAGGACAGTAAAAGCTTCTTTAGATATGTTAAGGGAAAAAGAGTAGCAAAGTCAAATGTGGGTCCCTTGAAGGCAGACACGGGTGAAATTATTATGGGCAACAAGGAAATGGCAGAAGAGTTGAATAGGTACTTCGGATCTGTCTTCACTAAGGAAGACACAAACAATCTCCCAGATGTACTGGAGGACAGAGGATCTAAGGGGGTAGAAGAACTGAAATAAATGTTCATTAGGCGAGAAATAGTATTAGGTAGGCTAATGGGACTGAAGGAGGATAAATCCCCTGGGCCTGATGGTCTGTATCCCAGGGTCCTCAGGGAGGTGGCTCTAGAAATAGTGAATGCATTGGTGATCATTTTCCAATGTTCAATAGATTCGGGATCAGTTCCTGTGGATTGGAGGATAGCTAATGTTATCCCACTTTTCAAGAAAGGAGCGAGAAAGAAAACGAGGAATTACAGACCAGTTAGCCTGACTTCAGTGGTGGGAAAGATGCTGGAGTCAATTATTAAAGAGGTAATAATGGGGCATTTGGATAGCAGTAAAAGGATTAGTCCAAGTCAACATGGATTTATGAAAGGAAAATCATGCTTGACTAATCTTCTGGAATTTTTTGAGGATGTGACAAGTAAAATGGATGAAGGGGTACCAGTGGATGTAGTGTATCTAGACTTTCAGAAAGCCTTTGATAAGGTCCCGCACGGGAGACTGATGACTAAAATTAGAGCACATGGTTTTGGGGGTAGGGTGTTAAAATGGATAGAAAATTGGTTGGCAGATCGGAAGCAAAGAGTAGGAGTGAACGGGTCCTTTTCAGAATGGCAGGCAGTGGCAAGTGGAGTGCCGCAAGGCTCGGTGTTGGGGCCGCAACTGTTTACCATATATATTAATGATTTGGAAGAGGGAATTAGGAGCAACACTAGCAAGTTTGCGGATGACACAAAGCTGGGTGGCAGTGTGAACTGTGAAGAGGATGTTAGGAGGTTGCAGGGTGCCCGGGACAAGTTGAGTGAGTGGGCAGATGCATGGCAGATGCAGTATAATATAGATAAAAGTGAGGTTATCCACTTTGGTAGCAAAAACAAGGGGGCAGGTTATTATCTCAATGGGGTTAGGTTAGGGGGAGGTACAGCGAGACCTGTGTGTCCTTGTACACCAGTCACTGAAAGTTGGCGTGCAGGTACAGCAGGCAGTGAAGAAAGTTAATGGAATGTTGGCCTTCATAACAAGAGGATTTTAGTGTAGGAGTAAAGAGGTTCTTCTGCAGTTGTATAGGGCTCTGGTGAGATCACATCTGGAGTAATGTGTACAGTTTTGGTCTCCTAATTTGAGGAAGGACATCCTTGTGATTGAGGCGGTGCAGCGTAGGTTCACGAGATTGATCCCTGGGATGGTGGGACTGTCATATGAGGAAAGATTGAAAAGACTATGCTTGTATTCACTGGAGTTTAGAAGGATGAGGGGGATCTTATAGAAAGATATAAAATTATAAAAGGACTGGACAAGCTAGATGCAGGAAAAATGTTCTCAATGTTAGGCGAGTCCAGAACCTGGGGCCACAGTCTTAGAATAAAGGGGAGGTCATTTAAGACTGAGGTGAGAAAAAACTTTTTCACCCAGAGAGTTGTGAATTTATGGAATTCCCTGCCACAGAGAGCAGTGGAGGCCAAGTCATTGGATGGATTTAAGAGAGAGTTAGATAGAGCTCTAGGGGCTAGTGGAGTCAAGGGATATGGGGAGAAGGCAGGCACGAGTTATTGATAGGGGATGATCACAATGAATGGCGGTGCTGGCTCAAAGGGCCGAATGGCCTCCTCCTGCACCTATTTTCTATGTTTCTATCCCCTTTGATCAAGCCTTGAGCTATGGAGTTATCTCATTGAACACAAGGCAGCCCCTTCGGCCCACCACATCCACACCAACTGTTGCACCTTTCTATAGTAATCCCATTTGACTTCATCAGTTCAGCAAAGTCAATCTCTTGTAGGCAATCTCTCCCCTTCCATTGTCTTTTATACTGAAAGGCAGGATATAAATAAGATTTGTCACATTCTTTTTTTGCTTTCCAGGTGAGTGGACAGATAGTTATAACAATATAGCTCCAGATACTTTAAAGTTAGTTTTAATAACAGTAACATTTTCCAGTACTATAAGAGTTAAAGATCAGACACATTCCTATTTAGCATCTGTGTTGACTGCCCTTATCTAAGTGACACTTAACTAATAAAAGATAGTCCAGCTGTCAGCTACAGAATTTTATGGTGGCAAAGGTCAAATATTTGGGCTTTAACAGAAAAACTGTAGTTAAGGAAGTCTGCCATTATCTGTCTGGGTGGTAACAGGATAGACTTGCCTCTTTTAAAAAAGGAACAAACCAAAGTTTTCTGTAACTGCATTAATAGTATAAATTACCACGATATGGTAGCCAAGCATGAGTGCAGAAAAACTCAAGGAAAAGAGAAATTCCAAAGACAGGCACCTAGATTCTGCTGAGATCCAGACAGAGCTGACAATCTGACGTCAAGGTCATTAGTTTAGGGAGGTTTTGCACACAGTGGGGAGGGTTACTTTGCCACAGGGTAAATGCAGCCAACTTAAAATTTATTCTACACTTAAGGACAGGCCACGCAACATACTGCAGGCAATCATTTTATTTTATTGAGTCAAATTCTGTTCATTCCATGACCATAGCTTTGGTCTCAGTTGCTCTCCCTGAAATACCTGAAAATAACGTAACAGATTTTAACACTGTTGGGTTCTGCAGTGAACAAAAGATAAGCTTACAGCCATGGACAACATTATTACCACCAGACAGGCAAACAGGTTCTGTTCAGTTCAACACTAAAACATTTACAGTGACATACAGAGAGCAGTGGTTGGTCATTTGCAATTCTTAAAGGGTACACACCCAATATTCCACAAGACACTTGGATATTTACATGTATAGGAAAGGTTTAAAGAGATATGAGGCAAATGGTTCTAGCTTAGATGGGTCACCTGGGCAGGCATGAACAAGTTAGTCTGAAGGGCCTCTTTCTGTGTCGTAAGACTTGACTCTAAGTACTGATTTTAGCACCTTAACTTTGTATTTTTACACTCCTCGTGTCCCTTGTGAGCAGTGGGAAGATTTTGAAGTGTTACAAGAAGCAATTCGTAATGCAGGGTACTCAACCTTTATTATACTTTTGTCACTTACAAATGCTACCCGATGCTTGAAATGAAAATGAGAAATTTATACGATAGTGTGGAATGAGTGGAAATGATAGGATAGCTTATCAAAAGACAGACATAAGCATGAATGGCCAACTGACCTCTTTTAGCACCATTTGATTCCAGATGTATTAGAAGAAATAATTCAAAATAGGAAAGAGAAGTTCAGAAAGGGAGTTTTCGAGCCAAGTCTATTGAGCAATTGTTACTGCTGGAGAGTGGGAACTTTAAAACTGGGAAATTGTTTCACTGGGAGATAATACAGGGATGGTGGTTAGCTCGTACCATGTGAACTACGCACAGGGCAGTTGTGTTTTGAGTAAGCTGCAGTGGAAGACGGGTAGTCTGCTGAGAGAATACTGGATATGTTGAAAACAGCAGAGAACTGGTCATGCATCTCAATTTTTGTGGACTCTTGCTGCATCCAGTAGCTACAACATTTTCCTACATAACAAAGTACCTTTTATGTAAAAGTGAATTAATTGGTGCTGGGGTTGAGTTTCATGTTTGCAATCTATAGTGTCAGGGAGGCCTAAGGTTGCTGGGTAAGGCAAAGAGGAGCATTTCGACTATTTTTAAAAATGTAATCCTTTTAACATTTATTTTATAAAACATAAAAGCATAAGAAATATAAGCAGAATTAGGCCATAATCCCTGTCCCACCATTCAATAAGATCATGGTTAACACTTAATCTCTGTGCTGCCTTTCTGCTCTGATCCAATATCTCTTGCTACCCTTAAAACTGACAATATCTATCAATAACTGTTGTGAATACACTCAGTGACCAAGTCTCCACAGTGCTCCCGGGTTGGAAATCCCACAGGCTCGGCCCCTCGAGTGAAAATGTTTCTTTGTAAATGTCTAGCCCTTTTTTTCTGAGACTGAAATTCCTCATTCTAGGTATTCCAACCAAAAGAAACAATATCCTTACATTTACTCGGTCAAACCCCATAAGTATTTTTAATGTTTCATTAAGATCAGGCTGTTCCATAATGTTTTGCATATGTATTTCTGGTTGCGCATAGTCTTATTCCCCCGTGAATAAACTAACTGGTGACTTCAATTAAAGATGATTATCTAGGTCAAACACACAGGAAACATGATTGGGTTTAATACTAGATTACTGGAGGATCATCTTAGTTTAAAATAATAAGATTATATCCAGTGGGTGTTGAAGAAAAAGGGTACACAAAACTGAATGCATTTCTGGCATTCCCTCAACTTAAGATAACGCTAAAAATGATCCACCTCATGAATCCAAATTGGTTGAATTTGAATATTTATTGCCAGGTTATTTCAATAGTTGGGATAAGGATACTGAGGGACTGGGGAATGAGCAAAGATTTACAAGGACAATACCAGAATCAACGACAACACCCAGCATGCAATTAGAAAATATAAGATTATGGAGCGTCTTTTTCTGGTAAAAAAAAAAAAAATAGAGAAATAGTATAACTGAGATATTTAAGATTTTTGAGATTTCCATAGAGAAAATGCCGAGAGACAATATTAAAATGGGGGGAACCTTAAAAGAAGGGGCCGTGTGTATAAGGTAATCATTCATATAAATCTAAAAATAAATTCATTTATCCAGATCATGTTGAGAACAAGTTTCATCTTGAGCAGTTGAAGGAAAAAGCTGGGATAGGTTTATGGGAAGCTGCATGAATACACAAGAGAGAGAGAGAGAAGAGATGGTGACGGGGAAGAGATTAAAAAGGGTGGTTAGAGGTTTGTGTGAAACTGAAACACAAGCACGGACCAGATGGGATGAATGACCTATTTCTGTGCTGTTAGCTTTGTGTAATTACAAGACAATTAAAAGCTTGGACAAACATTCCTGAAACCGTATGCCACAATCAATGCTCCAATACTGCAATCTGATCTAAGAAATCCACTCACTATGACGAGTGAGACTTTGAACAATGACAATCTCGTATTACAGTTTTAGACAGCTGCACGGAAGCAACACACATGGGCATGGAAGTGTTTACTAGTGGTTCCTAGCTCCCACCAACAATGGATGCAAGGAAAATGTCAATCTAGTCTCCAATCCACTTGTTTGCTGGCAATGGATTATTTGTAAAAGTAGAGCAGCAGTCAGTAGATTATGAATAAATTCAAATCTGAGTTCTAAGATAAAAGTGGGAATGCAATGAGATCTTAACTGCTGCTGCAGGCATTTCAAAGAGGTGGTCAAAATCACCAAGAAAACCTGAACCAAGGGGCTAAATGGTAAAGGAACCTCAAGATCAATGAGACTTCTGCAACTATGATGGCCTCATTACTTCACTGTGGACTTTGGGGTTTTGCTAGTACTCTGGAGAATCTTCATCAAAAGGTTGGTGCAGTCATTTGTATGCTGCCGCAGCTCATTCTGTTGGAGGTGGAGGAAGAGAAGCAGTGGGGTTACAGAGAAGCAATAATTAATGAGCGTGCTTGCGGAAGGCTTGAGACATCAGAGGGTCAGCTCTTTTTACCAACAAATTTGAATTAACTATTTACAAAAAATACACACAAAAATACAAACATACCCACCACCATAATACAAAATAAACAAATATTCTTAAATATTGTATAACTATTTCCCCATCCTTATTGAGGATACCCTCCATCCCATGCAGTATCCACCATTCCCTGAAATCCCCCAGGGCGCCCGTGGACAGCGCATAGTCCCTTTCCAAAACCACTCGGGCGCGGGCGTAACCCTGAAAAATTGGCAGGCAGCCGGCTCGGGAAGAGCCCTCTTCTGCCTGGCGCTGTGACTCGCGCATAGCCAGCTTGGCCAGGCCCAGGAGCGACCCAACCAGGACATCTTCGGCCCTACCCTCTCCCCTATGCACAGGGTGTCCAAAGATGAGGATGGTGGGTGAGAAGTTCAGCCAGAGTGCAAGGAGCAGCCCCTTTAAATATTGGAACAGGGGCTTCATCCTCACACACTCCATAAACACGTGGAACACAGGCTCTTCCAGCCTGCAACAGTGGCAAGCGGTTGGCGAGTCTGTGAACCCCGAGAGAAACAGGTTGCAAAGGACTCCACGTTGCAGTACCCTCCACCCCAGGTTCATGATGTAGAGGGCGAGAATTCCTGTGTAGAGGGACCCTCACTGGTTCTGAAGAAGTCCACCAACTTCCTCTGAATGATCCCAGCAAAGGTGGCCGTTGGGACCAATGTGGTCAACCAGTACCAGAGCAGGGAGGCCACTAGTTGGTTAATGACCTGAATGAGCAGTGGTGCCAAATAATGAGCAGATTGTGCTAAACCTTTGCAGCCTCGTGGGTCCCGTTCCTCCACCCGTTCCAGCAAGCGTGGCTTCCACCCGCAAGCTTTGCATCTCTCGTTTCAGCAACCGGACCTTGAATGACTGTGGTTTCTGCTTCCTGCGTAACACTGTTCAACAAAGAGGCAGAGCTGGAGACGGAAGGCAGATTACAGATCTATGGGCAGCCTGTCACTTCTTGCAATGCTTGGATGCATTCATAAGTCCAGACCTTCCTGCCGCTCAGACATTAAAAGTTGTGCCTTCTACTCATTGTTTAAAAATCAGCTAATGTTATTCTAAAATGACATCACTAACTCAAGTACACAACGCCTACGCAGTCACAGACTCACATTCCACATGCCTTTTTCTGACCTTGCAAAACGTCTTTGATTCCATTTACTCAGAGTGATTATAGAGAATCCTTCTCAAACATGGCTGTCCTTAGAAATTCATTGCATTTCTATGCCTGCTGCTGGATAGCATGCAAGTTATGATCCTAACCAATTGACCCATCGACCCAGTTTTTAGGCAGACAGGAACATGTAGTAAGGAAATTTTCGCAATCTTCCTTACTGTATTTTTACACCTCGCCTACAACCAACTCCCTGTGGAATGCAGTTAATCTGCAGGACAAACAAGAAACTATTCCATTTTGTTTGTTGTCCAAAACTCAGGAATCAGTTTAAAGGAAGCAGATAATGTTTGAATACGTGTACTTGCAGAGAAATACTGAAACAGTACTCCCAGCATTTTTTGATGAAATACATCTAATGGATGAAATGCACTTTCCCCTTTAATCAGAAAACCTCTCATTGGGGGTTGAACTTTGCAATTTTCATATTTGGGTTTTGGCTATGACTGCTGCAAAAGAAGCGTTTTTGTTTACAGAGCAAGCTTTAGGCTTTGCATCAACTTTCAGTTTCCATATCAAAACAGAAAATAAATTGGTAATGCAAAATAATCCACTATTCTGGGTTCATCTCTCCATTGACGTTAATGTGCAATGATTTACATGTACACAAACAGATGCAATTGGTCAAACAGAATAAGAAAAACAACTTCAGATGCTGGAAATCTAAAATTTAAAAAAAATGCTAGAAATACTCAGCAGGTCAGCAGCATCCAGGGGAAGAGAAACGAGACGATGTGTCAGGTCAAAGACCATTCATCAGCTTTTCATTTAAATGAAGATGCGTAGGAAATGGATGTAATGTGGTCAAAGGTTTAAATGGTTGAGGGGTGGCCAATGATAAAGGAAGAAGCAAGACATTTCAGAGGCGACACTCAAAGTACTAAAGGAACTCAGCAGGCCAGGCAGCATCTGTGGAAGGAATAGACAGACAATTTTTCATTCTTCAGACTTCAGTCTGAAGAACGATCCTTACCTGTAATGCAATCTGATCCCCTGAGTTCCTCCGGCACTTTGTATTTTGCAGAGGATTTCAGTATCTGCATATGCTTGCGTCTACATTTCATAGACATCTGTATGGGATGCCTCAACATCGGAGCAAATACGGGAGAATAGAAACAGGGTGGGCTGAAGACTAGTTGATATAATAATGGGAGTCAGAAATGTGTGTAGTCTGACAACAAAAAACACATTTTTTAAAGATACATTCTGAAAGCAAAATGCATTATTAAACTATACTGTCAACATACTTTCATTGGTGCAACAAATTGAATAGAATAATTATTTGGGTGTGTTTTATTTTGGTTACTATTGGTTAAAAACAAAAAAGTATAAGATCCTGCTATTGGTAATTGCCATGATTTGGAACTGATAATAATACTTAAGAGATGTTTGATTTGGCAAGCAATAAGCAGGTGAAGAGGATGATCAATAGCCAATCAATATTTAGTTGGCAGCCATGGGAAGGATGGATTTTATAAGGTTTATTTTTTTTCTTCCCCTAACATTTTATCACTTGGAATGATTCAACAACACTGTATTTACCTTAATAGAGCTAATAATGTAAATCACAGTCAGTGACATAAAATTACAATTTCTTGGGAATTACAATTTTCATCCCTGTTAAAAAAAGATATGTAAATGATTCACCATCTCGGAACTATTTCTTATTTTACATTTTTCATAGAACACAAAACAGTACAGCATTACAACAGGCCCTCCAGCCTACAATGTCTGTGCCAAGTATGATGCCAAATTAAACTAATCCCTTCTGCCTGCACATGTTCTCTGCACATTCACGTGCCCATATAAACACCCGTTTTTGTGCAGCCTGAAACTGTCAAGGGTGGTGGTGGTGGAAACAGATATGATATTGTCACTGCGTTAAAACATGCCAAGCACATCTCCTTTAAACTTTCGTCCTCTGCTATAAAGCTATCCCTGCTAGTATATGCCATCTCCACCCTGGGCAAAAAGTTTTGACTAGCTATCCTATCTATTTCTCTTCATAATTTAATACATTTTTATCAGGTCTCCCCTCAACCTCTGACGCTCGAGAGGAAACAATACAAGTTTGCCCAACCGCTCCTTATAGTAATATATACTCTATTCCAGGCATCATCCTGGTAAACCTCTTGTGCTCACTCTCGAAAATTATTTTTTGTTATGTATAAGCGAATGTACATATTGTTCTTTACGGTTTGCAGTCAGAACAAATACTTGACAAGGACTGGTTACCCATGTTATATGATGGATCTGATCTCCCTGCTTCCCTTCACTTACCACTGCACAGAAAGTAGCTAAGCTGCCCCTTGGGTCCATTCTGGTTCGAATCAATCACATTCCCTCTTCTTATTTCCCTGTAGCCCTGCAAGTTACTCTCTTCCACTCATGCCAACCATTTGTATTTTGATTTTTTTCCCTCCAACTTATCTACATGGAAGATTGGAAAACCCACGCAGTCACAGGCGGAACAAATAAACTCCCCACAGAGAGCAAGGTGGATTCAACCTGGGACTCAGGTGCCGAGAGGCAGCGGCTCTGCCTACTGTGCCATCACGCCACTTGCATTGTATCCCATGCTGTGGTATGTCACTCCATCTACTGGTTTTAACAGAGAATCACAATGAAGTATTTTTAAATCTTAACTGAGAAGCATTTTTCCGTCGTCGGCCTTCAATTCGAAGATTTAATAAACAAATCTCCTGAGGGAAGACTGCACAAACCTGAGGGAGGCAATTACATTTTAATTCTCCAGTGCTCTCTGAAATGTAACTGCGTAGTAACTGGAACACAGACAAGAGACGACTCCAAAATACACAAGATTAATGCAAAATCTAGCTGCAAAACCACCAACTGTACTTACCACAGGAGTTTCTCAGTATCAAAGGGGCTGTGTTACAACAGTGTGCAATGCGAGTGGAGCTCAGACACGGTCTTCACTGACGTCAGAACTGCACCTCTAACGTGCTGCTTGTCTGGCTAACCAGTAGCTATGCAACAAGTGCTGCAGTCAATGTCCTGATCAAGGTCTTTCCTGGCTCACTGCTGGCATTTCTCGGCAGATCTATGATGCAGATGACTGATCAGAAAAGGCACAGAATACATAAGCAGGGGTGGGGGTCTTATTGGATCTGTGGTTAGACCACAGATGGAGCATAGTTCTATTGGAAAGATGCAGCAACGTTTTATAGAATTGTAATGAGGCTCGAAAATTAAACACATGTCTATGTTGATGTTATTTTCTTCCGAACAAAGGAGACAGAGGAGAAATTTAGTTGGTGTTTATAATAAACAAGCAGGGGTGGGGGTCTTATTGGATCTGTGGTTAGGCCACAGATGGAGCATAGTTCTGCTGGAAAGATGCAGCAACGATTTATGGAATTGTTATTAGGCTCGAGAATTATACACATGTCTAAGTTGACGTTATTTTCTTCGGAACAAAGGAGACCAAGGAGAGTAGGCACTTGAAAATCCATAAACTTTTGCAGAATGAGATCTATGAATTTGACCATATTTGAAAGTACAGGTCCTCCTCAGCTTGCAAACACCAGACTTATGTGCAGCCTGTTTGGGAGATCGTGGGATGGATCTGTCAGCTGTTACAGGGCTGCAGGCATCTTTCATTGGGGACTCAGTGTGCGGCCGCGTTTCCGATTTGTGAACTGTTCGGGTTACAAACAGTTCACAGCAACAGAACCCTGGGGATGACCAGTATGGATGTGATGGGCCAAAAGGACACATTCTCTACTAAAAATGTCTGTGATTTTAATGCAGAAAAAGGATATTCATGCCAAATTGACAGCAATGGTTGTTTGAAACCCATCGTTAACTTCAGATGTCGTCCAGTGCTCCACTACCATTGCCCTAATCTACATCCAGTCCCAGTACTCACATTCCTCTACTTGCTGACCTACACTGGTTCCCGGCTAAACAATTTCTTAAACTCGATTCTCATTTTCACACATTCCTAAATCTTGCTTCTGACCATCTCTTCGGTCCCCTGCACCTCTTGATCATTCTTGAATATAAATGATCCTCCGAACCTTCTCTCCCTAATGTCTGAAATTCTTCCCTAAATGCCTATTAATGTGTCTTCCACTTTGACCAATATTTTAGTCATGTCCTAATATTTCCTTTGTAACTTGTTCTCAAATTTCATTTGATTATGTGTGTCTAAAGGGCCTCGGATCTCCTATGTCAAGGGTTCCACACAAATACAAGTTGTTGTAATTTGTTGCACTCCTCTGCTCATTCCCGATGGCCCTGGAAAATGTTCCTTTATTAACAAAAAGCTTCATTGTTATTTGAATATAGCAATGAACTCAGTGTGGTTGGGGATTAGCCAATGCTAGTTGGCCCTCCACACACTGTTCTATAATGTATCTTTACCAGCATTGTGTCTATTCTAGGCCAATGTATTCAACATTTCAATCTACTGCAATTTATGCTAATTACTTCCAAATCCTGTTGGCAAAAGATAGGAATTTTCAAATTGAATCTATTTAGAAATACAATGCTTAAAAGAAAATTACAACAACATGTAAAGAATAATAGACTCAGAAATTCTTATGTACCTCAAATCTCATTGTACTTATGTGCAATGACAATAAAATATATTTTAATTATTAGGTTATTAGCAGTTTTGTCTGTGGCCTCGCTTACTTGGTTAAAGAACTCGACACAAAGCAAAACAGGAGCAGGAATAAGCCCAGTGGCTCATTAAGCCTGCCTTCCATTCAATAAGATCATGGGTTTTCTGCCCTAGGTTTTATCTCTCCTTATGTGCCAGTTCCCCACATGCCTCATATCCCTAATCTTTCAGAAATGTATCTACCTTCTTGTTAAATAACTTAGTGATCCAGCCTCCATAACTCTCTGGGATGGAGAATTCTGGAGATTGACCACACTCTGTGAGAAGCAGTACCTATGCCATCCAGTTTTAAATGACTGTCCCCAATCTGAAAGGTATGCCCCTTGTTCCTGACTCTTTCACTCAACATCGACCCAGTTATGAACGCTAATGATTTTATACATTTCGAAAAGACCATTCTCATTCTTCTAGATGCAAAAAATATACTGGCGAAAAATATACTAGAAACTAGAGTGAAAATTGCAGGAGCCCTGGTTGAAATTTATGAGTCACCCTTAAATACAGGAGAGGTGCCAGAGGATTGGAGGGTGGCAAATGTTGTGCCTCTTTGCAAGAAGGGCTGCAGGGAAAATGCTGGGAACTATAAGCCGGTGAGCTTAACATCTATAGTTGATAAATTACAGGAGAGTTTTCTGAGGGATCGGATATACAGGCATTTGGATGTGAAAGGGCTGATTAGGGATAGTCAGCATGGTTTTGTACATGGGAGCTCGTGTCTCACAAATCTGATTGATTTTTTTGAAGACGTGAGCAAAAGGAACAACGAGGATTGGAGGGTAGCTAATGTAACCTCCCTTTTAAAAAGGGAGGGAGAGAGAAAACGGGGAATTACAGACTAGTTAGTCTAACATCGGTAATGGGGAAACTGCTCAAGTCAGTTATTAAAGATGGGATAGCAGCACATTTGGAAAGTGGTGAAATCATTGGACAAACTCAGCATGGATTTATGAAAGGTAAATCATGTCTGACAAATCTTATAGAATTTTCCGAGGATGTAACTAGTAGAGTGGATAAGGGAGAACCAGTGGATGTGTAATATATGGACTTTCAGAAGGCTTTCGACAAGGTCCCACATAAGAGATTAGTATGCAAACTTAAAGCACACGGTAATGGGGGTTCAGTATTGATGTGGATAGAGAACTGGCTGGCAGACAGGAAGCAAAGAGTAGGAGTAAACGGGTCCTTTTCAGAATGGCAGACAATGGCAAGTGAGGTACCGCAAGGCTCAGTGCTGGGACCCCAGCTATTTACAATATATATTAATGATTTGGACGAGGGAATTGAATGCAACATCTCCAACTTTGCGGATGACACAAAGCTGGGGGGCAGTGTTAGCTGTGAGAAGGATGCTAGGAGGCAGCAAGGTGACTTGGATAGGTTGGGTGAGTGGGAAAATGCATGGCAGATGCAGTATTATGTGGATAAATGTGAGGTTGTCCACTTTGGCGGCAAAAACAAGGGGGCAGATTATTATCTAAATGGGGACAGGTTAGGTAAGGGGGAGGTACAGCGAGACCTGGGTGTCCTTGTACACCGGTCACTGAAAGTTGGGGTGTAGGAACAGCAGGCAGTGAAGAAAGCTAATGGAATGTTGGCCTTCATAACAAGAGGATTTCAGTATAATAATAATAATAATAATCTTTATTTATATAGCACTTTTCAACAAAACCAGTATTTGAACCAAAGTGCTTTACAGAGACTGATTAAATTAATTGAACAGATCAGTATAGGAGTAAACAGGTTCTTCTGCAGTTGTATAGGGCTCTGGTGAGATCACATCTGGAGTATTATGTAATTTTGGTCTCCTAATTTGATGAAGGACATCCTTGTGATTGAGGCAGTGCCACGTAGGTTCACGAGATTGATCCCTGGGATGGCGGGACTGTCATATGAGGAAAGATTGAAAAGACTAGGCTTGTATTGTCTGGAGTTTAGAAGGATGAGGGGGGGTTCTTATAGAAACATATAAAATTATAAAAGGACTGGACAAGCTAGATGCAGGAAAAATGTTCCCAATGTTGGGTGAGTCCAGAACCAGGGGCCACAGTCTTAGAATAAAGGGGAGGTCATTTAAGACCGAGGTGAGAAAAAACTTTTTCACCCAGAGAGTTGTGAATTTATGGAATTCCCTACCACAGAGGGCAGAGGAGGCCAAATCACTGGATGGATTTAAGAGAGAGTTAGATAGAGCTCGAGGGACTAGTAGAGTCAAGGGATATGGGGAGAAGGCAGGCACGGGTTATTGATAGGGGACGATCAGCCATGATCACAATGAATGGCGGTGCTGGCTCGAAGGGCCGAATGGCCTCCTCTTGCACCTATTTTCTATGTTTCTATGTGTGGTCTCACTAGGGCTCTGTACAATTGCAGAAGGACCTCTTTGCTCCTAGACTCGACTCTTCGTGTTATAAAGGCCAACATGCCATTCGCTTTCTTCACTGCCTGCTGTACCTGCATGCTTACTTTCATAGACTGATGAACAAGGACCCCCAGATCCCGTTGTACTTTCCCTTTTCCCAACTTGACACCATTTAGATAGTAATCTGCCTTCCTGTTTTTGATACCAAAGTGGATAACCTCACATTTATGCACATTAAACTTAATCTGCCATGCATCTGCCCACTCCCCCAACCTGTCCAAGTCACCCTGCATTCTCATAGCATCCTCCTCACAGTTTACACTGCCACCCAGCTTTGTGTCATCTGCAAATTTGCTAATGTTACTTTGAATCCCTTCATCCAAATCATTGATGTATATTGTAAATAACTGCGGTCCCAGCACCAAGCCTTGCGGTACCCCACTAGTCATTGCCTGTCATTCTGAAAGGGACCCGTTAATCCCTACTCTTTGTTTCCTGTCTACCAACCAATTTTCTATCCATGTCAGCCCTCTACCCCCAATACCATGTGCCCTAGTTTTGCCCACCAATCTCCTATGTGGGACCTTATCAAATGCTTTCTGAAAGTCCAGGTACACTACATCCACTGGCTCTCCCTTGTCCATTTACCTAGTTACATCTTCAAAAAATTCCAGAAGATTAGTCAAGCATGATTTCCCCTTCGTAAATCCATGCTGACTCGGACCGATCCTGTTACTGCTATCTAAATGTGCGGCTATTTCATCTTTTATAATTGACTCCAGCATCTTCCCCACCACCGATGTCAGGCTAACTGATCTATAATTCCCTGTTTTCCTCTCCTGCCTTTCTTAAAAAGTGGGATAACATTAGCTACCCTCCAATCCACTGGAACTGATCCTGAGTCTATAGCACATTGGAAAATTATCACCAATGCATCCACGATTTCAAGAGCCACTTCCTCAAGTACCCTGGGATGCAGACCATTTATCAGCCTTCAGTCCCATCAGTCTACCCAACACCATTTCCTGCCTAATGTGGATTTCCTTCAGTTCCTCCATCACCCCAGATCCTCTGGCCACTACTATATCAGGAAGATTGTTTGTGTCCTCCTTAGTGAAGATGGATCCAAAGTACCTGTTCAACTCATCTGCCATTTCCTTGTTCCCATAATAAGTTCACCTTTTTCAGTCTTCAAGGGTCCAACTTTGGTCTTAACTAATTTTTTTCTCTTCACATACCTAAATAAGCTTTTACTATCCTCCTTTATATTCTTGGCTAGCTTACCTTCGTACCTCATCTTTTCTCCCCGTATTGTCTTTTTAGTTATCTTCTGTTGCTTTTTAAACTTTACCCAATCCTCTTGCTTCCCGCTCATCTTTGCTACATTGTACTTCTTCTCTTTCATTTTTATACTGTCCCTGACGTCCCTTGTCAGCCACGGTTGCCCCTTACTCCCCTTGGAATCTTTCTTCCTCCTAGGAATGAACTGATCCTGCACCTTCTGTATTATTCCTAGAAATACCTGCCATTTTATGTTCCACTGTCATCCCTGCTAGTGTATCTTTCCAGACAACTTTGGCCAGCTCCTCCCTCATGGCCCCATAGTCCCCATTATTCAATTGTAACACTGACACCTCCGATCTACCCTTCTCCCTCTCCAATTGTAGATTAAACCTGACCATGTTATGGTCACTACTTCCTAATGGCTCATTAACCTCGAGGTCCTTTATCAAATCCGGTTCATTGCATAACACTAAATCCAGAATTGCCTTCTCCCTGGTAGGCTCCAATACAAGCTGCTCTAAGAATCCATCACGAAGGTACTCTACAAAGTCCCTTTCTTGGGATCGAGTACCAACCTGATTTTCCCAATCTACCTGCATGTTGAAATCTCCCATAACAACCACAGGTACATGGATAGGACGGGTTTGGAGGGTTATGGACCAAGCGCAGTCAAGTGGGACTAGGGTAGCTGAGACATTGTTGGCCGGTGTGGGTCAGTTGAGCCGACAGGCCTGTTTCCGCACTTATTAATCTATGACTCTATGCCTCTATCTAAATTATTTTGACGCTTGCAATACAAAAATCCCTCTTATCCCAGAAATTAGCCTGATAAATCTCCTTTGGACTGACTCCACTGCCACTTTCTTAAATGAGACCAAATCTGTGAACAATGCTCCAGTTGTGGCCTCTTGCTGTACAATTGTAATAATACTTTCTTATTTCTAAGATCTAACCCTTTATCAATAAATAGCAGTAATATTCTACGGTGAATAAGAGTTTCACAATTGCATACTTTCTACTGAGTACAGTGGAAGATGGGCTGTCGATTGGGAGAAAACTGGAGTAGTCGCCCAGATAAGTTGAAACCAGCAGAGAACTGGTCATACATCTAATTTTTTTGCAAGCTCTTTCATAAGGTCATAAGTGATAGGAGCAGAATTAGGCCATTCGGCCCATCAAGTCTACTCCACCATTCAATCATGGCTGGTCTATCTCTCCCTCCTAACCCAATGTTCCTGCTTTCTCCCCATAACCCCTGACACCCGTACTAGAAAAGAATCTATCTATCTCTGCCTTTTAAAATATCCATTGACGGCCTCCACAGCCTTCTGTGGCAAAGAATTCCACAGGTTCGCCACCCTCTGACAAAATAAATCTCTTCTCCTTTCTAAAGGAATGTCCTTTAATTCTGAGGTTATGACCTCTCATCCTAGAATCTCTCACTAGTGGAAACATCCTCTCCACATCTTCTCCACTTCTATCTACATCCTCTCCACTTCTATCCAGGTCTTTCACTATTCGGTATGTTTCAATGAGGTCCTCCCTCATTCTTCTGAACTCCAGAGTGTACAGGCTCAGTGTCGTCAAATGCTCTTTTTACCCATTCATTCCTGGGATCATTCTTGTAAACCTCCTTTGGACCTTCTCCAGAGCCACCACATCTTTCCTCAGATATGGTGTATTGTTCACAATACTCCAAATGCAGCCTGACTAGCGCCTTATAGAGTCTCAGCATTACATCCCTGTTTTTGTATTCTAGCCCTCTTGAAATAAATGCTAGCATTGCTTTTGCCTTCTTTACGACTGATTTGATTTGAAAATTAACTTTTTGGGAATCCTGCACTCCCAAGCCCCTTTGCACCTCCCATTTCAGGATTCTCTCCCCATTTAGAAAATAATCTACGCCTTTATTCCTACTACCAAAATGCATGACTCCACATTATATTCCATCTGCCACTTCTCTGCCCACTCTCCCAATCTGTCCAAGTCCTCTTTGCAGAGTCCCTGCTTTCTCTACACTACCTGCCCCTCCACCTATTTTCATCTCATCCGCAAAGTTTCTGCATCCAGTAACTGTAGCATTTTCCTACATAACAACCACATCTATTATTTAAAAGTAAAATAATTGGCTCTGGGATTGAGTTTCATGGTTGTGATCTATAGTGTAAGGGAGGGCTAAGGCTTCTGGGTAAGGCAGAGAGCATTTTGACAATTAAAAAAAATGTAATTCTATTAAAATGTATTTTATAAATCTTAAAACCATAAGAAATAGAAATAAAATGTATCTACTTTAAAAAAAAAAATACCCAGTGATCCAGCCTCCGTAACTTTCTGGGGTAAAGGATTCTGGAGGTTCACCTCCTCTTTGAGGAGCAGTTCCTATGCACCCCAGTTTTAAATGACTATCCCAACCTTGCAGATATGCCCCCTTGTTCCTGACTCTTTCACTCAACATCGACCCTGCCATGCCCCCTAACGATCTTAAACGTTTCAAAAGGTTCGTTCTCGTTCTTCTAAATGTGAAAGAATATACATCTAAATTATTTTGCACTTGCAATACAACAACTCCCTCATCCCAGAAATTATCCTGATGAATCTCCTTTGGACCGACTCCACTGCCAGGATATCCTTTCTTAAATAAGGAGACCAAAACTGTGTACAATTTTCAAGGTGTGGCCTCACCATTATGATGTACAATTGTAACAATACTTTCTTAAATGTATGGCCTAACCATCTTGCAATAAATGGCAGCAATACACGATCCTGCATAAGACTCAAATTCACATTAAGGGCTTTTCTGCTTTGATTTTGTAATGCAGGATGTGTGGATGATGGTGAATGCAGATGGTTGGAAGTTAAGATATGCCCAATTGGGTGCATCAAACCTTCAGTTCGTGGAGGCAGGGGTTTCCTTTGCATTTCCTGAAGAGGCTAATTGTGATCTCAATAATGTTTAATTGGAGGAACTCTGAATCTTGGACGGTTTAATCCTGGCCAAGTGGCTCAACTGTGTAGTTGCAGTGTTGCGGCATTAAAACTCAGCACATTTGTGAATTACGTTGCTGGGGCGTGCAGTTGTGGCAGAACTGGGATCAAAGGGAACCTTGTTGTGACATCCCATTTCAGATTAGGGCCCCAGTACTTTTCTCCATGTCCCATATATCCTCAATCTCCCTCTTCCCTTTTTTCTTTCCCTGAACACCTTGCAGATCACATTTCGTCCATGTGCTTGGTTACCAACCTTTGGCTTATAAGACTTGTATCTCTAGTTGCCCCTTTACTAAATAGACCAATCTTTCCGTGACTCTGAGAATTCCCCAGATAATTCTCTGATCAGTGAGTAGCGGTGTTTATTATCTCTCCTTCCTCCATCTTGTCACTGAATTCCTATCCCAGCCTTTGCCTCTCATCACACCTGCTCCCTCCATGGCAAGTGTCCTATCTCTGTCCCAGAAATCTCCCCATTCTTTCTCTCTCCCACTTTTTTTTAACATCTCAATACTAAGCTCTCCTGATGGTTTTGAAGAAAATTATCTAAACATTAGTAAGAAATTATTATATCCACTGTAAATAATTTTTTGTAAAAAGTAGGCTATTTTATCTCATCTGTTAAAGATATCATTCACATAAATACATTTTATATAGATATTTATATCTTTAGCAATTATAATGGCGAAAGTTAAGTTGTTATAGTTGCTGTTGAGCAAATTGCTTCCGAATAATGTTAACTCATCCTTTTACTATAGCTTGCTGCAGTGTTAAACAACAGCCAGAGGCTACTGGTGTTTTGAGACCAAAGCAGTTACACTTTTCTGAGGAATGTCTGGGTCTTACTGTGCAAACTGGGGAGTGAGCTCTGGATTGCTTGTCTGGGCTGAGTGGTTGGATTTGTAGCCAAGCAGGAACTAAGCCATATAAATAAGATTCTGCTTGGCTGAATACTAACCTGCAGTGCACAATCCAAGCTGAGAATTCATGATATGATATACAATGTGTCCTTCAAACTGAGGGATAATTCAGCTGATGAATATGATTTGATGACTATGAATTGGTGAAAAGGTGGACATGAATGTAACTGATAGCAAAGGAATAGTTTGTTTTCTATTATGCGCTCTTGAAGCAACAGGGAGCAGGGTAAAATCACCTTGAAGTGCGACTGAGCACTGCTATAAACCAATATTTTTCAATCAGCGTTACTCTAACATTGGCAGCCTCCTTGGTGATTATGTTATATCCATTTTCTTAATTCTTCTTTGGTTAAATATACATATTCAATACCAAAGACTCTGCATAAGGAAGAGTCGGATTGGAACATATTATGTACACAGATGCAATGGCCAACAATTAAACAATTCCATCTTAAAATGCACAGTCAACTCACTTTTTCTAAATTATGAAATCTTTTGCTAAATCTGAGCATAACATTGCCAAGATATCCAAATATTATCAGTAAACAACACAAGCAAAGGCAGGAACATATTGTTGAACTTTCTACTACTTCAGTTCCCAACATTGCTTAAAAACATACAGATGGAACATATAAATTTCACTCCTATTTATACCTTTAACTTGATGACGACTAATTAATTTACCCCCACATCAACATGGAGCGTATAAGTATGAGTCATAAAATGTCAGTATCCAGCACATCTTATTACGCACAATATCTGCATATTGCAAAATTATAGTACCCACTTTCTTTCATCGATCCAGAGAAAAACCACATCACAGTATCTAAAAGCTTTTAAAATAATTTCAGGAATTTTACCTGCAGTACATTATCTGGAAGTCATGTGTTGATCATGAAAAATAATTCCCTAGCATTAGTCATGAATTTGTCCGACAAGAAACAATGATTGATGCCCGAACCGTACAAATTAAACCAAGATAATTTTCTGCATTTCATCTCCTTATCTGTGGCAATGTAACCTTGCAGACCTTATGCAAGACTACGATAGGCTTAACATGTATTTGCTAAAAGCTTTGATGGATAAATAGTAGAACCGGTTAAAAAGCATGTCTGAAATCAGCAGCAACCATTACGTGGCAGAGGAAAAATATTAGTCTGCAATTATAACACATGGCACATATGTTGAAACAAGGAACATGTTGAAAATGACGTGCATTGGATTTCTCTGTAACCTTGAACTTCAAGCCCATCAAAGTGAATACAAAATCAGTCTGTATGGAAAAGATCTATACGTTCGAATGCAGATAAAAACAGAAAGCTTTGCACCTTAACAATAAACCAATAAGATGTATTGTAATGCCAGCTATCGAAGGGGATTAATTTATTATCATATATGCAACTTTTAACGAATCCAATAATTACCAAGGTGCTGCAAAAAGACGCTTACCTTTCTCCCTGTAATGGAAGTCACAAAGCTTGCAGTGCTGCTGAAACACTGCATAGAAGTAGCTTGGCTCAGTGCCAAGTGTGAAATCCCCTGTGATATTTGCTATGCTTGCCAGTCTGTATAAAACAACATAACTATTCAGGTCACAGATTCAGATTCATTCCAATTCCTGTTCCCTGGGAAATATTATGCATCTCTGTCATCCTTGGATAGGTTTCTAAGAAGATATGGAGGTAAAGTTGCATGCATGCATGCACAATCTGAGAATGCCCGATGCAGAATCAGGGTGGTGCTTGAGAAAAGTACAGCAAATTCTTCAGATGCTCAGCTTGAAACTAAAGTTCTCCAAGAAAGGACATAGACTTACACTTCCAATATGCCCCCGTTACGGAATATATCTAAAAACCTATTTTTGACAGATGAAGGTATGACATTTGATAACAAATCTTAGTTAATGGCATTAGTTTCATTATAGGGCTCTCTGATCACTCTTCTGCAACAACATGCAGATTTTTAAGTATGTAAAAGGCTTACATTTTTCTATGGTGTCTTTCATGATGTAATGCAGGTAATGCCCCTGTCCCACTTAGGAAACCTGAACGGAAACCTCTGGAGACTTTATGCCCCACCCAAGGTTTCCGTGCGGTTCCCGGAGGTTGCAGGTGGTTGCCGGAGGTTGCAGGTAGTGGAAGCAGGTAGGGAGACTGACAAAAAAACTTTGGGATCCTCCGGGAACTGCACAGAAACCTTGGGTGGGGCGCAAAGTCTCCAGAGGTTTCCGTTCAGGTTTCCTAAGTGGGACAGGGGCATTAACATGGTAGATGCTGGAATCACGTATAGAACACAAAGTGCTATAGTAATTCAGCAGATCAGGCAGCATCTCTGGAGGATATGGATGGGCGACATTTTGGGTTGGGCACCTCCAGAAGACACAATGCTGCCTGACCCGCAAAATCACTTCAGCACTTTGTATTGTAAACATGAAAGGCAGCTTGCACACAGCCATACTCCACAAGATAAATTATTTCAGTAGGGTTGATTTGGAGGACACTGGACAGGAGGGAAAATTCTTCTCATTCTTTTTAAAGCAGCATCATGGGACATAGTTGTATTCATGTGATCAATTGGAAAGATGCACTTCCGGCATGACACCACTGCTCTGGGGCCTCATTAGATGTTTTATGATCAAGTGGGACCTGAGAGCTCACAACAACCTCCTGATGCAGAGAATAATATTCTCTCAGTGCCATCTCCAAGCGGGATCAGCTGTTTTTAAGTTCAGTGCAAGTTAACTGATCATATTTCCTTTGAAGGCAATTGCGCTACTTCCATGAGAATTTTGTGGATAGGTGACCAAAATTGCTAACGTCGCCTCTTTCTCAACAGAAAATTTCCAACCCCCATCCATCTGACCTGGCTGAAAATTCTGGCCTGTTTCCTTTGTAGGTTGTTCTGGACACCTCTGTGCAGTCATAGAAAAACAACTCCTTAGGGAGGGTTGGCAGATGTTTACAATGAATTCTGGACAAGGCCAACATTGTTAGTGCGCACATTTACCCATCTGTTGGTTTTAGTTTAGAAATAACGGCATGGAAAAAGGCCGACCGTCCATGCCGACCAATGATCACCCATACTCCTGTTCTATGTCCTACCCACTATGGGCGATTTGCAGAAGCCAATTAACCTACAAACCCGCACGTCTTTGGAACGTAGGAAGAAACTGCAGCACCAAAAACCTACGCAGTCACTAGGAGAACATAAACACCGCACAGACAGCACCAGTGGTCAGGAGCAAACCCAGTCTAGTGCTGTGAGGCAGCAGCTCTAGTGCCACACCACTGTCCTGCCCTACAGTTCCTGAATCCGGAGTTATATGCTTTCAAGCTTTGGTACCACCAGGGGCGCCGCACGATTGGCAGCCCCGCCAACAGTCTGTCTTTTAAATTTTTTTTAGTGCATGTTAAAAGTCCGTGTAAATGTTCTCCGGTTTGTTTATGTGGGGGGAGGGGGTGGGGTTGGGGAAATCTTTTTTTTTTCAGTTTCTTACCTTGCCGGAGATGCGATTATTTTCCAGGTTGCATCTCCGGCCGCTCTGCGGCCTACCATCGATGGAGCTGGAGGCCTCCTCGGACTGACCTTGAGCCCCACCGCGGGCGTGAACTTAACATCGGAGTCGATCCCTTGCCTGGGATCCAACCGCGGCCTGCGGACTTTACTATCCCGAACCCGCAGTCTCGAGAGAGGCCAAGTTGGGAGCTCCAACGTCGCGGAAGGTTTGACCAGCCCCGACTCGGGGTCCGATCGCCGGTGCGGGGGAACTGACATCCCCCCCGATGCAGGAGCTGATCGCCCCGATGTGGAGGGCCCAAACAACGCCAGCTACGGGAGTCAAGATCGTCCCGTCAACGGAGGGCTCGAGGCTCCCAACTAGAAAGGGCTAGGAGACTAGGAGAGCTAATGCACCTAGAAAAGATTTGAACTTTTTTTTGCCTTCCATCACAATGAGGAATATGGAGGAGTCACTGTGGTGGATGTTTATGTTAAATTGTATTTTGTGTGTTCCGTTGCTTTTTAATTGTATGACTGACTTGGCGAATGAAATTCCTCGTATGTTGCAAAACATACTTGGTTAATAAAGTATTATTGTGATTGTGTATCGTCTGTTTGATCAGAGAGGGTGGAACAGGAAATGACTTGGATGTAAAAGGTCCTCAATTACGTTGACTACTTTCCCAAAGCAGTGTGAAGTGTAGATGGAGTCAGTGAGGGGAGGCTAGTTTGTGATGGGCTAGGCTATATCCACATTTCTCTGAAATGTCTTGAAACCTTATGCCCCTGTCCCACTTAGGAAACCTGAACGGAAACCTCTGGAGACTTTGCGTCCCACCCAAGGTTTCCGTGCGGTTCCCGGAGGTTGCAGGTGGTTGCAGGTAGTAGAAGCAGGTAGGGAGACTGACAAAAACCTCCGGGAACCACACGGAAACCTTGGGTAGGGCACAGTCTCCAGAGGTTTCCGTTCAGGTTTCCTAAATGGGACAGGGGCATTACTGTTGCCAAACCAAGCTGTATCCATTTTGAATACTCATAAAATTTAACTTTTCCGTAAACGGGTTGGGGTTTTCCAGTTAACGTAATGCTGAACAAAATTGAACCTTTTCTTGCCAAATTATCCAAGAAGTGAAACATATTTATGTAACGACTATTTATTAATTTAAACTTCATAAATAGTTCACAAATTAAAATATTACGCAGAGAGCTTATCAGAAAGCTTACTGTCTGTGTACTGTCATTAGCAATGTTTCCAAAGCTTATGTGACCAAGTCATATGAGCTACATAGCTGATTGTCATTTTCATTGGGCCAGTGCTGTTCCGAATTGGCTTGATGGAGGTCTTTTGATAGATTTGCGATCTAGAATCGTGCTAGTATGATATATGAGGTAGAGGAAAATTACTTCTATTTTCAAAAGTGGTGGTACCTCTTTGGAGTAGTCACTGTTCCTTCCTTGAATTATTTGCTCATCTGTATCATAATGACACTAAGATTTAATGTAAAAAAACGGAGTAAAGAAAGGAAATTTTTAGGAGCTGCAAAATGTTGATGATAGGACCATAAATTCATGACCAATATCTTCCAAACCTCATTATTAGCTCATAATTAATGCAATGGTTCTGTGCAGGTTCTTTTCAATTTAAATAGAGTTGGATATGCAATCCATTGCTAATTCTGAAGAGAAAATGTATATTGTTGAACAGACAGTACCCACAGTCAAATTTCGAACCTGGATCAGGTGCAGTGAGGCATCAAGGTATTCTGAAACATAGAAACATAGAAAATAGGGCAGGAGTAGGCCATTCGGCCCTTCTAGCCTGCACCGCCATTCAATATGACCATGGCTGATCATCCAACTCAGTATCCTGTGCCTGCTTTCTCTCCATACCCCCGATCCCTTTACCCACAAGGGCCACATTCTAACTCTCTCTTAAATATAGCCAATGAACTGGCCTCAATTACATTTTGTGACAGAGAATTCCAGAGATTCACCGCTCTCTGTGTAAAAAATGTTTTTCTCATCTCAGTCCGAAAAGATTTCCCCTTTATCCTTAAACTGTGACGCCTTGTTCTGGAAATGAAGACTCGACCAGAACTAAATCTTAAGGGCTATATCATTTTCATGAGAAGTAACATAATTTCTTGGAAAATTAATTTCCTAAGGAATCTTGAAATGATTTGCCAAACTCTTGCCAAATGTACACCTTTTGAAAAAAAATGTCTACTTTCTTTCCCAAATCTTGTGATTTAGAGCAAGATATTGATTAGAAGCAACAAATTAACATTTTTGGTGAGGCAATGATAAATATTCAAGCTGGATCAAAATAGATTCAAGAGAAGAAAAGGTCAATATGGTTGAATAAGAATGTCGGAGATGCAATCTGACATTCCCAAAGGGAGCAAGTCATTGGCTGCCAATTTTCCAAATACATTTCTACAAATATCATGTCTCAGAGGGAGCTCTCTTCATGGAATGAACACTTAATAGAACAGCAGTAAGGAACTGAAACAGACTTAAAAAATATACTACAATTATTTATGGATTGAGTAGTTTGAAAATTAAGCAACAAACGGAGAAACCTCAAGAACGATTTTATGTTACTAAACATAGGATTTTGGGATATATATATATATATTGACTGTGTCAGCCAGTGCATTGGAGTTGGGGCAGAACATTTGACTCGCAGCAAACGGTCCATTGTACACCCTTCTATTGAAAGGATCTATAAGAGGCACTGCCTCATCCAGGCCATGGCCTCTTCTCACTGCTACCATTGGAGGGAAGTACAAAAACCTTAAGTGCTACACCACCAGGTTCAGGAATAGCTACTTTCCTAACTATCAGGTTCTTGAATAATGGGAGGGCAGTGGAGAGAGTCAACAGCTTCAAGTTCCTGTACGTGAAAACCATGAAGATCTGTCATGGGCTCAGCACATTGATGCAATTACAGAGGAAGTTCACCAAAGCCTCAACTTCCTTAAAATATTTATGAGGTTGGTATGTTGCCAAATACACTTTTGAATGTCTACAGGTGTACAGTAGAAAGCTAACTCATTGCATCATGACCTGGTTTAATAACTGGAATGACCACGAATAAAGGAGGCCGCAGAAACATCGCCCGGTCCATCACAAGTACTAAGCTCCCTACCTGCCTCAACTGTGAACTGTGACCTCCAAGGTCAAGAACAGCTTCTTCCCAGCAATTATCAAGCTCAACACTATCTCCGCAATTATGATCTACTATGGACTTTGTTTTGGTTGCACTACGTACTTTAGTTTTGCACACTTATTATCTGGCTACCTATTATTACTGAATTTAATTTCTTGCATTATTGATTATTGTATAAATTTATTTGTGTGTTATTTCATTAATGGGCTGTAAAGCTGCAGCAAGTAAGAATGTCATTGTTTGCTACCGGTACATGACCATTAAACTCTCTGACTTCTGAACCTTAATCCGACAACTTGCACTATTATGGATTTTTTTTTTCTAATTATGTTTTTTCACAAATGTCTTGTTTTTTTGCAGTCTCCTTTCTTTTATACATCTTACATGTAATTTATGTATCAATTGTTTTTGTGTGTTTGTCTGAGTCCATATGCCTGTAATACTGCTGCAAGCAAGGTTTTTCAATGTACCTACATTTCCCTGCGCTTGTGCGAAGAATAATAAACTTGACTCAAAATAAAGTCAATTTACTCATGAAAACAGAGTATGTTTAAAGAGTGAAGGAACACTGACGTGCCTCAGTTTCTCCCAATAAAAACAGGGTAATTATTCCAGAAAAAATAAAGGATAATTATATGCACATAAAATTAACTTCAGTCGCTTACACCAAGCTTGATTGACTAAGGATTACCCTATTACAGTAAAACTCAGTAAATTGGCATTCATGGCACTTTGGTGATGATGAACAAATTTATTTTCTGGATTATCAGGTGTTATTCTATTAATAGGTCAAACACTTTTAATTTAAATGTTTTAATAATCGTTTCATAGTAGAATAAATTGTTCAGTGAATCCACCAAGTTTAAAGGACGCATGGGGATCAGAACCAGATGAGTTTCAAGGGAATATAGCGACCAAGGCTCTGGTGAATGGAAGGAAGTGGGAACTGATGACCTGGAGACAGGAAGAGTGTGGGAAACAAGGGTCATGGTGAGTGAAAGGGAGTTAGGAAACTGGGGCACTGCTGATTGCCAGGGAGTGGGAGCCAGGGCCCTTGTCAGTGGAAGCATGTGGGGAGTAGGACCTTTATAATAGATGGGAATGAGGAAACCAGAGCTATTTTGCCTGTCTGTTGCCTTACATTGTATGAACTAAATTCATCCACATATCTTTTCAGCATTCAAGTCTGTCGCATGCAGCTTCTCATTTTCAGTCGTGTCAGCCAGTCCTATAAATAGTCAGTATTCCTATGTCTACTTGTAAGCTAGCATAATCCTGGGATGAATTGTCCTAGAACTGGTCTGCTTCTCAAACATGCCCACCTGCTTACACTGACCTGTTCTGAATGGAAAGGACCAACAGGGCCAACCTCTCTTCTGTGGTGCAGAGGGCTGTCTGCTGTCAGACCTGTTGTTAATTAGCTATTAGTTATCCGCTCCTTTTACCTAGCCTGTTGTGTTTCATTGCTGAACTCAATGGTGAGTCCTGCGTTAGGGCAGCTGTTCAAATGGCTATTACATGACCTATAGCGCGCCTCAGATCCCTGGGTTTGACCATGTACTTGCAAAAGTCCGAGACATGCCAGCTAACTGCGGCCATATGGTTCTGTATAGAAAACAAAATAATAGGTTTCGGGATTTTGGAACATAAACATGAATTTCACTTACTATTATACAGGAGACATTTGATTCATGACAAAACAATCCCATTCCCCATCGCATTTCCCTGTAATTTATTCTCTCTCTCTCTCACATATGCCCATCAATTCACCATTGATTCTTTTGCCACTGACTTATTCTGAGGGTAACTTAAAGGATGGAGGAGAAAAAGGGTTCTGGCAGAAACTCACACAATCACAGGGAGAATGGCTATCTCCACATTCAGTACTCATAGAAACATAGAAACATAGAAATTAGAGGAGTTCCATTCGTGGGGCTTCGAGCCTGCACCGCCATTCATATGACATGGCTGATCATCCAACTCAGTATCCCGTACCTGCTTCTACAAAATACCCCCTAAATGATCCCCTTTTGCCACAAGGGCCAAGAATGTCTGGAAACAAAATTCCACTGGGGCAGCATTATTATTTTTATTAACTACTGCACCACTGACATCCCAAGCCCTGCTACAAAAATTTTGCTTTCTTACTTGAGATTGTTGCAGTACTAAGAATATACAGTACAAAATTCATGGTATAATTCTTATTTCATTGACTTCAATCGACTAGAACATCAAGCCCTAATAACAATAATTTGTGCTTTTTTATTTGAGATTTCCAGTACTCTGCAGTACTTGGCATTTATATAATTCTGTTAATTGACTTCAATCGGCAGAACATTGCTAATAACAATAATTTATGCTGGCTTTACAGATTATAATGTCATATCATACAAGCGAACATCGACCCTTCTTCAGACAGACAGTTTATTTATATTATTTTAAGGACAACCCCAATAGATTTTATCAATACATACGGGGGGAAAAGGGTAACTAGAGAGAGAGTGGGACCCCTCAGTAATCCAAGCCGTCAACTCTGTGTGGAGCCACAGGAGATGGGAAGGTCTTCAATGAGTATTTCTCCTCTGTATTTAGGAGAAAGACAAGAGGACGGAGGAACTTGGGGAGGTCAATGGAAGTGTCGAGAGCAGTCAGTGTTATGGTCAAAGAGGTGCTGAAGGTACTATCGTGTATGAAGGGAGACAAATCTCCAGGGCCTGATCATATATATCAGAGGACATTGTGGGAAACCAGAGAGGAAATTGCGGGAGCCCTGGTTGACATTTACAGGTTGTCTTTAAATACAGGAGAGGAGCCGTAAGACTGGAGGGTGACAAATGTGCCTTTATTCAAGGGCTATCGGGAAAATGCTGGGAACTATAGGCCAGTGAGCTTAACATCTGTAGTTGGAAAGTTACTAGAGGGTGGAAAGTTACTCGAGGGTATTCTGAAGGATATGATATTCAGGTATCTGGACGGACAGGGGCTGATTAGGGATAGTCATTTTGGTTTTGTACGTGGGAGGTCGTGTCACAATCTGATTGAGTTTTTTGAAGACGTTACCGAAAAGGTCGATGAGGGCAGAGTTGTAGATATTGCATAACATACAATATATACACAATTTTATAGACTTCTGTAAAGCATTCGACAAGGTTCCTCATGATAGGCTGCTCTGGTAGGTTAGATCGCATGGAATACAAGGAGATATAGCTAAATGGATAGATAATTGGCTTCATGGAAGGAAGCAGAGGATGATGGTGGAAGGTTGCTTCTCGGACATTTGCAGATGATACAAAAGTGGGTAGTTTTGCAGATAGTGAAGTTGGTTATGAAAAATTGCAGCAGGATCTTGATCAATTGGTAAAGTGGACTGAGGAAAGGTTGATGGAATTGAATGCAGAAAAATGTGAGGTATTGTATTTTGGGATGTCTAACATGGGCAGGACCTACACAGTGAATGATAGGGCTCTGTGTAGTGCTGTAGAGGAGAGGGATTTAGGAGTGCAGGTGCATAGTTCCCTGAAGGTGGAGTCACAGATGGATAAAAATACTTTTGGCACATTGGCCTTCATTAGCCAGAGTATTGAGTTACAAGGTCATGTTGCAGTTGTATAAGATGTTGGTGAGGCCAAATATTCTGTTAAGTTCTGGGCACCGTATTATAGGAAAGATGTTATCAAGCTGGAAAGGGTACAGGGAAGATTTACGAGGATGTTGTCAGTACTAGATGGTCTGAGCTATAGGGAGAGGTTGCGTAGGCTGGGGACACTATTCCTTGGAGCACAGGAGGATGAGGGGTGATCTTATAAAGGTGTATAAGATCACGAAAAGAATAGACTGGGTAGATGCACAGGGTCTCTTGCCCATAGTAGGTGAATCGAGGACCAAAGGACATAGGTTTAAGGTGAAGGGGATAAGATTGAACAGGAATCTGAGGGGTAACATTTTCACACAAATGGTGGTGGATGTATAGAACAAGCTGCCAGAGGAGGTAGTTGAGGGACTATCTCAACATTTAAGAAACAGTTAGACAGATACATGGATAAGACAAGTTTTGAGGAATATGGGCCAAATGCTGACAGATGGGACCAGTGTAGCTGGGACATGTTGGCCAGTGTGGGCAACATGGGCTGAAAGGCCTGTTTTCACACTGTATCACTCTATGACTCCAAGTCTCCACTAAAATTGCTTTCTATATGTTCGCTGTGCTTATGGAATGATATTCTCATTTCTCTCAGTCAATCACTATAATTTGAAAACGTGGCCCATAAATACATTGTAATCTCTTTATACTTTGATCAGATAATGTTGTTTTATTTAAATGCACATAGGGTGGCCACGGTGGCGCAGCGGCACCGGAGACCCAGGTTCGATCCCGACTACGGGCTGTCTGTACGGAGTTTGTAAGTTCTCCCCGTGACCGCATGGGTGTTCTCAGAGACCTTCGGTTTCCACCCACACTCCAAATAGGTATGTAAGCTAATTGGCTTGGTGTATATGTAAAATTGTCCCTAGTGTGTGTAGGACAGTGTTAATATGCGGGGATCGCTGGTTGGTGTGGACGCGGTGAGCCAAAGGGCTTGTTTCCGTGCTGTATCTCTATAAACTAAACACACACCATTTTAATATAATGTTTAAACTGGAAATTTCCTGGTTTCAAGAAATTCTGTTTCTTACAGGAGGCAATTATATTTGAAGAACGTTCATTTATTTAGAAAACAGTTTTCAATAAAAGGGATAAGAACTTGATTTTTACCTCGATTCAAAATGTAACAAATAAAATTACCCAGAGGAAGAGGTCATGGCACTGCACTACTTTCGGCCATGACAGCTGACATCTTTGTTTAGTGGAACAATTAGGAGTGGGTTTGATTTTGATGAAGAGATGGTGGGAGAAAATGACCTAATGTGGTATCAGCACTGCTCCAATTCCAGCTTCTTTTAGCATCCATTAATGGCCTGTCCCACTTACGCGACCTTTACATGTGACTGCCGGCACCCGTGATAGATCGCCGAAATTTTCAACATTGAAAATTCAGCGGCGACCAAAAAGATGCTACGAACCTTTATGAAGACCTCTCACATAGATCTCCTGTGGTCGTGAGAGGTCACCCGCGACATGTTGCCAGCGGTCGCCTGTATGGTCGTGAGAGGTCTCCAAAGAGTTGTAGCGTCTTTTTGGTCGCTGCTGGATTTTCAACATGTTGAAAATTTCGGCGACTAATCATGGGAGCCGGCCGTCGCCTGTAAAGGTCGCGTAAGTGGGACAGGCCCTTTAGGTGTCATGATTCAGCTTATTGTCATTAATGTCATTAGGTTCAGCTGTCATGATCTTAAACTCTGAATTTATATCTGGCCATCTCTGTCTCTCCTTTTAAGATGTTCCTTAAAACTTAATCTGTGACCATGTTTTTGGTCCTCAATTGTAATATATAATTTGGCTCACTGCCACTTCACTTTTGGAAACACAAGAGACTGCAGATGTCTTCCTTTTAATAGTAAAGTCTCTTTTACTGCTGATCAGTTCAACCAGGAGAATGTTCTGTGCAAACCTTAAATTTGTAAGGCACATATGACTTTATATTGTGACATGGTATTAATTTCATAATTCCAAAATGTTCTGTCCATTAGCCTCAGCTAGTCAGGCGATGTCACGTCAAAGTAGTACATCCTGTTATTTAGAACACATTTGCTCATCTGTAGACTGGTTTAGATTACTTTTATAATTAGAAATTGTGAAGCACATTCAGTTGGACCCTGCCTGGTACTGATCAGGAAGCTGGATTATAAGTTTGAAGGTATTTTTCTTCATGAAATACCTTGGCCACACTTCAACTTTTCTTTATTGCTATTAGGTCTGCGTCTTTCAGGATCTATCAATGATGTGATTTATTATTCATATAATTCCAATCTTATTGTTATTGGACATAAGGATAATGCAAACTAAAATAAGGATTGTAAAATCATAGTTAAATTATTGGACCAGTCATCCAGAGCCAAGTAATCTGTGAAAATCACATGATGAAGGTTGGGAGATGCAATATAAGCGTTAAAACATCAATGTTGGTAATAGTATTGATGTGAAATAAAATAAAAATTGAATTTGACGTGGAATAAAATAATCCAATTAGTTCAATATTCTTCAGGGAAGGAAATCTGATGTTCTTGTCAGGTCTGGACCTATTTGTGACCTTCACTGTTCCAGAAATGGCCCAAAAAAAGCGATTACTCCAATAGGATGGGAACTTAAGTAGTATAAGCTTCGAGAAATAAACGTGGACAGAAATGAATGAAAGAACAAAGAAGTAAAAGGCACCAGATCAAGGGTGCTCTGGGCCACAACATAATTTGAAGGTAGGATAATTAAAAATGGGAAAAAGTTAATCCAAAACCTTTGTTTCTTAATGCCTGAAGCATTTGTCATAAGGTTGATGAACTAACGGTACAAATAGAGATGATATGACAACCATTATGATGGTTGTAAGGGGAGTTCAAAGTCTTCAATTAATATTTGATAAGGTCCCGCACGGGAGACTGGGGACTAAAATTAGAGCACATGGTATTGGGGGTAAGGTGTTGACGTGGATAGAAAATTGGTTGGCAGACAGGAAGCAAAGAGTAGGAGTGAACAGGTCCTTTTCAGAATGGCAGGCAGTGGCGAGTGGAGTGCCGCAAGGCTCGGTGTTGGTGCCGCAACTGTTTACCATATATATTAATGATTTGGAAGAGGGAATTAGGAGCAACACTAGCAAGTTTGCGGATGTCACAAAGCTAGGTGGCAGTGTGAACTGTGAAGAGGATGTTAGGAGGTTGCAGGGTGACCTGGACAGGTTGAGTGAGTGGGTAGATGCATGACAGATGCAGTATAATATAGATAAAAGTGAGGTTATCCACTTTGGTGGCAAAAACAAGGGGGCAGATTATTATCTCAATGGGGTTAGGTTAGGTTAGGGGGAAGTACAGCGAGACCTTGGTGTCCTTGTACACCAGTCACTGAAAGTTGGCGTGCAGGTACAGCAGGCAGTGAAGAAAGCTAATGGAATGTTGGCCTTTATAACAAGAGGATTTCAGTATTGGAGTGGAGAGGTTCTGCAGTTGTATAGGGCTCTGGTAAGACCACATCTGGAGTATTGCGTATAGTTTTGGTCTCCTAATTTGAGGAAGGACATCCTTGTGATTGAGGCAGTGCAGCGTAGGTTCACAAGATTGATCCCTGGGATGGCGGGACTGTCATACGAGGAAAGATTGAAAAGACTAGGCTTGCATTCACTGGAGTTTAGAAGGATGAGGTGGGATCTTATAGAAACATATAAAATTACTAATTACGCTAATTACCCCCCTTGATATTATATTAATATTATTAATTTGCTCCTTTTATCCCATAACCACCCCATCTACTTACGCATAGGCCCCAACTTACAGTCACATCTAGAGGGGGGGGGGGGGGGGGGGGGTAGAGAGTGAGGGCAGAGAGAGAAGTGGCAGAGACACACAGAGAGAGTGGCAAGAGGGAGAGTGGTGGCGAGGAGAAGAAGAGGGAGGGGGGGTGAGAGGGGAAAGGTGGGCGTGGAGGGGAGGAGAGAGAGAGGGGGAGAGTGAGGGGGAGAGGTGAGGGGAGGGGGGAGAGGGGAGGGGGAGGGGGGGGAGGGGGAGAGGAGAGGTGAGGGGGAGGGGGAGGGGAGAGGAGAGGGGAGGGGAGGGAGAGGTGAGGGGAGAGGGAGAGGTGAGGGGAGGGGGGGGGGGAGATGTGAGGGGAGGGGGAGAGGTGAGGGGAGGGGGAGAGGTGAGGGGAGGGGGAGAGGTGGGGAGCAGGGAGGGTGGAGGCAAGGGGGTAGGGGGTGTGTGGAGGGGAGGAGAAAGACGGTGGGGGAGGGGAGGGAGAGGGGAGGAGTGGGAGAAAAAGAAGGGAGGAAAGAGAGAGGGGGGAAGAGGAGAGGGGGGGGAGAGGAGAGGGGGGCGAGAGTGAGGGGAGGGAGAGAGGAGAGGGGGTTGAGGATAGGGGGGGGAGGAGAGGGGAGAGAGGACAGGGGGGGAGAGGAGAGGGGGGGAGGGGGAGAGGGGGGGAGAGGAGAGAGGGGGGGAGGAGAGGGGAGGGGGGAGAGGGAGAGGAGAGGGGGAGGGGGGAGAGGAGAGGGGGGGGAGAGGAGAGGGGGGGGAGAGAGGGGGGGGGAGGAGAGGAGGGGGGGGGAGAGAGGAAAGGGGGGAGAGGGAGGGGGTGTGCTGAAAGGGGGGGGTGAGGTGAGGGGGAGAGGTGGGGAGCAGGGAGGGGGAGTGGGGCGGAGGGAAGGGGGGGGGGGGCGTGTGGAGGGAGGGGAGGGGGGTTTAGGGAAGGGACGGTGGGGGAGGGGATGGAGGGGAGGAGGGGGAGAAAAGAGGGGAGAGAGAGGGGGGGGGAGTGGAGAGGAGGGGGGGGAGAGGAGGGGGGGAGAGGAGGGGGGGAGAGAGAGGGGGGGAGAGAGGGGGGGGGAGGAGGGGGAGGGGCGGGGAGGAGGGGGAGAGGAGGAGAGGGGGGGGGGTGGAGGAGAGGGGGGGAGGAGGGGGGGGGAGGAGAGGGGGGGGGAGGAGGGGGGGGGGAGGGGGGGGGGGGAGGGGAGGGGAGGGGGAGGGGGAGGGGGGGGGGGGAGAGGGGGGGGGGGGGGGGGGGGGGGGGGGGGGGGGAGGGAGGGGGGGGGGGGGGGGGGGGGGAAGGGGGGGGGGGGAAGAGGGGGAGGAGAGGGGGGGGGAGAGAGAGTGCCTTTTTATTTCAACCCAAACCCCCCAAACAACCATTTGCAGGCAGTGCTTTTTTACTTTAACCATAGTTTCATTTTCAAACCACATTAAGGGTACTTACTCACAGTTGTGCGGACATGTGTTCCGTGTTATTCACAGCTCAGAGAAACGTGACCCTCTGCCTTCCTCCAGCTTGTAGACTAATTGAGGCACACCACTTCCTGGTTTTATAGTCCACCCCCCCTGCCGCCAGCGGGGGCAGCAGAGAGCATGGGGAATTTTTAAAAATCATTAATATCTCTGTCATTAGGCACACATGCGGCGGAGGGGGGCTCTGAGCGAGGTGGCCAAAAATGATGGCCGTAGGTGGCGGCGTTCTCTCGGAAATCGCAGCACAGATCGCCAAATGCGGTCAAGAACAGACTTTTAGTAATATAGAAGATAGATAGATAGATAGATAAAAGGACTGGACAAGCTAGATGCGGGAAAAATGTTCCCAATGTTGGGCGAGTCCAGAACCAGAGGCCTCAGTCTTAGAATAAAGGTGAGGCCATTTAAGACTGAGGTGAGAAAAAACATTTTCACCCAGAGAGTTATGAATTTGTGGAATTCCCTGCCACAGAGGGCAGTGGAGGCCAAATCGCTGGATGGATTTAAGAGAGAGTTAGATAGAGCTCTAGGGGCTAGTGGAATCAAGGGATATGGGGAGAAGGCAGGCACGCGTTATTGATAGGGGACGATCAGCCATGATCACAATGAATGGCGTTGCTAGCTTGAAGGGCCGAATGGCCCCCTCCTGCACCTATTTCCCATGTTTCTATTTAGGAATATTTTATTTATTGGACGCATAGATGCGAGATAAAAGGGATAAAATAGACCTGCTTATAAGAGATAAAATAGGTGTGGATGTAATTGAGGCCCAGAAGATGATGAGTTTGGTTGAGTGGATATCATCATCATCAGCGGTCACTCAAAATGAGTATGACTATCTACTCCATACGGTCGAGTACTTGTGGGTCTGCAGATGTCTGTAAAGGCCGATCTGCGATCCACACACCTTGATGCAACGTGGGCAGTGGAGACTGGCGGTGGTTGGTAGTCGACGAGTCCTCTTCTCTCTCCTTACGGTGCTGTTGCTTTATCTCTACGACACGGCGTAGTTTAATTCCTTCCTGCACGGATTTCCTCCAGGAGAGCATATCCAGTTAAATGTGCTCCCAGTTGCTTGATGTGATATGGAATTTCTTCAGACTGTTCTTGATGTTGTCCTTGAAGCGTTTCTTTGGCCCGCCGGGGGCTCGCCGACCTTCCTTCAATTGAGAGTACAGGATTTGTTTAGGGAGACGTGTGTTGAACATGCGGATGACATGGCCAGTCCATCGAAGTTGGTGCTGCATTATTGTGATGGTGATGCTGGTCATGTTGGCTTCCTCCAGTTGATCCTCAGAATCTTTCGTAAGGATCTTTGATGGTATTGTTCCAGGGCTCTCAGGTCCATGACTCCGCTCCATACAACAGGCTCTGTAGACCAGCAGTTTTGTTTGGGTCTTTAGGTCTCGGTCTTCAAAGACTATTTTCCTGAGTGGCGTAGGCTCCGCTGGCACAACTCAGGTGATGGTTCATCTCAGAGTCTATGTCAACTTTTGCGGAAAGAATGCTGCCAAGGTTGGGGAAGTGGTCAATGTTTTCAAGAGCCCACTTTTATAGTGGGTTGGGTAGACGATTGGTTGGGTGGAAGTTGATGTAGGACCTGGGTCTTCTTGATATTTAAGGCAAGGCCCATGGCTCTGTATGCCTTGGCAAAGGCATTCAGGATGCCCTGGAGGTCTTCTGCAGAGTGTGCTGCAATGGCGCGGTCGTCCGCATACTGAAGCTCCATGATGGCGGTGTTACTGACTTTGCTCTTGGCCTTCAATCTATTAAGGTTGAAGAGCCCACCGTCAGTTCTGTAGAGGATTGGGATCCCCTGTGGCAGCTCTTCACCAATGAGGTGAAGAATGGCAGGCATGAAGACGACAAACAGGGTGGGTGCGATTATGCATCCCAGTTTGATCCCCGTTTCCACAGTGAAGGGCTCGGACTCAGAGCCACAGTTGCTGAGCACTGTGACCGACATGCCATCATGTAGAAGCCTTAATATTCTGATGTACTTGTCGTGACAACCATACCTTGATAGTATGCTCCAAAGAGCCTGGTGGTCTACTGAGTCAAAACCCTTTGTCAGGTCTATGAATGCCATGTACAAAGGCTGCCTTTGTTGACGGCATTTTTCCTGGAGTTGGCGTGCTGGGGGAATTTCATGTCTGCTGTAGCTCTGGATGGGCGGAAGCCATACTGTGATTCTGGGAGTACCTCCGCTACAGTGGTAGAAGTCGGTTTCCGAGGACATGAGCTAGGACTTTGCCTGTTGTTGACAGGAGTGAGATGCCCCTGTAGTTTCCACATTCAGCAAGAAGACACTGCTAGTAACAGTGTATGGACCCTCAAACAATAGCTGTACTGTGGGAAAAGGATTAAATCAACAAATATTGGGCCATTAACTATGGGATTCTTCAATCTTCATATAGATTGGATTAATCACGATAGAAAGAGTAGCCACAAGAATAAATTTAGAGTGGAGGTGGGATAGTTTCCCAGAGCAATACAGCATGTCACAGATCCAACAACGAGGACTCTACCTTGGATCTGAATAAGCTCACGTTAAAAGGTATCCTTGGAAGTAGTGATCATAAAATGATAGAATTTTGAATTCTGTTTAGAAGGCAGAAACTGAGGTCAGAAACAACTGATTTAACTTAAATACATGGGACAAGGATACAATTGGTTTAAGTGGACCTGGCTGATACATTAAAAGGAACAACAGTAGAAGAGCAATGAGGCAGATTGTGAGGGGGAGACAGTTTACACAGATATGATAGATTAGATGAGTGGGCAAAAGGTTGAGAAATAGACTATTAAATGGGATAAATTAGGTTTTAAAAAAAAATTGGGGCGCTTGAAGAACAAAAGCACAGAGAATTATTTAAATGAACATAAACTGCATAAATTTTCCTTTTCCACAAACACGAGTTGGCACTGATTTATTAATGCCATGTGTACTGAGATGCTGTGAAAAACTTTGTTCTGCATGTTATTCAGGCAAATCATAGTATACATGAGTACAATAGTGTGAAAGAGAAAATAGAATGCAAAATATAGTGTGTTACAGTTAGAGTATATGCAAATAAAAAGTGCTGCAACAAGGTAGATTGAAATATCAGAAACTTATCCTGAGCATATGAGGGGTCCATTTAAGATTTGATAACAGTGGGTAAGTAGCTGTTTTTGAATCTGATGGTATTTATACTTATCTAAAGCTCTGATCTTGTTATCTTCCTATTTGCGCGGTCATTCTATTTGCGCACAAACGGTACGCGATAGCGCCACGTTTTTTTGCCAGCTTACTCACCGATCTCCTGTGCTGCGATTGCACCAAGTTTCGTTACGATTGGTGGCTAATGTAAAAGATAGCAAGGTTTAAAAAACCTTTAAAACCGCGCGTGCGCAGATCGAACTCCTTTCCTACCGTTCAGCGCCGCTGGATTGGTCTTTTCTCCTGTCACTCCACATGGCGATCTGCCCCATCCTGCAGCATCGCATCTTTACTGGAGCTGAGGATGGGCCGGAGGAGGTTTCCAATTTTCGGAGGGTCCGGAAGCCGGGCCCAGTCTGGCCACACCTGGAGTGTTGTGTTGTGTCCCCTAATTTGAGGAAGAACATTCTTGCTATTGAGGGAGTGCAGCGTAGGTTTACAAGGTTAATTCCCGGGATGGCGGGACTGTCATATGCTGAGAGAATGGAGCGGCTGGGCTTGTATACTCTGGAGTTTCGAAGGACGAGAGGGGATCTTATTGAAACATATAGGATTATGAAGGGTTTGGACACGCTAGAGGTAGGAAACATGTTCCCGATGTTGGGGGAGTCCAGAACCAGGGGCCACAGTTTAAGAATAAGAAGTAAGCCATTTTGAACGAAGACGAGGAAACACTTTTTCTCACAGAGTTGTGAGTCTGTGGAATTCTCTGCCTCAGAGGGCGGTGGAGGCAGGTTCTCTGGATACTGTCAAGAAAGATCTAGATAGCGCTCTTAAAGATAGTGAAGTCAGGGGATATGGGGAGAAGGCAGGAACGGGGTACTGATTGTGGATGATCAGCCATGATCACATTAAATGGCGGTGCTGGCTCGAAGAGTCATAGAGTGATACATTGTGGAAACATGCCCTTCGGCCTCAAGTTCCTCAACTTACCTCCTCTGGCAGCTTGATCCATACATCCACTACCCTTTGTGTGAAAACATTATGGGCCTATGCAGTCGCCACATGTTCACGGGTGGTTGCTGGGTAGTCGCCTTCATGTTCGTGAAGAGTTCCCGCATTCTGGGAACTAGTCGCAGCCTCATTATCGTCACTGCGAATTTTTCAACATGTTGAAAAATTAGCGGCGACCAGAATGAAGCAGCCATGGAGAGCAGCGAGAATTCTCGTGTCGTAGGTGGGTCACCAGGAGGTCCTAATGGGTTGCCAGGAGGTCGAATGTTTGCATAGGTTGTAGCCGGTGCTGACCGGTGAATTTCATTGGCTCATTGGGAAGAAAAACATAAGCAGTAGTTTTCAGAACCAAGGATAACCGACTGATAATGTTAATGTCCGCCGAGCTTCATAGCCGTGTAGGTTTGGCTTTTAAAAAGTTGTCTCCACTCCTTCTCCCTCCTATTTTAAAGGACTTACCGTACCCTGTTCATCATGGTGTGTTTCTGTATCACATTGGCTTTACACCGTATGAATTTCACTCAGACAGCGCTCCTCCTCCGCTTGCCCTGTCCCCCGCCTGCATAACAGGCTGGTGAAGGAAGCGATGTGTGTGTTTGTGTGTGTTCCACTCTGGAAGTTGTGTTCCAATTGTCGTTTTTTTAGGCAAGTCGCCTGAAAAATTGCCTAAGTGGGACAGGCCCACTTCCCATCAGATTCCTATTAAATCTTTTCCACTTCACCCTAAATCGATGTCCTCTAGTTAGGTATGTTACAAAACGTACCTGAATCATGGCTGAGCATCTGCCCCACCCCTTGTGTGTGATTTTGGCGTTGTTTAGAGGGGGCGGGTTTAAAACGCGATTTTTACTAGGCTGTTCCAATCGAAAATGTTCAGCCTAGTAAATCATTAACGGAACATCGCTGAAAGACCCCGTCGCAAAAGGTATTATTAGTTTTTATGGCCTTGTATAATATTTATAGTAGTTTAAAAATCACTCTCACTCCGCAACCTCTCGCAGCCCCAGGGTTTTATAAAGCAAACAATTAAAGGTATGTACCTTATTTTTACATTAAATGGGGCTTGTATATAACCCTGTAATTAAAGTTTTCTATAGCGAGTAGTTCATTTTGAGCTCTTTATATCCCGCAGTATTTTTCTGGGCATTTGAGGGCACAAATCCAGCGCAATGTGAACGTTCTAAACCAGCGCGTTCACAGGAACCCACTAGAAAGCCGATTTAAATTGACTTTAATTTACAGCAAATGAACACTAAATTCCTTCCATTTGGCCTATAAATTGATGTAAATGAGATTTAAAAATCATGTTTTATTGTGAATTATTTGTGAATATTATTTGGACACTTGGGCTATTTAAAAATGTTAATCATTTATTAAGAAATGGATAGATGTTTAGATCTAGTGATTGAAGTTTGAAATTAGCTACAATTGGGTAACTAACTAATTATATGCTTTAATTTCAGGTCATCCAAGTAAGATTATTTTATATTTGTTTCAGAATGCTTCAATCTATGATAACTGAAAATTTCATTCAGTTCTCTTAATTTTTAAGAAGGTTATGGGCTTTTGACTGTCTACGATCACAGCTTTTTTGTTATGTCCATAGAAAATCAATAGGGTGATTTCACCAAAGGTCAAATGAGCGTAGATCCCCCCTCACGTGACCGAAAATTTTAACTGGAGGACATCTCTCAGTTTGGTACATGTAAGTGAATGGGGAAACACGCACTTTCCCACCCGTTAAAAACATGGAAAACGGCCGTTTGCTCGCTGAATTTCATCAAAAGTAAGTTAATAATGCCTTACTTTTGATGAAATTCAGCGAGCAAACGCGATAATTCTCGATATTTTGGATCTTAAAATCACCACGGCAAATGTCAGCTGTTCACTTCCGCCGCTTTCTACCTTCAGTTCCCTCTTGTAATTACCTTACTTTCTATCTTTTTTTTTGCCTGAAAATTTAGGTCGCTGTGCTTCACGGTCACCCCGACTAGCACAGAAAATTTCAGCTCAAAAATCGGCCGTTTTCCATGTTTTTAACGGGTGGGAAAGTGCGTGTTTCCCCATTCACTTACATGTACCAAACTGAGAGATGTCCTCCAGTTAAAATTTTCGGTCACGTGAGGGGGGATCTACGCTCATTTGACCTTTGGTGAAATCACCCTATAGGGAACAAGATGCTAATTTCCGAGTATGAAAATGGCCATAACTTTTTTATTACTTGAGATATGGAAGTGAATTAGGTGTCAAATTAAACTTATTGTTATGCTTTATCTGATGGGATAAATTGCAGACTTGATTTTTTATTTTTAATTTTTAAATCTCAAAATTTTGTAACATTGCTACTCTAGTCCTCGATTCACCTACTCTGTGCATCTAGGGGGGGAGACTCTGCACTTCCCCATGTCCTGTAGAGCATTTTGTGCCCACAGTGTAAACCAGCATCTGCAGTTATTTTCTCACCAGGAGAGGAAGGCGGCCCTGAGGTAGGCGGGACCCGACGGGCTCAATGGCCGACTGCTGACGGTCTGAACTCACGTGATCACCTCAGGCGTGTCCCGTCCCGGGCCTTCGGACGCTAGGCTCCAGCCGCCGACTAGCGGCGACGTCGCGTCATTGAGCGGGCCGCCTGACGTCACGGGGAGCGACGGTTGGAGGCGGGGACGGTTTGCTGCGGGCGGCGGCGCGAGCCATGGAATTCAAATTCGACTTCCCGCTGGGCTGCAGCCCCGAGGCACGAGGGAGCCCCGAGACCGGCGACCGCCCGGAGCCAGCGGTTGCCCAGCGACCGCTCCGGGAGCACGTTGCCGGCGAGCTCGCGGGGCTCGGCGCGCTGCTGGACAGGGGGGCGGTGTCGGTGCTGAAGGCCGGGGGTCTGCGGATTAGACACATCGAGCCGTCGGCCTTGTTGCTGGGCGGGAGAGTGGAGGGTGAGGGGTCAGGTCCCAAAGACGAGGCTGAAGGGCTGGGGTCCAAAGGCAATGTTGAGGGGTTAGGGCCCAATGGTGAAGTTGTGGGGTCTGGGCCCGATGGTGAAAGGTCTGGGCCCGCTGGTGAAGGGTCGGGGCCCGCTGGTGAAGGGTCGGGGCCCGATGGTGAAAGGTCTGGGCCCGATGGTGAAAGGTCTGGGCCCGATGGCGAAGGGTCTGGGCCCGCTGGTGAAGGGTCGGGGCCCGCTGGTGAAGGGTCTGGGCCCGCTGGTGAAGGGTCGGAATCCCGGCCAGAGAAGGAAAGGCTCTCCTGGGATCTGTTATCACACTCTGATCTGCTGCCTGGCGTATATGAGGGAGGCCTGAAGATCTGGGAGTGTACTGTGGACCTGGTTGAGTACATGGCTGGGATTGATCTACAGGGCCTAAAGGTTCTCGACCTGGGCTGTGGTGCTGGTCTGGTCGGCATCGCTGCCCTCATCAAGGGCGCAGCCTGCGTCCACTTCCAGGACTACAACAGTGAGGTGCTGGAGCAGCTCACCATCCCCAATGTGGCCCTGAGCAAGGCTGAGCCAGGACATTCGCTTCCTGGGACCAATCAAGATTCTGATCTGGAAGAAAATGATGAGCCACCTGGGAAACGCAGCAGAGCTGAAGGCTCCCCCCTCTCCCGCTGCTGCTTCTTCTCAGGCCCTTGGTCCCTCTTTGGTCAAGTTCATACAGACCGTGGTGCCTCCTTGAAGTACGATGTCATCTTGAGTTCCGAGACGCTCTACTGCCAAAAGAGCTATGCAGCGCTGCACCACGCTCTGTCCAGTCTGCTGTCAGACCAAGGAACCATCTACCTGGCCACCAAGGCTCATTACTTTGGGGTTGGTGGGGGCATCCACCTCTTCCAGAAGTTTGTAGAAGAGAAGCAGATCTTTGACATAAGGACTGTGAAAGTAATTGATGATGGACTTCAGAGATGTATCGCATTAATGTCCTTCAGGAGGGGAAAGTCATCTTGACCTTCACTGCATTATGATAATGGTTAGTTTGTGGAGCATTGTCTTACTCTTGAAATAGAAAAGGGACATTTTGTGCCAAGTGAAACTGTTGTCTTAACATTCTGTATGTCAACAATATGTCTTTAAATAAACCAACGTTTTATAATTTCCTTCAAATGCAATGCCTTCTCGGAGTAAATGTAATTACAATACACCATTAGCTGATCATGAGTCAAATTGGATGACTGTGAATGGTTATTTGCTCATATTTAATGCAAGTATCTAAACAAAAAGAATAGCGTACTGACAACTAGTTAGATTTGAACTCTGGACATACCACTGCAAAGATGACGGAATCATGCACTCTGAAACGTGTTTCTGTGGGGTCTACCTCAGAAAAAAATTAGCTTAATTTTTTTTGGATTAAAAAATATCAAAACTTCAGGAGTTTGAAGTGTTTGAGTAACTAAAATGTTTTTGGGTGAGTTTTCTCCTGGATAAGATCATGTGCCTCAGGATTTCGGAAATGTTAGACCTTGATGTCAGCTCGAACTGAACAAGTGGAAAATAAACGTCAGGGTTGGACCTCATTTGAATTGTATTAAAATGTTTGAACTTTTGATCTTCTGATGAAACCATAGAGGGGCTGCCAATATTTTATGTGGGAAATTGTGCCAGAAATGTAAATCTTTTTGCACTAAATTTCTCCTGCTTGAGCCCATAGGAGAAGGATGTGATTTTTATGCTGTCATTTTAATGAAATATGTTTGTTGTGAGCATCATTGACAACATTTTCATTTGAGGAAATTGAGCAGTTGAAAGTTGGAATTGAAAAATGACTGGTCTATTGACTACTAGTGAAATAGGAAAAACTGCTATTGTACCAAGTAACATAAAACAAGATATGCTTTTAGTTTGGTTTGAGTTACTCCAACATTTTGTGTCTATGGTTTATCAAAACAGCTTTTCTGTTGCAGTGACGGGTATGTTAGTGCCAGTCATTGCTCTGAAATGTAATGATATCTGGGGCAAGTGTAACCATCAATATCATGAACGAGACAGTAGACACAAGTAACTGCCGAAGCTGGTTTACGAAAAAAAAGACACCGTGCTGGAGTTACTCAGCGGGTCAGGCGGCATCAATGGATCGGTGACGTTTCAGGCTGGAGCCCTTCTTCAGAATCTAACTGGATAACTCTAATTAAATGCGTGTTAATGTACACGAGTGTTAATTTAGTGTTCTAATGTCCAGAAAAAGATTATCCATTTATAGAACTGGATTAATAAATCACTTGTGTAGCTATGGCTTTGTAAAATAACTTGCCGTTTGTATGGTTGGCTTTCACATGGAGATGGGTACACCTGAATGACCTTGATAATCAGATCTGAAGGCACAGTTAAGTTTGTGCCTAATGTAAGAAGGAACTGCAGATGCTGGTTTAAACCGAAGATAGACACAAAAAAGCTGGAGTACTCAGCGGGACAGGCAGCATCTCTGGAGAGAATGAATGGGTGACGTTTCGGGTCGAGACCCTTCTTGAGACTCGTATCCTCTTGTTCCTCTTGTGCTTGAAATCTATCAAAGCCTTCAATTTATTTAATCAGTCACCTGCAGCACTTTTGTGTGCAGTCTGCAACATTCAAGAGATTTACATTTTTTTTAAAATGGCTACTTCATTATCCAGTGATCATGATATTGCTCTGAATATTTGACTCATTAAATTGTTGTCTGATTTATTTCTCAGTATAACAAATTTTAGCTTTTGTAAGTTCTCACCTTCAAACTTTCCAGAATCCCTACTGTTCCTTAGCTCTTTGATTGGGTTATGTTTCCCCATTTCCTTAATTTGCAAATTTGACAGCTAATGATGGTGAAATGAAATCCAGATTATTTATGCAGATTAGAAACAGCAGGAGCCTTGGCACCAATTATACTTGGTAGCGCTAAAAGCTGCAGTAAATGTGTCGACTTGCTATAATTTATAAACCGATCCAAATATGGTTAACAGCCCCCCTTTTCTCAATGCAAAGTAAAGTTATCTTTTGCTGGTGCATTAGGAACGGAGCATTTGGAAGGAATTTCTCCTGGATATGGAATATTGCTCAGTTTTAATGCCCGTATCATGGAGTTCACTAAGGTGGAGATAGAAAAAGAATTGTGTGGATTTTGTGTTCGTAATCATGGTGGAATAATTAGCGTTTTCTGTAATTATTCTGTGGAGTTGGCAGCAATTTGGGATCACTGCATGTGTGTGTTACTGTCAGTGATTTTCCTGCCTTCATAGGCCATATCGCTAGCAGAATTCAAAAAAAGAATCAAAGTAAATAATTTGGGCTGACATGGATTTCAGATATTTAAGAACTAATAAAATGTTGTGACATTAATGCACGATGGTTTAATTGGCATAAAATTGTCAAAAGTCATATTGTGTGGCAACAGCTTCTTTGGCCCAACTTGACAATGCTGCCCAAGTTGCCCATAAAAGATAGCCCCATTTGTTGCGTTTGACCCATATCCCTTTTATGTTCTCCAATCTGTTTTATAAATGTTGTCATAGTACTGGCCTTAACTACTTCCACTGGCAGCTCGTTCCATATATGCGGTCTCGCTAATGTGCAACTGTAACATAACATCCTAACTTCTGTACTCTATGCTCTGACTGATAAAGACCAGTGTTCCAATAGCCTCATGGGCCACCAAGTCCACGTTGGATGCCAGTTTCATGGAATTACATACATATACTGCTGGCAACCTGCTTTTGATTTCAGTACTGCCAACACTCCCCAGGCCCTATTGTTTGCTGTGAAAGTCCTATGGTTTGAATTCCCAAGATGCAACTCCTCACACTTATTAATTTCAATTCCTCCACCAATTTACCCAGTTGATCAAGATCCCTCTAATTCTTTATCCTTATTCACTGTGTACAATACCACTTATTTTAGGGTCGCCTGCAACTTACAATGCCTTGTACAATCCCATCCAAATGGTCAATGCCGATGACATTGGACCCAGCACCAACACCTAAGGGGCACAATTAGTCACAGGCCGCCACTGAAAATTAACCTTTGACCATCACCCTCTGACTGAACTGCTGAGAAAAGCCCTTGATAGCCAGTGCTGAGACTGAGTGGCTAGAGCAAGACTGAGCCGCCAGGGCCACTTCCTGACCACAGACAACGAGAGACTGCCCACACACAGAGGCAAAGACTGAGCAACCAGGATAATCCAAAGACCGCCAATGCCATCTCTTCAAACCCAACGCTGAGCTGCCAGGACAAACCTGAGACTGCCAGCCCCTGCTCTTGAGGCAAGGGTGATCAGCAGGAAGAAACCTGAGATCACCACGCTTATAAATAAAATACAGTAAACACTAGTTTTAATGTGTAACAAATTTTGTTGACAGTAGACGGACCTAACAATCTTCACTCCCAGCCCTCGTTGCCTCCCCGGCTATTTCTTGAATGGGCTGTTGATGCCTCCCCCGGCCCATACGGATTCCTTGGCCATTTAGAGGCCATGCCTGTATGCGACTGCTACCGCCGAACCTTACCTGCACTCGGGCTGCTAGTGGGCAGCAACCAATGATTCGGCCGATCATTGCCTCTCCCCCTACCACAAGCAGGCCTCACCTTGATTCTAGGCTCAGTTCTGGACTTAGTCTGACGAAGGGATTTGTTCTGTAACTTCACTTATCTAAGTTCTCCAGAGATGCTGCCTGACCTGAGTTCTCCAACACTTCGTGTCTTTTTGAGTATTTGCCGGCAACAGGAATTGTTTGTTTTTACTTTTATACATTGATAATCCCTTACTTGGTTATTGTGGGCAATTGGCAATAACGGACACCATTCCTCCCCCTATGTTCTGTTATCACAAGGGTTTACAGTACATAATGTGAGTTCACACTACTGCAAATGTCAGTGTGGTCACTGCAACCCCGGCTTCATCCCCAACGCCACAGCATCTGTGCCCAAGATGAGGTGTTCCATACCAGGACATCCGAGATGTCCTCATTCATTAGAGAACGGCGATTCCCCTCTCCCATCATAGATGAGGCCCTCACTCGTGTCTCCTCGGTACCCCATAGCTCCGGCGTTGCTCTCCTTCCATCTAGTCGCAACATACAGTACCCCTTGTCCATAGTCGCCACTCCATCAGCCGTTGCATACAAGACATTATCATAGAAACATCCTCTGACATTTCCACCATCACTAACGAGATCCCACCACTAGTCACATCTTCCCATCTCCACCCCTTTCTGCCTAGAGTTCCCTCTGCAACTCCCTGGTTAACTCATCCCTTTCCCCCCCCCCCCCCCCCCCCAGGTACCCCAGGTATCCTGCAATCGCAGGAGATGCTACACCTGTCCCTATATCTCCCCCCTCGACTCTGTCCAGTGGCCCCAAACGTCCCTTCAGGTTAGGCAGGTTCATTTGCACCTCCTCCAACCTCATCTACTGTATCCATTCAAGATGTGGACCTAACAACTTTCACTCCCAGCCCTCGTTGCCTCCCCGGCCACTTTTTGAAAGGTGTTTTACTGAACACCTTCGTTCGGTCTGCCTGGACCCACCTGATCACCTGGTCCTAACCACTTTAATTCTCCTTCCCATTCCCACACTGACATTTCTGTCCTAGGACCCCTCCATTGACAGTGAGGCTAAATGCAAATTGGAGGAACAGCATCTCATATTTCGTTGGGCAGCTTTCAGCCCAGTGGTATGAAATATTGATGTCTCAACTTCAAGTGACCCCGACAATCGATCTCTCTCTCCATCCCAACTCCACCAAGGTTTCTCGTTTTCATCCAACAAAAAGCTAACAATGGTCTGTTTCCTTTATCATCTTTTTTGCATATCTTTCATTAATTGTTCTTTATCTCTCTACATCATCATCTATATCTCTCGTTTCCCTTTCCCCTGACTAGTCTGAAGAAGGGTCTTGCTTTCCTGCACTATCTTCATATCCCTTGATAGACACAATATGTTGGAGTAACTCAGCTGGACAGGCAGCATCTCTGGAGAGAAGGAACGGGTGACGTCTCCCATTCCTTCTCTCCAGAGATACTGTCTTGTCTCGCGGAGTTATTCCTGCTTTTTGTGTCTATCTTCGGTTTAAACCTGCTTCTGAAGTTCCTTCCTACATGTTACAATTTCTATTTGTTTCGTTGTTTGCATTTTCAGAAATCTTTAATATAATTGTCTGCTGGGCCTGATTGATACATCTTGAGATCTCGACGCCAGAGATCCTTTTGAATTGGTGACTGACCACACAGTAGGTTTAGGAAAATGAAAGTCCATGCTGTAGACATCAGCATTGAATGATTTTGCTTTGCTGCTATCTTTAATTGTAGATTGCAGAGGGAGAAAGGGATATTCATTTGCGATCTTTTTTATAGATCGCGCCCGTATCGAGTCTATGCCAGTTCACATAGCAGTGCAATCCCCTCCATTAATATTCCCTGTGTCCTACTGTTTAGTTTACTTTAGAGATATAGCGCGGAAGCAGGCCATTTAGCTCACTGAGTCCACGCTGGCCAGTGATCACCCCGTACACCCCTAGTTCTATCCTACACATAAGGACCAATTTACAGAAGCCAATTAACCTACAAACCTGCATGTCTTTGGGATATGGAAGGAAACTGGAGCACCCAGAGCAAATGCACAGGGAGAGCGTACCAACTCTGTACAGTAAGCACCCGAGGTCAGGATCGAACCTGGGTCTCTGGCGCTGTAAGACTGCAAATCTACCGCAGCGCCATTGTGACGCCCTAGATTTTCTCACATTTCCGTGATGTGGAGGTAACTGGAGCTCCTGGGGGAAAGCCATTTGATCATAGGGAGAATGTGTAAACTCCACATAACACCAGAGTTACTGGTGCGATGTTCTAGTTACTATGCCACTGCTCTGCTTTGGAGAACACAGAACATTTACAGACTATTGAAAGAGTGATTTGAAAGTATGGTGCAAGTCCTAGCAACATTTTTCATTTTTGTCAATTATTTCTTTCGTCCTCACTACGGAAAGATAAACATACAAATAATAGAAACAGATGTTTTCTATTCACTTGTAACTGTCGAATTCCCTCATGGCTAATTACCTGTTCTCACATTGTTTATGAGTTAACAATTGAAGCTGGCTTGAGCAATTACGCACTTCAGCACAAAATATACCCATTGTTCTGACCAGAATTTAATTATAAACTTTGAAAATAAGGGCAAAACACACTCATTTCCAAGTGAGGTGACCACAGGGAAGGACAGTTTAGAAAAAAAATCATGCTCTAAGGGATTTACCTGGCATTTTCAAATGAAGTAGTGAGTCACTTACACTTTTTGCAGTGTGGTGTACTGCCTTTACTGCTCTTGATGTCACAGAGGAGTTTAAAACTAGTGAAACCAAATGCAGATTTGTTGACTGTTACAGAACCTTTGATCATTCTGCAACAGCTTCCAATTGCCCCCCACTTTAATTCTCCATCCCATTCCATTCTGCAATCCTTGTCTTTTGGCCTTGTATGCTGTTTCAATGAAGCCCAATATAAGCTGGGGAATAGTACTTCATGTACTGACAAGGTATATTACAGTCCCTGGGACAGTTTAACTATTTCAGATAACCAGTTGTTTCTAATTTTGTCAAAACTGATAAAGTCTTTGATAAGTAAGGTATTTGGTCTGTCACATCAACTCAGTTTTTCTCCTGCCAGAAATGCTATCTAATCAGCATGCGATATCCAGCAATCATCGACTTCAGATTTCCAGCTGGTGTTCTGCATCTCAGTTTCAGTTATTTTCCTCTTTTTAATCATTTTTCTCTACACCTCAGGCAGACCAATTGCAATTAACAAGCCTTCATCTCAGCTGGCACCATCACCACCTGTAACATTAGGATTCTCTTGACCTTCATCCTATGACAGTTATTCTCTTTGTGGTCTCCAACAATCTTCTTTTCTACAATTAAGATGTACTTCTTTGTTTACGTTCCCCATTACTGAAGAAATGTGTGCAGATGCTCCCTGGCCTGCTACCGTATGTAATACCAGCATTTTCCATTTTTATTAACTGAATATAGTCTGCTATTTTATAACTTGGTTCCTATAATACTTAATTAGGAAATTAATGTTACTGGGTAATTTATTGAAACATTCCATGGGATCGAATGTTTAGAATTGTGACTAAATAATGGTGCTTACAAAAAGGAAAATGAAAGAAAAAAAAATGAGCCCCGTAAATCCCCAGGGCCAGATAGGCTTCATCCCAGGGTCACTAAGGAAGTAGCCCCAAAACTAGGGTCCATTAGTGATAATTTTCAAAACTCTTGTAGATTCTGGAGTAGTTTACTGAGGATGGTGGGTAGCTTAATGTAACCCCACTTTTTAACAAGGGAGGGACGAGGGGAGCAGACCTTAACTCCCCATAGTGTCTATCCGTTTATCCCCGATAAATCCCCAGGGCCAGATAGGCTGCATCCCAGGGTACTTAAGGAAGTAGCCCCAGAACTAGTGGATCCATTAGTGATAATTTTTCAAAACTCTTTAGATTCTGGAGTAGTTCCTGAGGATTGGTGGGTAGTTAATGTAACCCCACTTTTTAAAAAGGGAGGGAGAGAGAAAACGGGGAATTACAGACCAGTTAGTCTAACATCGGTAGTGGGGAAACTGCTAGAGTCAGTTATTAAAGATGGGATAGCAGCACATTTGGAAAGTGGTGAAATCATTGGACAAGTCAGCATGGATTTGTGAAAGGTAAATCATATCTGACGAATCTTATAGATTTTTTCGAGGATGTAACTAGTAGAGTGGGTAAGGGAGAACCAGTGTATGTGTTAGATCTGGACTTTCAGAAGGCTTTTGACAAGGTCGCACATAAGAGATGAGTATACAAACTTAAAGCACACGTAATGGGGGTTCAGTATTGATGTGGATAGAGAACTGCCTGGCAGACAGGAAGCAAAGAGTGGGAGTAAACGGGTCCTTTTCAGAATGGCAGGCAGTGACTAGTGGGGTACCGCAAGGCTCAGTGCTGGGACCCCGGCTATTTACAATATATATTAATGATTTGGACGAGGGAATTGAATGCAACATCTCCAAGTTTGCGGATGACACGAAGCTAGGGGGCAGTGTTAGCTGTGAGGAGGATGCTAGGAGGCTGCAAGGTGACTTGGAAAGGTTGGGTGAGTGGGTAAATGCATGGCAGATGCAGTATAATGTGGATAAATGTGAGGTTATCCACTTTGGTAGCAAAAACTGGAAAGTAGACTAATATCTGAATGGTGGCCGATTAGGAAAAGGGGAGATGCAACGAGACCTGGGTGTCATGGTACACCAGTCATTGAAAGTAGGCATGCAGGTGCAGCAGGCAGTGAAGAAAGCGAATGGTATGTTAGCATTCATAGCAAAAGGATTTGAGCATATGAGCAGGGAGGTTCTACTGCAGTTGTACAGGGTCTTGGTGAGACCACACCTGCAGTATTGCATACAGTTTTGGTCTCCTAATCTGAGGAAAGACATTCTTGCCATAGAGGGAGTGTGGAGAAGGTTCACCAGACTGATTCCTGGGATGTCAGGACTTTCATATGAAGAAAGACTGGATAGACTCTGCTTGTACTCGTTAGAATTTAGAAGATTGAGGGGGGATCTTATAGAAACTTACAAAATTCTTAAGGGATTGGACAGGCTAGATGCAGAAAGATTGTTCCCGATGTTGGGAAAGTCCAGAACAAGGGGTCACAGTTTAAGGATAGGGGGGAAATCTTTTAGGACCGAGATGAGAAAAACATTTTTCACACAGAGTGGTGAATCTCTGGAATTCTTTGCCACAGAAGGTAGTTGAGGCCAGTTCATTGGCTATATTTAAGAGGGAGTTAGATGTGGCCCTTGTGGCTAAAGGTATCAGGGGTATGAAGGGAAGGCAGGTACAGGATACAGAGTTGGATGATCAGCCATGATCATATTGAATGGCGGTGCAGGCTCGAAGGGCCGAATGGCCTACTCCTGCACCTATTTTCTATGTTTCTATCCACAAACAGGAAGCAAGGCTTAAAAATGGCAACATAGAACAATTTTCAGAAACTTATTTGTAAATAACTTGCTCAAAGTCCAAAGTGTTTCCTCAATAAACATCAAATACTTATGTAGAAATTGTTGGAGGGAAGAAAATACTGACTGTCAAGAATGTTTAATTGTCATATTTATTGAGATTGGAACAATGAAATCCTTGGGACACAAGGAACTGCAGATGCTGGAATTGTGTAGAACTGGAATAACTCAACGGGTCAGGCAGTGTCTCTGGAGGACATGGATAGCAGGTAGGAATCCTGTTTTCAGACTGATTTGTAATAGCGGATGATAAGCTGGAAGAAAGGTTGGAGTGGGGCAAAGCCTGGCGAGTGATAGGTGGATACAGGTGAGTTGGTTGGCAGATGGGTAGAGAAAGACTAGAGATGAAAAGGCGACATAAGAGTCTTTCAGGTAAGGAGAAAAGAGGACTGAAATGTAAAGCCAGAAGGAAGGATTAGAAGTGGAAGGGGTAAGAATGGGTGAGGGAAGGGGGTCGGGGTAATGGAAGAAATAATTGTTCACTGGGGTGGAAGAACATGAAAGAGGGGAAGAGTCCCTAAATGTGGAGAATTTAATGTTTATACTGTTTGTTGTAAGCAACCCAGGCCAATAGCGATTCCACTTGGGGAGCTTGCAACCCAATGGTATGAACATGGAATTCTCCAAATTTAGGGAACACTCCTTTCTTTCTTTCCCCCCTTTGTTTCCTGTGCTCCACTCTGCTGCACACCAATTTCTCCCACTATCTCCCCAGACAATTTCCACATATCCCACCCATGACTATATTTTGCTCCTCTCTCACTCTTCTTAATCCAACAACCTTTCGTCGTCTTTTCATCTTTAGCTTTTGCCCACCCACTGTCAATCAATCCCTCATTTGTATCCACCTATTGTATGGCAAGCTTTGTCCTATCACCTTTTTTCCAGCTTTCTCTCCCCCAACCCCCCATCCCCTCCCCCCCCACCCCCCACTACAATCATTCTGAAGATGATCCCAAGCTGAAACGTCATTTATCCATGTCCTCCAGCAATATGTGACCTACTGAAATTTATAAATGCTATTGGAGCTGTGTTTAGCTACGCAGCCATGGGTACAGAGAGAGTAGAGCTGAGGACTGAGTACTCAGCCTTGAGGTGCTCCTGTGCTGTTGGTCATTGAGGAAGTGTCATCGCCAATTTAACTGATTGTGGTGGGCCAATGAGGAAGTTAAGGATCTACTTGCATAAAGACAAGTAGAAACCCAGTTCCTTGAGTTTGATGATAGGTTTAGAGGGCATGATGGTGTTGAATGCTGAGCTGTAGTCGATGAACAACTGCCTGATGTACATATTTATATTGTCTGAGTGGTCCAGTGCAGAGTGGGCAGCAGTGATACCGCATATGGTGTGGATCTGTTGTGGTGGTACGTGAAATGTAGTGTGTCCAGGTCCATAAACAACCTCTGAAAGCACTTCATCACAACAGATGCAGTGCCACTGTTGAGGCAATGAGGCATGTCACCTTGCTGTTCTTGGACACTCGTATTATGAATGTCCTTTAAAGCAGGTGGTGTCTTTGGATCTGAGTAGTGAGGTTGAGGATGCTTGAAAAACTACAGCTAGTTGGGCTGTGCTGATTTTAAGAACTTGGCCATTAACGCCATCAGGTGTGGACACTTTACAAGGGTTCAGTCTGAAGAAGGAGTTTCAGCCAGAAATGTTGCCTATCTCCTTCGCTCCATAGATGCTGCTGCACCCGCTGAGGTACTCCAGCATTTTTGTGTACCTCTGAAACAGTCACACAGCTTATTCCATGTGTAAGGAGCAACTGCAAATGCTGGTTAACACCGAAGATAGATACAAAAAGCTGGAGTAAAGCTGCCTTGCCCTCAAGCCCTCAGTCTTATTTTCTATAGACTGTTGGTTGACCAAAGGACTTGCAGGCTCCCCCGCAAACCATGTTTCTGCCAAATGATGCGTCTGCCATACGGCTATTATACTTCAAAACTTGGATTTAAAGTTTACCCTCAACTCACATTAGAGTGACATAGCCACAATTATGTAGCTTGTGCTTTTCTTCCTTCTGGAGATTGGACGAGACATACTTGGCATACTGTCATATTCTCACTTGTGGTATCAACTGATCCAGGTTCATGTAATAAGTGATTCTGACAGTAGGTGGCATACTTGACCTTTTATAAGAATTTGTGAATGCCTTGTTCCTGAAGTGGTATGATGTAAATAAAATGTTGGATTCAAACAGAAAATTGAAAATTTGAAGCAGGACTGTCAAAATCTGTCTGGGATAAAGGCAGATTCATCCCACTTTAGGTAGGCATATGGACACGCAGGCAATGGAGGGATATACATCACATGCAGTCAGCAGAGATTAGTTTAACCTGGCATCACGTTTGGCATAGGAATTTTGGACAGAAGGGACTGTTGCTGCTCTACTCTGCTATGATTTATGTGGCTTTTCCCAGGGATACACTCACTGAGACACACTATGTGGGGAGGATATACACACACTGAGACACACTATGTGGGGAAGATTTAAATTCAGTTCAGTTGTTCAGCCTGTGGGAGTATATTCCATATTCCCCACACTCTGTGAATAAACACAATTCCTCAGTAAATCACAGCCACTTTTTGGAGTGCCAGCATAGTATAGAAAGAGACAAGATTTCTACAATGTTTTGAGTGTGATGTAACCAAACTGTATTTCTCATTTATTGCAAAGCCGTAGACATCTATATGGACTTCAGCCAGGTATGATAAGGTTCTGCATGCTCAACTGCTCTGTAAGGTTAGATCGCATGGGATCCAGGGAGAGCTAGCTGATTGGATATAGAATTTGGCTTCATGGAAGGTAAAAGAGGGTGATGGTGGAAGTTTGTTTTTGGGATTGGAGGCCTGTAACTAGTGGTGTGAATGGGAGGTAGACAAAAGTGCTGGAGAAACTCAGCGGGTGCAGCAGCATCTATGGAGCGAAGGAAGTATGCAACGTTTCGCGCCAAAACCCTAATTGCATTCCCATTGAAATATCAATGATTTGAATGGGAATGCAGAAAGCATAGTTTGCAGCTGACACTAAAGTGGGTGATATCATAGATAGCGAAGATGGTTTTTAAAAATCACAGCAGAATTTTGATCAGTTGGGCAAGTGAGCTGAGGAATAGTTAATGGTGTTTAGTGCAGCTAAGTGCGAGATGTTGCATTTTGGGAATTCAAATCCAGGGCAGGATCCTGGCGGGGAAATTTGCAAAGGCTACTGGGGAGACTTTAAACTAGAATGGTTGGGGCGAGGGACTCAAATAGAGAAAGCTAGTAGACAGAATGGGAGGCAGGAAGCAGAAAAGGGAAGCACTCGGACATGAGGAGAAAGAAAAAAAAGGAAATAAACAGAGAATAAGAGATGGGGGGGGTTTCTTAAATGTGCATATTTTAATGCTAGGAGCATTGTAAGAAAGGTGGATGAGCTTAGAGTCTGGATAGACACCTGGAAGTATGATGTTGTGGCGATCAGTGAAACATGGTTGCAGGAGGGCTGTGATTGGAAACTAAATATTCCAGGATTTCGTTGCTTCAGGTGTGATAGAATTGGAGGGGCAAGAGGTGGAGGTGTTGCATTGCTAGTCAGGGAAGATATTACAGCAGTGCTTTGGCAGGATAGATTGGAGGGCTCATCTAGGGAGGCTATTTGGGTGGAACTGAGAAGTGGGAAAGGTGTAGCAACACTTATAGGGGTGTATTATAGACCGCCAAATGGGGGAACGAGAATTGGAAGAGCAAATATGTAAGGAGATAGCAGATATTAGTAGTAAGCACAAGGTAGTGATTGTGGGAGATTTCAACTTTCCACACATAGACTGGGAAACACATTCTGTAAATGGGCTGGATGGTTTGGAGTTTGTAAAATGTGTGCAGGATAGTTTTTTTGCAGCAATACATAGAGGTAGCTACTAGAGGAGGAGCAGTGCTGGACCTCCTGTTAGGAAATGAGACGGGACAGGTGGCGGAGGTATGCGTTGGGGAACACTTCGGGTCCAGTGATCACAATACCATTAGTTTCATTATAATTATGGAGACGGTCAGAACTGGTCCTAGGGTTGAGATTTTTGATTGGAGAAAGGCTAACTTTGATGAAAGGCGAGGTGATTTAAAAGGAGTGAACTGGGACATTTTGTTTTATGGGAAAGATGTAGAAGAGAAATGGAGGACATTTAAAGGGGACATTTTAAGAGTACAGAATCTTTATGTTCCTGTTCGGTTGAAAGGAAACAGTAAAAATTGGAAAGAGCCCTGGTTTTCAAGGGAAATTGGACATCTTGTTCGGAAAAAGAGGGAGATCTACAATAATTATAGGCAGCATGAAGTAAATGAGGTGCTTGAGGAGTATAAGGAATGTAAAAAGAATCTTAAGAAAGAAATTAGAAAAGCTAAAAGAAGATATGAGGTTGCTTTGGCAAGTAAGGTGAAAGTAAATCCAAAGGGTTTCTACAGCTATATTCATAGCAAAAGGATAACGAGGGATAAAATTGGTCCATTGGAGAGACAGAGTGGACAGCTATCTGCAGAGCCAAAAGAGATGGGGGAGATATTGAACAATTGTTTTTCTTCGGTATTCACCAAGGAGAAGGATATTGAATTATGTGAGGTAAGGGAAACTAGTAGTGTAGCTATGGATACTATGAGGTTCAAAGTAAAAGAAGTACTGACACTTTTGAAAAATATAAAAGTGGATAAGTCTCCAGGTCCTGACAGGATATTCCCTAGGACATTGAGGGAAGTTAGTGTAGAAATAGCCGGGGCTATGAGAGAAATATTTCAAATGTCATTAGAAACGGGAATAGTCCCCGAGGATTGGCGTACTGCGCATGTTGTTCCATTGTTTAAAAAGGGTTCTAAGAATAAACCTAGCAATTATAGACCTGTCAGTTTGACTTCAGTGTTGGGCAAATTAATGGAAAAGATACTTAGAGATAATATATATAAGCATCTGGATAAACAGGGTCTGATTAGGAACAGTCAACATGGATTTGTGCCTGGAAGGTCATGTTTGACTAATCTTCTTGAATTTTTTGAAGAGGTTACTAGGGAAATTGACGAGGGTAAAGCAGTGGATGTTGTCTATATGGACTTTAGTAAGGCCTTTGACAAGGTTCCTCATGGAAGGTTGGTTAAGAAGGTTCAACTGTTGGGTATAAATGCAGGAATAGCAAGATGGATTCAACAGTGGCTGAATGGGAGAAGCCAGAGGGTAATGGTGGATGGCTGTTTATCGGGTTGGAGGCAGGTGACTAGTGGGGTGCCTCAGGGATCTGTGTTGGGTCCTTTGTTGTTTGTCATGTACATCAATGATCTGGATGAAGGTGTGGTAAATTGGATTAGTAAGTATGTAGATGATGCCAAGATAGGGGGTGTTGTGGATAATGAAGAGGATTTCCAAAGTCTACAGAGTGATTTAGGCCATTTGGAAAAATGGGCTGAAAGATGGCAGATGGAGTTTAATGCTGATAAATGTGAGGTGCTACACCTTGGCAGGACAAATCAAAATAGGACGTACATGGTAAATGGTAGGGAATTGAAGAATACAGTTGAACAGAAGGATCTGGGAATAGTTCCTTGAAGGTGGAATCTCATAAAGATAGGGTGGTAAAGAAAACTTTTGGTATGCTAGCCTTTATAAATCAGAGCATTGAGTATAGAAGCTGGGATGTAATGTTAAAATTGTACAAGGCATTGGTGAGACCAAATCTGGAGTATGGTGTACAATTTTGGTCGCCCAATTATAGGAAGGATGTCAACAAAATAGAGAGAGTACAGAGGAGATTTACTAGAATGTTGCCTGGGTTTCAACAACTAAGTTACAGAGATAGGTTGAATAAGTTAGGTCTTTATTCTCTGGAGCGCAGAAGGTTAAGGGGGGGGACTTGATAGAGGTCTTTAAAATGATGAGAGGGATAGACAGAGTTGATGTGGACAAGCTTTTCCCTTTGAGAATAGGGAAGATTCAAACAAGAGGACATGACTTCAGAATTAAGGGACAGAAGTTTAGGGGTAACATGAGGGGGTCTTCTTTACTCGGAGAGTGGTAGCGGTGTGGAATGAGCTTCCAGTGGAAGTGGTGGAGGCAGGTTCGTTGGTATCATTTAAAAATAAATTGGATAGGCATATGGATGAGAAGGGAATGGAGGGTTATGGTATGAGTGCAGGCAGGTGGGACTAAGTGAAAAAAAGTTGTGTCGGCACGGACTTGTAGGGCCGAGATGGCCTGTTTCCGTGCTGTAATTATTATATGTTATATGTTAAATGTTATGTTACAGTTGTATAAGACTTGGTGAAGCTACATTCAGTTTTGATCCCACTGCTATCGGAAGGATATTGTTAGCAGAGAAGATTTACGAGGATGTTGCCAGGATTATAGGTCCTGTGCTAAAGGGGAAGGATAGGCAGGCTAGGTCTTTCTTACTTGGAGTGCAGATAGCTGAATGGTGATCTTATAGAGGTGTACAAGATCATGTAGGGAATAGATAGGGTGAACATACGAGTAAAAAAGTATCGATTTTTTTCCATGGTGACTTTATTTACTCGCGGGCACTTTTTTAACATATTGAAAAAAACGCCGCAACCTAGCTGAGGACTCGAGTACGCGGAGGCCACTCTCGAGCATGAAGGAGAGTTACGAAGACCTCCTACGACCTCGTGTCGACCATGCTGCTAGTATGAGTTGAGGGCAAACTCGCCAGAACTCGTGGATTAGGTCGCCCAAGTGGGACAGGCCCTTAACTCCATGAGTCAATCCTATTTGGTTGTATCGAAGAAGCAATTGGTCTAAACTCTAAAGAAATTATTTAACAGTACTGTGAGACATCATTTTAATTAAGGCAAACACGATGGGGAAAAAGCCATTGGATAGTTAACAGGAATTTCAACTCTTTTTTTCTCATTGGTGCAGTATAAAGAAAGACATAATGCCCCATAAATAAAGTCTTCAAACTCAACACAAGCAAGAGATTGAACCTACAAACCACCGTATGATGCACTTAAGCATAATCCATTAGACAACAGGCATATTAATTCCTATGCATTAATCATTGGCATATTTAAGGTTAATCATTTGAAACATATGGGCAAGAGTGATTTTGGAGAGAGTGACAGATTAGTTCAGCTACAACTGACAACCTCTGTGCATTTAATTACAGCCACAATCATTTAAAGTTAAGCAAGTGCAAAGCACACGGATAAATTATTGAAATAAACAATTCACACAGTCAAATTTATGTGTATGAAATGTCACTGAACTACATTAAACTTAAATTGCTCTGAAATAAATTTTCCTGCCACACGGCTTGGCAGCCTAGCTGAAGTAATTGAGTCAATTTATATCATTGTAAGGTAAGCGTTTATGCTTTTCTCAGATGTTTATTGACCACAATTTTCCAATAGTGATAATATTTAGCAAAGGCCTGATGGAAAATGGTAAATAATTGAGAATCTCTGCATTTAGACAAGAATATTAGGACAAATTTAATTTGTGGCTTTGCAGTCAGTGGGATTGATTTGTGGAACACATGATGGGAGTGGTGTTAAGGCCTGGACAAAGACTTTACTTGTGCCTCGCTGGCAACTTTGTCCCAACGAGTTGGAATGTCAATGGGTGTTGGTCTGAGATTTCCTCAGAACTCATCAGCTGTGCTTGCTAGATGACTTACTGCCTAAAACATTTGCGGGCATGAACCTCCTTGCTGAATCTAGCTTCAATCTGTTTGGTTGTGTGAAAGGTGAGGATATCTTATTAGAATAGACAATAGTGCAGGAGTAGGCCATTTGGCCCTTCGAGCCAGCACCGCCAATCAATGTGATAATGGCTGATCATCCCCTATCAGTACCCCCGCCCCCTGTTCCTGCCTTCTCCCCTGACTACGTTCCCCATATCTCCTGACTCCGCTATTTTTAAGAGCCCTATCTAGCTCTCTCTTGAAAGCATCCAGAGAACCTGCCTCCACCACCCTCTGAGGCAGAGAATTCCAGAGAATTGGGCTAGAGGGCCGGGAGTGAGTGCAGAAGTGTGGGAAATAGAAGAGACACAGTTGAGAACTCTTTAGGAAGGCACTGCAGATGCTGGTTTAAACCGAAGATAGACACGAAATGCTGGAGTAACTGAGCGGTACAGGCATCATCTCTGGATAGAAGGAATGGGTGACGTTTCGGGTCGAGACATCAGTCGGATCTGAAGAAGGGTCTTGATCGGAAACGTCACCCATTCCTTCTCTCCAGAGATGCGGCCTGTCCTGCTCAGTTACTCCAGCGTTTTGTCTAGCTGAGAACTCTGTCAACTAAGGTAGAGGTGAGACATGATTAAGGACATCTTAAAAGTATCAGTGTGGAAAGTCTCATCATAGAAAATGGAACTAGAACAGTACAGCACAGGAACAGGCCGTTTGGCCCACAATATTAATGCTGAACATGTTGCCAAGTTAAACTGATCTCATCTGATCCATAACCCACTTTCCCCAAAAATGTTATGTGCCTATCTAAACACCACTCTCGCATCTGCCTCCATCACCGCCCCTGGCAACGTGTTCCAGGCCCCCACTAATCAACTTCCCCCACACATGTTCATTAAACATTCTCTCTCTCTCACCATGTAACTATGCCCTTTAGTGTTGGACAATTCCACCCTGTGAAAAAAGGTTCGAACTGCCTACCCTATCTATGCATCTCATAATTGTATATACTCGTATCAAGTCACTCCTGAACCTCTGATGTTCCAGAGAAAACAATCAAAGTCTATCCAACCTCTCCCTGTAGTTAACACTCTAATTCAGACAGCATTCTGGCAAACCTCCTCTGCACCCTCTCCAAAGGCTCCAAATCGTTCATGTAATTGGGCAACCAGAACTGCACTCCAAATACAAAATACTCCAAATACTGCCTAAAAATGCCATAAAGCTGCATCATGACTACTCATCAGAGCAGATGTATCAGAAAAGGAAGAATAGAATGGAGTCCCGAGAGGAAGCAGGATGGAAGATGTCAACAAGAGAGCTGAAAGATGAAAACAAAATTGCTTTAAACACTCAGTAGGTCAGGTAACAGGCAACACAGCTTTAGCATTTCCAAACTATATTTTCAAACCACATTAAGGGCACTGACAGGTCAGTAAAACCACTCACAGTTTAGTAGACATGTGTTCAGTGTTATTCACAGCTCAGACTGAGAAACGTGACCCTCTCGCTCCCCCATCTTGCAGAGACTGACCGTGGCAGTCAACACGGGTTTTATAGTCCCTTTGGAAGGGGCGTGGCCTTCAGGAGAGAGAATCTCAACATATTTTAAACACTAATAACTCTTTTATTTTTAATCGATGGGAAAATTCCTCCTCCTGCGCAGCGGAGGGGGACTCTGAGTAAGATGGCCAAAAATCACAGCTGTAAGCAAAGATCTCATAGCGGAGCAAGATAGGCTACTCCTGCTAAATGCAATGGGCTGACGTGAGTACGCTATGGAGGGGATCCTGGGCATTTTTCCCCGCCCATTTTTAGTAACCTGAGCCTACCTGACCCGACCCGACCCATTCTCGCAGTGTTATCAATGTTGCGGGGCAACAGTTTGTGTGGGTTAGATTCATAAATCTGTCAGTTCATAATTCTTGTCAAGAATAAAATTTGACTCTGGTAATTGTCTTTTTTAATGTTTTTTAAATCATTTCTTTTTAAATGGTTCACAAGCAGTGTTTGAGTTGATTTTGTAGTAACCGGAACCAACCCGACTCGCAGGGTTATTGACATTGCGGGGGAACTTTTTGTGTGTGATATAGGGTTAGATTCATAATTCTGTTAATTCTTGTTAATGAATAAAATGTTTATAAACACACATACATGAATGTGATATAAATGTATATAACCATATAACAATTACAGCACGGAAACAGGCCATCTCGGCCCTACAAGTCCGTGCCGAACAACTTGTTTTTCCCCTTAGTCCCACCTGCCTGCACTCATACCATAACCCTCCATTCCCTTCTCATCCATATGCCTATCCAATTTATTTTTAAATGATACCAATGAACCTGCCTCCACCACTTCCACTGGAAGCTCATTCCACACCGCTGCCACTCTCTGAGTAAAGAAGTTCCCCCTCATATTATCCCTAAACTTCTGTCCCTTAATTCTGAAGTCATGTCCTCTTGTTTGAATCTTCCCTATTCTCAAAAGGAAAAGCTTGTCCACATCAACTCTGTCTATCCCTCTCATCATTTTTAAAGACCTCTATCAAGTCCCCCCTTAACCTTCTGCGCTCCAGAGAATAAAGACCTAACTTATTCAACCTATCTCTGTAACTTAGTTGTTGAAACCCAGGCAACATTCTAGTAAATCTCCTCTGTACTCTCTCTATTTTGTTGACATCCTTCCTATAATTGGGCGACCAAAATTGTACACCATACTCCAGGTTTGGTCTCACCAATGCCTTATACAATTTTAACATTACATCCCAGCTTCTATACTCAATGCTCTGATTGATAAAGGCCAGCATACCAAAAGCTTTCTTTACCACCCTATCTATATGAGATTCCACCTTCAAGGAACTATGCACGGTTATACCCAGATCCCTCTGTTCAACTGTATTCTTCAATTCCCTACCATTTACCATGTACGTCCTATTTTGATTTGTCCTGCCAAGGTGTAGCACCTCACATTTATCAGCGTTAAACTCCATCTGCCATCTTTCAGCCCATTTTTCCAAATGACCTAAATCACTCTGTAGACTTTGGAAATCCTCTTCATTATCCACAACACCCCCTATCTTGGTATCATCTGTACAGAGTACAGAGAAGGTTCACCAGACTGATTCCTGGGATAGCAGGACTTTCATATGAAGAAAGACTGGATAGACTCGGCTTGTACTCGCTAGAATTTAGAAGATTGAGGGGGGATCTTATAGAAACTTACAAAATTCTTAAGGGGTTGGACAGGCTAGATGCAGGAAGATTATTCCCAATGTTGGGGAAGTCCAAAACAAGGGGACACACTTTAAGGATAACCATATAACCATATAACACACACAATTATATTTCTTCTGATGCAATAATGAACTTTATTTCAGACTAGACAAGGGACATTAAATAAGAAACATTGTAAATAAGAAACATTGTAAACCTCCCCGCAACTTCACACACACTAGGCCTTATCCCCCCCCCCGGCACTCCCTGCCTGCCCCCTCACTACAATGTCTCCCCCCCTCCTATGCCCCTCTCCCCGCTGCCCCGCACTCCCTCTCCCCCCCGCTGCCCCGGACCCCCCACTCCCTCTCCCGCCCGCTGCCCCGGGCCCCACACTCCCTCTCCCGCTGCCCCGGGGTGTGCACTCCCTCCCCCGCAGCCCCGGACCCCACACTCCCTCTCCCGCTGTCCCGGACCCCACACTCCCTCTCCCGCTGCCCCGGACCCCACACTCCCTCTCCCGCTGCCTCGGGCTGCGCCCCACACTCCCTCTCCCGCTGCCCCGGACCCCACACTCCCTCTCCCGCTGCCCCGGGCCCCACACTCCCTCTCCCGCTGCCCCGGACCCCACACTCCCTCTCCTCGCTGCCCCGGGCCGCACACTCCCTCTCCCCGCTGCGGATCCAATCTTTGGCCGGAAGCAAGATGGCCGGAAGCAAGACGGCGGAACAAGATGGCGGAGGCTGGTTGCTAAAATGAGTCATATAATCACCCATGAATCCGCCCATGAGCGTACTACATGTTTGTGTAAGAGTAACCCATCTTGCTTCGCTATAAGATCTTTGGCCGTAAGTAGCAACGTTTTTTTCTAAAAGCAATATACAGAACAACAGGAAGTGGTCAAGATCAGACTTTTAGTAATATAGATTAGCTAGAGCTGCTTCATATGGAGTCCAAAGAAGGGTCCAAACCAAAATGTTGCCTATCCATTTCATCAATAGATACTGCCTGGCCCACAGAACTACTCCAGCATTTGATGTTTTGCCCAAGATTCTAGCATCTACAGTTCCTCATGTCCCTGATTCATATTCAATTAGCTCTAAAAATATACTGACAGTGGATCACTTCTTACGGCAACACTTTAGCAGCATTGTTGGTTTTAAAGAAAAATGTTGGCCACTTCCTTTGCACCTAAACCTTGACACCATTTTGTGCAATTTTGTCTGATTCCGTACTCTTCTGAGGCCTCAATGATGATAAGGGCCATTTAGGATCTGACCTTTCTCCCACACTTCCCTTTATGTCAGTCACTTGCAAAAATACATGTTTATTTTCCCTGGTTGATGGAATGCGCAGGCAGCGGCCACAAATATTTCTAAGGCTGTATGAGAAACTGCCAAAGCACTTTTATGAGCCTTTTTCCCAGTGAAGGTGACACACTCAGCCTGCAACAGATGACTATTGATAATAGAGAGCCTGATTCTGTTCATTAGACCATGGTCTTTGAACATACTACATTGGAAACCTGAAGTACATGCTGCAAGCCTTGTCTTAAAATCATCTTACCACACACTCATTGCGCCATCTGTAACTTGATGTTTGACCATGAAATTTGACCCTGAGAAAAATATGTCAATGGATGTACACTTACTGTGAAATTTTCAGGGTTCTGAATGGGAGAGTATGAATGAATGAATTAATACATTTATTGGCCAAGTATGTACACCTACAAGGAATTTGACTTGGTGCTCTGCTCGCAAATAACAACATGACATACGGTAAACAATTAAGAATAAAACATAAAACATTAAAACATTAAGAATATAACATGAATGAATGAATAGGTTTATTGGCCAAGTATTCACATACAAGGAATTTGCCTTGGTGCTCCGACCACAAGTGACAACATGACATACAGTGATTGTTAAGAATGATACATTAAACATTAATAATAAAACATTATTGATTACAGAATTTTGGTTATTGAGTAGAGCAACTACTCATGGAAAGAAGCTGTTTTTATGTCTGGCTGTGGCGGCTTTGACAGTCCGGAGTCTCCTTCCAGAGGGAAGTGATTCAAAGAGTTTGTGGCCAGGATGAGAGCAGTCAAAGATGATCTTATCCGCTCGCTTCCTGGCCCTTGCAGTTTACAGTTCATCAATGGAGGGAAGGTTAAAGTCAACAACCTTCTCAGCTGATTGAACTATTCGCTGCTGCCTCCGAATGTTGTGCTTGGTGGCTGAGCTAAACCAGACCATGATGGAGAAGGTGAGGACAGACTCTATGATGGCAGTATAGAATCGGGCCATCATAGCCTGTGGCAGATTGTGTTCCTCAGCTGCCGCAGGAAGTATGTACATCCACTGTTGGGCCTTTTTGACTGTGGAGTCGATGGTGGCCCCCCCCACTTAAGGTCCTTGGAGATGATGGTTCCAAGGAACTTAAAAGACTCCACAGATGTGACTGTGGTGTTGTTGATGGTGAGTGGGGGGAGAGGAGGGGGAACTCTCCTAAAGTCTACTATCAATTCCACTGTCTTAAGAGCATTGAGCTCCAGGTTGTTACGAAGGCACCAGGACACCAGCTGTGCCACTTCCTGTCTGTAGGCAGATTCCTCCCCATCCTGGATCATTCCAACCAGGGTTGTGTCATCCGCAGACCTGAGAAGCTTGCCAGAGGAGTCTGTGGAGGTGCAATCATTGGTGTAGAGAGAGTAAAGGAGAGGGGAGAGTACGCAGCCTTGCGGTGCTCCTATGCTGAGGGTCTGGGGGTCCGAGATGTGCTTTCCCAACGTCGCATGCTGCTTCCTGTCAGGAAGTTGGTGATCCACCGACAGAGGGGTTCAGGCACAGTCAACTGGGAGAGTTTGGAGTGTAGTAGCTCTGGCACAATGGTGTTGAATAAAGAACTAAAATCAACAAACAAAATCCTTGCATAGGTCCCCTGGCGCTCTAGGTGCTGTAGGATGAAGTGCAGGCCTAGCCTGACTGCATCATCCACTGATCTATTGGCCCGGTATGCAAACTGAACAATGTTCTGCCTCCTGCTGGACCCTGTAGGTCAGAATAAGGTGAACTAATCAATGATCAGAGAGACCCAGAGCCGCCCAGGGAACAGAGCGATATGTGATATTTTTCAGCTGGGCTAGCACAAGTCTTTCAAGGATCTTCATGATGACAGAGGTCAGTGCGACAGGCCTGTAGTAATTAAGACCAGTGATCCTTGTCTTTTTGGGTACAGGGACAATAGTGGAGACTTTGAAGCAGGCAGCGACAGTACAAGTTTGCAGGGACAGTTCAGGTTTGCAGGGATTGGTTGAGAATGTCTATGTAGTTGAAAGCCAGCCAGTTGCAGCGCATTGTCCGGGGTCGACTCACACAGCCAGGTCTCGGTGAAGCACAGGGCAGCGGCTCGAGAGAAGTCCTTGTTTGTCTGGCACAGGAGTTGCAGCTCGTCCACTTTATTGTTGAGAGAACATAGATTTGCAAGGAATATGGTATACTCGGGAGCGTTGTGCGTAATCCTCGTCGCCGGAGTGAGTCGGGTGTGTGCTCCAGAGCGCTTCCTCCGGATCTTCCTCCGTCTGAAGAACTCGAACACAGCCACAACACCAAGGACGAGTATGTCCAAATAATCCAGCGAGTGAGAGAAATCCGGAACAATGTTTGAAGATACTGTATGTCTGATGTTAACGAGTACCTCTCTCATTGAAAGTGATCTTTGTGGGTTTTAGAGATGACACAAACGAACAAACACATACAAAACAGCAAGGAGCAGTACACAGTGGCAGCCATCATCGGCACCGCCGACGAGAGTAGGATAAATAGGATAGTTTTTCCAAAGAACAGGCCAAGACAGATGGATCAAAAGATCTCTTTCAGCGGTGGTTATTGATATTCAGTGTAAGGTCCCATAATTCTGTACTTTGCTAACAACACCAGCAGTAGTTGTTTGTGAAATATTAAATTATCAAACTTAACATGTAAGGCTGCAACTGCAAATTGCATGAATAACTTTAGGGATTAGAATTGTCTGCTTCTGACAGATTGTTTTTCCCTTTTGATTCTTTGGAGGCTAATGTTGTGTTAGTAGATTATCCAGTGGCAAGATTTTCCTTTCAATGTTCATTGATGTTGCAACATCCTGCACGGTTGTGTATTCACACTGTAATAATAATTAAAAAATAGCCCCTCGTGATACTATTTAAGCAGCTTCTGAATACACCAGGGTCATTTACCAACTTCGAGTGGAGCTAATCTCACCCGGGATCATTCACTCTGGCACAGATCTTTATTTATTTCGCACCATCTCCCATTCTTAATTTTTTTTCTCTACCTCACCTCTTTCATGGAGCCAGAGAGAGATATAACGCAAACACACATAAACCCAAATTTGTTTTTATCAACCAGCATCTCTCCCTTCCTCTCTGCTACTTTTTAGAAACCTTTTCCCTCATGCAGTTATTTTCCCCTTGATCTTCCGCTCACTCTTACTCCCTTTTCACACTTATTCTTTCATTGCTTTCATTCATTTCATTCTCTTTCTCTGCTCTTGCCCATTTCTCTTTGTTGCACTCTCTTTCACTTTCCTTTTCTCACTCCATTTTCTCTTGCTGCAATATCCTGTTATCGTGGTCTGCCTGGAGACATTTATTGTTGAGAGAACGTAGATTTGCAAGGAATATGGTATCTAGATTAATATTCAACAGCTTACTTGGAGGCCAAAGTAGCTTGACCACAGTTGCTTCTCAATTATTTTTATAAGAACTCGTGCCATATATTTCAGCTCTTATACACACCACACGAATTATATCCATGTCATCTGCTCGGTGTCAATTAAGATATGAAACAATTCAAACTGTTCATAAGTGATAGGAGCAGAATTAGGCCATTCAGCCCATGGAGGCTACTCTCCCATTCAATCATGGCTGATCTATCTCTCCCTCCTAACCCCATTGGAATTGTGCAATATGGTGCATACTGCAGCGAGTCTTTTAACTTACACTTGAATACAATATATATGCTTTAAATTGGATTGGAGCGTTTTTGAAAGGGGGGAGGCTGTGCGATCATTGACCACTGGCCTTGGGGGTACCCGGTGAGGGAGTGGAGCAACCGAGTGGGGAGAGGGTGTGGAAGAAGGATGTGTCACCTCCAAGGGTACTTTTTGAAATTTGATGTATTAAAATCATGTTTTAGTGCATGGTAGAAGTATGATTTCAATGTTTTTTGTATGAAGTATTTTTAAGAGGTAACTTTTTAAGGGGTAACTTTGGCCACACAAAGGGTGATGGGTGTATGGAACAAGCTGCCAGAGGAAGTAGTTGAGGCAGGGACCATCCCAACATTTAAGAAAAAGTTAGACTGCTACATGGATAGGACAGGTTTGGAGGTATGGACCAAAAGCAGGTAGCGTAGCTGGGACATGTTGGCGGGTGTGGGCAAGTTGCACCGAAGGGCCTGTTTTCACACTGTATCACTCTATGACTACATTATACCTCCACCATGCATGAATGATTCAAAATCAAGTGATCGAGTTTTATTGCCATATACTCAAGCATAGAAACATAGAAAATAGGTGCAGGAAAAGGCCATCGGCCCTTCGAGCCAGCACTGCCATTCAATATGATCATGGCTATTCATCTAAAATCAGTACCTCTTTCCTGTTTTTCCCCCATATCCCTTGATGTTGTTAGACCCAAGAATTAAATGTAACTCTTTCTTGAAAACATCCAGTGAATTGGCCTGCACTGCCTTCTGTGGCAGAGAATTCCACAGATTCACAAGTCTCTGCGTGAAGAAAGTTTGTTCCCATCTCAGTCCTAACTGCCCCCCCCCCCCCTTTATTCTTAAACTGTGACCCATGGTTTTGAACGCTCCCAACATCGGGAACATTTTTCCTGCAGTTACAGTAAGTGAAAATCTAGCAGGCAAGCAGGATGCTTTCTCCAACCACCCCCATTTGAAGTCCACTATCTTCCACTGTTTCTACCCAGTGCTTGGTACTTACTTCCAGCAGCCATTGGTTGTCCTCCAGGATGCACTCTCTCTCCTCTCAACCCCCCTCTCTCTCTCCCCTCTCTCCTCTCCCTCTCTCCCCCTCTCTCTCCATCCCCCCTCTCTCTCTCCCCCCCTCTCTCTCTCTCTCCCCCCCTCTCTCTCTCTCTCTCTCCCCCCCTCTCTCTCTCTCTCTCTCTCTCTCTCTCTCTCTCTCTCTCTCTCTCTCTCTCTCTCTCTCTCTCTCTCTCTCTCTCTCTCTCTCTCTCTCCTCTCTCCTCCTCTCTCTCCTCTCTCTCTCCCCCTCTCTCTCCCTCTCTCTCTCTCTCTCCTCTCTCTCTCTCTCTCCCTCTCTCTCTCTCTCCTCTCTCTCTCTCCCCCTCTCTCTCCCCACTGTCTCCCTGTCTCCTTCACCCCCTCTCTCTCTCTCCACCTCCCTTTGAGAGTCTGTCCCTTCGGCATAGAGACTGTCGCGGCAGCGGCGCTTCCGACGCCTCCGACGGCCCGGGACATTCGCACTGTCCGGAGTGCTCCATGGCCGCAGCTGCAGCGAGCGACTCGCTAGCCGCGCAAATACTCGTCAGCCCCACAAACTCACCAGCCCCGGCTCCCCGCATCTGTATCCGCCCGCTGCTTCCATCCCTCCGTCGGCCCGGGCTCTCCAACACCCGCGGATCATGCAGTTTATCCGAGTTTTGACATTTTTGTTGATCACAGAATTTCTCACCACAGAGCGTGAGAAATTTCTGATCAGCGTGAGGGCGTGAGAGTTTGCTTGAGAGCGTGACGCTCAAAGCGTGAGAGTTGGCAGCCCATACACACTAATAATAATACAAACATTTTATGCAAGTTCAAACTGTTTGGACAAAAATCACTTATTACTGCTTTATAACAGTTAAGTTACTTTAAGACGATTTCAGAAATTATGGCAGTCAACTAACAATCAACTAACAAATTAAAGCAAACTAACAAAAAACATGTCCCCTTTCCTGACTACCTCATAAGTACTTTAACGCTGTTAAATAACAAAGCATAGGGATATTGATCTCAAGATTCAAAATGTGGAAAGTGGGAGCAATTTGGCTTAAATGGTAATTTTAAGCCCATTCAGATCTGTATAGAGTCAATTATGCAACATGTACATGGCCCCATATATTGCATATTGGGAACAGTTTGCAAAAGATCTAAACACACTACTGAGGACTCCTCGTATTTATACAATTAATAATCCATGGCCATTCCGAAACCCCCCCCCTCAGGTTTTACAACTGGTTCACCTGGTTAGTTCCATCTCCGGCTGCTTCATGTTGTCGGCGGCTGCACATCCAACCAAGAAAGAGAAGAGGTGCAACGTCACTCACAGCCGCCAACTTACGCGCTTCCCCGGTCCGCACAGATCCCTGGCCTGGCGCTAAGGGGCAAATTGCGCAGGGACTGAACTCAGCGTGAGAACTCGGTCATGAGCGGGAGAACTCGGTCGTGAGAAATTGCTCCAGGGCGTGAGTCTCACGCCAAAAGCGTGAGAGTTGGCAGCCCTGACTCTATCCAGGCCTTTCACTGTTTTACCTTGTTATCATTGCTTTCTGTTCCTCATCAGTGGCCTGCTCCTGCATGCAAATGCGTTCAGGAAGCTCAACATCATGCAGGATATAGCAGCCTGTTTGATAGGTATCCCAACCACAACCATTCACTCACTCCACTACCGATGTATAGTGGAAGCAGTTTGTTCCATCTACAGGATAGACAGAGCAACTCACAAGACTTCCTAGACAACACCTACCAAACCTGTCACCACTTCCAGCCAGAAGGACAAGGTCCGCAAAAGCTCAGGAAAATCACCAGCTAGAAATTGCATATTGATTTTAGAAAAAACACTTACGGCTGTGATTTTTGGCCATCTTACTCAGTCCCCCTCCGCTGCGCAGGACAAGAGGATTTTTGTCATCAATGAAAAATGAAAGACTTATTAATGTTTTAAAAATGTTGAGATTCTCTCTTCAGTCAATCATGCCATGAAGGCCACGCCCCTTCCGGTGGGGTGGGGGTGGGGGGGGTAGGGACTATAAAGCACGGAAGTGTAGACTGCCTCAGTCTCTGCTAGATGAGGGAGCGGGAGGTCACAACTCACAGTCTGAACTGAGAATAACAATGAACACATGTCTACTAATCTGTGAGTGGTTTTACTGACCTGTGAGTGCCCTTAATGTAGTTTGAAAATGTAGTTTGAAAATGTGGTTTGAAAATGCAAAAGTGATTTGGTTTGAAAATGCAAAAGTGGTGTTGCATTTGCCTTATTAAAAAGTGGTGTTGCCTTTGCCTTATTGAAAAGTGGTGTTGCCTTTGCCTCGTTGAAAAGTGATGTTGCCTTTGTCGTGTTGAAAAGTGGTGTTGCCTTCTATATAATTAAAAGTCTAATGTTGACCCTGTTTCCGCTGTATATTGATTTTAGAAAAAACGCTACCACGTACGGCTGTGATTTTTGGCCATCTTACTCAGTCCCCCTCCGCTCATCAGGTGCTGAGGATTTTTCCCATCGATGAAAATTAAAAGAGCTATTAGTGTTTAAAAAGTGTTGAGATTCTCTCTCCTGTCAATCACCCCATGAATGCCACGCCCCTTCCAGTGAGAGGGGGGAGGGACTATAAAACCCGGAAGTGTGGCCGTGGCTCAGTCTCTGCAAGATGGGGGAGGGAGAGATCACGACTCTCTGTCTTTGGTGACCTTGCACCCTGCTTGAAATGGTTTGAAACTGCACTTGAATTTGGTGGCCTTGCACCGTGCTTGAAATGGTATGAAACTGCATTTGAATTTGGTGGCCTTGCACCCTGCTTGAAGTGGAATTTCAAGGAATAGCCGTGAGTCAACAGCCCACCAGCCGTGAGTGAGTGAGCTGCCAGCACAACAGGCTTAAGTGACTGAACCGCCAGCCCAATAATCCATTTGGCCCACAATGTCCATACTAGCCCTCTGGAAACCAGTCCTTTCAGCCTGCAACACCCATACTAGTGCTCCAGAAAGCCCCCCCCACTGGCCACTAATATTAGAATTGGTGGAGAGGTGGAATATATTACGTTGGGGGACCAGCCCTCCCGTGTTAAGTTGGGACCCAACCGGCCCCACTTAGTCTATTATATTACTTAAACTCTCATCTTGTTTGTTTGTGAATCTGTCTGTCTGTGCGTGAGATCCTGAAATTACGCCAAAATGGTACACATTTTGGAACCATCTTACTCAACATTGTCCTGTGGTATGGTGTATCTAATTTTGTTCAGATTCATGGTGTATTTTACAAGTTAATCACATTTTAAACTTTACAAAATCCAGTTTGAGAAAAATCACTTGAACTTGCACTGGCAATTAGCAGCTATGACATCACAATCGGACTTCATTTACATAAAATGCCCATCAACAGTGATCTACCCCACAATGACAGGAGTGCTGGGGATGAGGGGAAATGAGCCATGCCTGCGCAGTTGGGGGCTATGGGTGAGTGGCGGAATATTGCGTTGGGGGATCGGGTTACGTTGTGGGAACGGGTGAGTGGTGGAACATTGCATTGGAGGGAACGGGTTACGTTGAGGGAATGGGTGAGTCGTGGAATATTGGGTTGGGGGAACGGGGCCCAACAGGTCCCACTTGGTCTAGTAAAATATAAATGTCCGATGGTCTTCCCTATGGAAATTCACAGGTAAGCATGCAAACAAATCTTCCAGGATCAGCGCTGGGGAGGAGACTGAGCATGGACCTGACAGAGATATATGTGTCTGAGGGCATAGGGAGTGGAGATGGTCGGAAACCTTTCTGCATAGAAGAGGCCTCTAAAACTAGAGGGCATGTACGTAATGGGCCTGATGTTTAGAGGGGAACTAATGGGTCTGTTTCACTTAGACGATTTTTTCGGCGACTGCTGCGACTGTCAAGGTCGTAGCAGGTCACCGAAAAACCAGCGACTGGACCCCCCCATGACAATGTCCACCAAAATGTCTACAACAACCTACTTCCTAGTCGGCGGCAAGCTACCGACAACTGGCGACCATGAGGGTCGTCCATCTACGACAACCTACGACCACTTGCGACAAGCTACGACAAGGTAAGACAATTCAGTCGCCGGTACCTGTCGCCGGTTGACGTAGGTAGTCACCAACAGCATTCACCGAAGTCAGCACCGGCGACAACCTACGTCATCCTGGCGATAGCACCTATGTCCGGCTATGATTGTGGGCGTCAAGCCCATGGGTGCCGACTGTCGCCGAAACGTTTTGAACATTTCGAAACCCAGCGGCGACCAGAAAAAAGGTAAGACTCTTTGGGCGACTGAGGAGACTATACAAGCGACACCCCGGCGACCATGTGGCGATAGCCTAGTCGCCTGTAGTTGCCTAAAAAATTGCCTAAGTGGGGCAGGGGCATAAGGGAGAATATTTTCACCCAGAAGGTGGTTGCAATCCGAAACTTACCGCCTGATGGGGAGTTTAAGAAATATTTCTCACAATGTTCAAGAAATATTTTAACTGAGCACCTCAATTGACCAAATAGCCACAATGTGCTGGTTACTCAGCGGGTCAGGTAGCATCTCTGGAGCAAAAGGCTAGGTGACGTTTCGGGTCAGAAGAAGGGCCCCAACCCAAAGCATCACAGAACTATTCCCAGGATGAGACCTTCCATACCAGGGCATCGGAAATGTCCTCGTTCTTCAGGGAACGGGGATTCCCCTCCGCCACCATAGATGAGGCTCGCACCAGGGTCTCATCCATACCCCGCAACACTGCTCTCTCTCCCCATCCCCACACTCGCAACAAGGGCAGAGTCCCCCTGGTCCTCACCTTTCACCCCACCAGCCGGCAAATACAACACATAATCCTCCGCCATTTCCGCCACCTCCAACGCGACCCCACCACTTGCCACATCTTCCCATCTCCCCCCATGTCTGCCTTCCACAACTGCCTTGTCAATTCTTCCCTTCCCTCCCGTACCACCCCCTCCCCGGGCACTTTCCGTTGCAACCGCAAGAAATGCAATACCTGTCCCTTCACCTTCCCCCTCGACTCCATTCAAGGTCCCAAGCAGTCGTTCCAGGTGCGACAAAGGTTCACCTGTATCTCCTCCAACCTCATCTACTGCATCCGCTGCTCTAGATGTCAGCTGATTTACATCGGGGAGACTAATCGGCGGTTGGGCGATCGTTTCGCCGAACACCTCCGCTCAGTCCGCAATAACCTACCTGAACCCCACGGTGGCTCAGCACTTCAACACCCCCTCCCATTCCCAATCCGACCTCTCTGTCCTGGGTCTCCTCCATTGCCAGAGTGAGCAACACCGGAAATTGGAGGAACAGCACCTCGTATTCCGCCTGGGCAGCTTGCATCCTGATGGCATGAATGTTGAATTCTCCCAATTTTGCTAGCCCTTGCTGTCTCCTCCCCTTCCTTAACCCTTGAGCTGTCTCCTCTAATCCCCCTGCCCTCGGGCTCCTCCTCCTCCCCTTTTTCCTTCCTTCTCCCCTCCCACCCCAAATCAGTCTGAAGAAGGGTTTTGGCCCGAAACGTCGCCTATTTTCTTCGCTCTATAGATGCTGCTGCACCCGCTGAGTTTCTCCAGCAATTTTGTGTACCACCCAAAACGTCACATAGTCTTTTTCTCCAGAGATGATGCCTGACTGACTTACTCCAGCACTTTGTGTCTGTCGTCTGTATAAACTAGTATCTACAGTTCCTTGTTTCTACCTGAATCGGCGAGGCAGAGAAGACTACACAAGAGTGTAAATGGGTACTCAATGGTCAGTAAAGGGCCTGTCCCACTTACGTGTCCTTGGCACGCAAATTGAGCCGCGATGATCCTGCGAAGGTCGGGCACGATTACATGCATACGCATAGCCGTCTGGAGCTCGTGACATCATTTGAAGATGGACCCAAAGATGGAGTAACTCAGCGGGACCAGCAGCATCTCTGGAGAGAAGTAATGGGTGATGTTTCGTGTCGAGACTCTTCTTCCGTCTGAAAAGAAGGGTCTTGACCCGAAACGTCACCCATTGCTTCTCTCCAGAGATGCTGCTGGTTCCGCTGAGTTACTCCTGCATTTTGTGTCTATCTTCAATTTTCTTGGCCCCGCTCTGGGAATAGAAGTGGGGGCGGATCCGGACTGCAATGGCCATGAGCCCCAAGCCGAGTTCGGCGATCGTTTGCCTGCTTCTGCTGCTGTTGAAGGTGAGACGTTGCGTCCCGTCAGGGTCTTGGGCCTGTCCCACTTTGGCCGTCAGTTCCGTGACAGGCCGTTGGCGCACGAACATTTTGTTGCGATGTCACTACAAATATAATTCGGTTAGCCCCATGCCAATGTCATGCAAGCAAGACATCATACAGGCATACAACCATACAACTCCGCGCTTCTAAAACACAAGTGGGAAAACGGCCCCACGCGGCCATACGATATGCCCGTAGAGAAGCCTCAACGTGACCCACGGAGCCGAGGTTGCGTAATTTTAGCTTGCCAAGGACACGATAAGTGGGACAGATAGGTAGGCCCACTTTAAAAGGATATGATGGGTCGCAGGTGAGAAACATGTTTTCCATGCAAGAGTACAATTCTATGCAAAGGAAAACTGTGCTGCCTTGACAAAATCGTCGCATAATAGGTTTTCTTGTGCAAATTACTGCTGCTTAGCTCCTATTTTTCCCCTGTAATTCCAATAGGTGGCGCTCTCGGTAAAGCTGATGTCAGCAGCATAAAAGTGGAATCCAATCCCGTGCTTCTAGAGGACATTGAAAGCGAGTGGGAGCATAAAAAATGAAATCCCGTGCTTCCTAAGGATGGAACCGAGTGGGAGCAAATAGAGTGAAAAGAGGAGAGGGCCAAGAACTGAGCCCTGTGGGATAGAAAGGCTACACAAAAAGTTTGATGGTTCTTCAGCATTATGTCTGTAGTTCCTTTCTTCAACCAAAGCATAAATTTAGCTTAAAGAATAAATAATATTTCATCCTTCCTGTGAGGCATCATTTGTCTAGTAACGGCTTTACAGGATTTCAAGAAGTTGTGCTTATTAACTTTTGTGCATTCATTTTATTTCATAAATTCATCTTACGGGTCAATTCTTGCAGTAATTGGGGCATCTGGAGAAATCAAGTTAAATGATTAATGAATAGCCAGGTGTTTACATATATTTTATTTCTCTCTGCTCCAAAGGTACAGATGTTATTGAACCATAGTTGCATGAGACACATCTGTCTTTTGACACATGAGATAAGAGAGTAGTTTAACCTGCTACAGCAGCATCTTTCATTATATCTCCAAACTGCCATGTATAATAACTACCTGATTCCATCAACTAACTGGGCTTCCAAGCAGATGCGCAAGTTCCGTGGAGAAAATGCCTGCTTATTAATTGTTATAGATCAAAGTAACGAAATATGGATGAAAATAAACTGCGAGTGTTGCAAATTTGAAATTAGAAGTAACACTGGAGATTGCTCATGGATAAAAACACGTTGGTAGGTAATATGCAGAGCTTAGTTTAATTTAAAGATAAAGCATGGAAACAGGCCCTTTGGCCCACCATGTTCTCATCGTTCACATCTGTTGTCATATCAACATTCTCTTCCATAAGGGAGACAAAGACAGGACCTCGAGGGCAATAACTGATTTTCAGAAAACCTTTGCTAAGGTTCTGCACTTGAGGCTGCTAGGGACGATGAGAGCCCATGGTATCAAATGGCAAGATACTAGCATGCAGAGCAAGTTGGCTGGATGGATGGCAGAAGGCAAAGAGTGGCAATAAAGGGGGGAGGGGGGGATTTCTGGTTGGCTGCCAGTGACCAGTGGAGTTCCGCAGGGGTCGGTGCTGGGACCACTACTCTTCATGCTATATATATTCATGATTTGGATAAGGGAATTGAAGGCTTCATGGCCAAGTTTGCGGATGATACGAAAATAAGGCGCAAGATGGCGGCGCTGCCTTAGCAGCTGCGGCTCGCCTGCAGTCCGTTTGTTTTTTCTTTTTTTTGTTTGTTCTTTTGTCCTGTTTTAGTTAATTTTGGTTTTATTTTTCCATAAGGGAGACAAAGACATTATGTTGTGTATGGGTGTGGGGGGAACATGTTTTTGGTCTCTTCCTTCGGGGGGATGCGACTTCTCTTGTCGTATCCCCCGTGTCCGTCTCCGTCTGCGCCGAGGCCTAATGGTGGAGCTGGGGCAGCGTTCCAGTGTTTTTGGTCTCTTCCTTCGGGGGGATGCGACTTCTCTTGTCGTATCCCCCGTATCCCCCGTCTGCACCGAGGCCTAATGGTGGAGCTGGGGCAGCGTTCCAGTGGCAACATCGGAGCTGTGGCGTTCCGGCAGCAGCGGCGACCCGGCAGCGGAGCTGTGGCGTTCCGGCGGCAGCTGCGACCCAGCAGCGGAGCTGTGGCCGGCAGCGGAGCTGTGGCGTTCCGGCAGCAGCGACGACCTGACCTCGGAGGATCAGCCACAACCTGACCTCGGAGGATCAGGTGGACGACAATGTCGGGAGCTCACAGGTCGGAGCAGAGGGAGAAAGAGGAGGGAAGAGACAAGAACTTTAAGATTTTTGCCTTCCATCATAGTGAGGAGGTGTTTGGTGAACTCACTGTGGTGGATGTTACATTTGTGTTTATTGGGTGTTTTTGACATATTTATTATATGTATGACTGCAGGCAACGAAATTTTGTGCAGACCGAAAGGTCTGAATGACAATAAAGGCTACTTTACTTTAGGCAGAGGGGCAGGTAGTGCAGAGAAAGTAGGGACTTATTTTTATAGAATCGTAGAGTTATACAACATAGACACGAGTCCTTCAGCCAAATCTGTCAATGCCAAACAAGTTGCCTAGCTGAGCTAATCCCACTTGCCTGGCCTATAAACCTCCAAACCAATCCCATCCATGTATCTGTCTCAGTGTTTTCTGAATGTCCTTAATGTACACGCCTCTACCACTGGCAGCTTGTTCAATGTATGCACCGCACTCTGTGTAACAATGTTGCCCCTTACATCCCTTTTCAATCTTTCCTGTCTCCCCTTAAACCTTTGCCTTTAGTTTTAGACTTCCCTACCCCGGGGATTATGCTGAATCATCTTATCCATAGGAGGAATATTTTGACTATCCTTTTTTATCTATGTCTCCCACAATCTTATATATTTTTTGTTAGGTGCTCTGACATAATTTAGTGTAAAGATTGATAGAAATAAAGGAGAGAGTTTCCTTGTTCTGATTGTCTTCTGATTATGGCACGTTCCTGTGAACTCCTTGTAACTTGAATAGTTCGCAACTCGAACATACAGTCCCAATCCGAGTTCCCACACAACAGAAAATGCTTGCAGCCCCTGTCGCCTAAATGCTCGATCATATATATAGGCTGTATATACCATAAATCGGGCCTTCGTAAGCTGTGGAGGACCTGTAATAAAATGGTGAAATGGTCAACATATATGTAAATGAGTAGCAGCGGAAGAATAGTCAAAAACTAATTAGAGGGTAACATTAGAGGGTTTTATGTTAGCTCAATATAAAAGTATCAAAGCAGCCAGACTGCTGAGATAAATAGCTCAAGTTGTGGTACTTTGTCTTCTAATTTACTCTTTTGGCAGGAACGTCTATCAGTCACTTAGTGTGACTGTAACTTGAAATACAAATGAGTGCTGAGTTTCAATCAGGCAGAATCGAAAGTCAGATAAATGAATATGTTTGATTCGAACAATAATTTGAAACATCAAGTATAAATTCAGATGTCAGTTGATATCTTATTTATTCTGCGCATTTAGTAGTTTGGTTTCAGATGCTGAAAGACGGTTGTTGCAGTTAAGCTTTCTTGCTGATGCAATTTAAAATGAGGTTGATGGTTGCAGTGATTGGTCCTGGTTGCATGCTCTAAATGTACAGTGAGATTTAGAGGCTGTGGTTAGCACTCAGCTTCCAAAATTTGGTTTCAGCTAAATTACATTTTGAGCGTGGAGTCATTGAGTCAAAGAGCACAGAAACGGGTCCTTTGAGTATGCTTTGACCATCAAGCATCCATTTGTATAAATCCCCAGGACTTGATGGGATCTATCGTAGGTTATTAAGAGAGGCAAAGGAGAAGATTGTGGGAGCCTTGAATTTTGTTGCGTCTTCTCTTGCTACGGGTGAGGTCTGGAGAGTAGCTAATGTTTTGTGCAGAGGAGGTAGAGTGATGCCTAGATTAGGGGGTATTAGCTATAGGGAGTGGTTGGACAGACTTGGATTGTTTTCTCTCGATGCTGTGGGGAGACCTGGTAGAAGTGTATAAAATTATGAGCGGCTTAGATAGGGTAGGCTGTCAGAACCCTTTTCTCAGGATGGAAAAATCAAATACTACAGGGCATAGCTTTAAGGTGAGAGGAGCAAAGTTTAAGGCAGATGAGCTTGACAAGTGTTTTTACACAGAAGGTGGTGAGTGCCTGGAACATGCTGTTGGGGGTGGTTGTGTCATTCAAGAGACGTTTGGATAGGTATATGACTTTTACTGTTGCAACACTGTGAAGCTGATCAGAAGTTTTTATTTTTTCAGCTCACCTTTGTTCTCTTTCGAACACAGAAGTATGCCAAGCCTTTGTAAAATAACTGGCTTGTTCTGATGAATGGTCATCATAGCAACACGTTAACTCTATTTTTCCCTCCACGGATGATGCCTGATACATTGGGTATTTCTAGCATTCTCTATTATTTCAGGATTTCCAGCCCTGCAGTATTTTGTTTCTCCAATGTTTTGTATGTCACAGTTCAACATTTATTTCTTTTTATTCCCCCCCCCCCCTCCCCCAAATCAGTTGTTAATTGCAACTCATCTGTCTCTAGGCAAATAAGTTGTGATTAACAAGGCTTCACCACTTTCCCTCAATGCCACCCCATGATGTCCAGTCTCTGTTGTCTCGTACCGGTAGGCGGCGCGACTTTCGTCAGCAGCGGCCTCTGCAGCCCGTCCGCGTTTTTATTATTTTTTGTCTATGTTTTTATGTAGTTTTTGTTACTTTTTGTTGGGGTGTGTGTGTGAGGTGGGAGGGAGGGGGTAACTTTTAAATCTCTCCCTGCACGGGAGACCCGACCTTTTCTGTCGGGTCTCCGTTGTCGTTGGGGCTGCAATGAGGAGCGGCCTCCAACAGGAGAAGACCGGGGACTCTGGTGCCGACGACTCACCTCACCATCGCGGAGCTGGCCGAGTCCGGAGCGGGTGGAGCGGTGGTGGAGCGCTGCTGCTGCTGCGGCCCGACCTCCGGAGATTCGGAGGCTGCAACTGCGGGTCTGGCGGACGGCGGCACCGGGAGCCCGCGGGTCCCTGGAGGGAGACCGCTTTTCAGGGCTCCTGCAACGGCGACTTCTCCCGCCCGAGTTGCGGGGTCGAAGAGCTCCTGGAGCGGGGCCTGACATCACCGCCCCGCGCGGCTTGGAATGGCCGCGGGACTGTGCGAGCGCACGCCGGGGGCTCCAACATCAAGACCCGGTGTGCGACCTTGCATCACTGGCGTGGCTTTAATGGCCGCGGGACAATCGCCATCGCCAGCCGGGGGCTTTGACTTTGACTCTGACATCGGGGGGGGGAGAGTGCAGTGGAGAGATAAGTTTTTTTGGCCTTCCATCACAGCGATGTGATGGATGTTTATGTAAATTATGTTGTGTCTTGAGTCTATTTGTTTGTAATGTATGGCTGCAGAAACGGCATTTCGTTTGGACCTCAAGAGGTCCAAATGACAATTAAATTGAATCTTGGATCTTGAATCTTGTTGGGCTCCACCCACAGTATCAACCTTGTTTTTATTTCCACCCTTCCCCTTTTCTTGCAAGTCAAAGCACATTTCATGTCACACATTTTTCTTGTCTGATCTAATCTCATCAACCTGAACTGTTAACCCTCTTTTCTCTGCAATGATGTTCCCGACCTGCTGAGTATTTCCACTATACCCTGTGGTTAGTGTTGTCCGATGCCAAGACTGTGATTGCTCTTCAAGCACAGCTTTTTCTATCACTTCCATCCCTTGTGCTTCTTGCTAAGATTCAGCTTTCTGAGATCCCATTGTTCAGAGATTTCAACTAATGCTTGTGACCCTGACTAAGACTGAGCTGTTGGTCAATCAATAATTCTGAGTTGAGCACTTTGCAAGAGTTGGCTCATCAGACGGAATAGATCTCACCACCTAGACAACTGAATGTATGTTCTTGAACAGTCTGAAGGTTGTGTTCTGGTATTATTGTTAATATCTGAAAATGTAATACTTTTCATAATAATTTTTCCTGTTTCACAGTGGTACAGCTAGTAGAGCTGCTGCCTCACATCTCCAATGACCCGAGTTTGATCATGACCTTGGGTGCTGTCCATGTAGAGTTTCCACATTCTCCCTGTGGGTCTCCTCCGGGATCTCCAGTTTCCTCTCACATCCCTAAGACATGTAAGCTGGTAGGTTAGTTGGCCATTGTAAATTGCTCTTGATGTGTAGAGTGTACAATCTTGGGAGAGTTGATGAAAATATGGCGAGAATAATAAATGGCAGTAATTTAGGATTAGTGTACTTGGGTGATTGATGGTCACTGTGATTCGAAGGGACCTTTTTTGCGATAAATTCCTATTTGACACATTGAATTTATGACAAAGAAGTTAGACTGTATAGAACAAATGGGGGATTCCATGCCTGTTCAAGGTGGAAGATGAAGTTACCAACTCATGGAGAATTATTTGAAAGAAGATGTCATTATCGGGTGCAAAGTGGCACAGTTGGTAATGCTGCTTCCTCACAGCTCCAGCAGCCTGGGTTCAATCCCAATCTCTGGTACTGTCTTGTGCCGAGTTTGCACATTTTTCCTAAGACCACGTGATTTGCCCTTGGATGCTCTGGTTTCATCAGACATCCCAAGAATTGCACAGGTCGGTAGGTTAATTGCCCACTGTAAATTACCTCTAGTGTGTAGGTGAGGGGTGGAATCTGGATGGAATTGATAGGAATGTGGGGAGAAAGCATTGCAGGGAAATGTATGAGGGAATATGTGATGCATGGGAATGCGCTGAGAATTAGCTTGGACTCAAAGGACTAAATGGGCTCCCAGTCATCAGCAAAGATGACCAATACATATAGAAAACCATGAAGGATGATTCCATTTTGGGCTGATTACCATGATCACAATGAATGGCGGTGCTGACTCGAAGGGCTGAATGGCCTCCTCCTGCACCTATTTTCTATGTTTCTATGATTAAAATCTGAATTTATCTAGCATCTTTACTGTAGCAAGGCACTGCAAGTGTTTCCACAGAAGATTCATGAATCAGATGGAGAGGTTCAAGATGGGGTTAGATCAGTAATAATCATGTTGAATGATAGATATAGATATGCCATTTATTGTCACTATACATGTACAGTGAAACTGAAAGCTGCTCGTACTCAGTGCATACATACAATTTAGCACAAAAAACAAGAAACAGAAAAAAGAAAAACAGAAGGGAGGGATGGGGGGGGGGGGGGGGGGCCTAGGTGCAATGCCAGCAGATAAATTCTGTGATTGTAATAGGCGCATACATAATGTTGTTTACAATAATATCCCCTTGGAAAGTGCCGTGTTGGGCGGTGTAGTCAGTGCATGTGTGAATTTGAATTTATAGTAGTTATAATTTCCAATCTTTTTACAGCCCACTATTCCTGAGTCTGTTTGGGCCTGTCCCATTTGATGCAATTATAGCGCCTTCCAGAGGGCAGCAGGGGGGGAACAGGAGAAAACGCAGGGGGGGGGGGGGGCTGTCTTTTATGCCAGACCACTTTTTTGCCCTGCTAAGCAGCGGGAGGTTAGATGGGCATTTAGGGAGGGGAGAGGGTTAGCCTGATCCTCTGCGCTCGTCCTGGTTTTTTCCCTCAATGAAGCCAATCACCCCGGTCTGCCATGGTGCAGCTGCTGTTCTTTATGTTCGGCATGTTCACCTCCATAACAAGAGGCGTTGAGTATAGAAGCAAAGAGGTCTTTCTGCAGTTGTACAGGGATCTGGTGAGACCACACCAAGAGTATTATGTGCAGTTTTGGTCTCCAAATTTGAGGAAGGATATTCTTGCTATTGAGGGAGTGCAGAGTAGATTCACGAGGTTAAAAGTCTCCCGGGGACAGGCCCTTAATTATGATACAGGGAAATATGTTTATGTCTAAACAGTGGAGTTGACTGGGCTTGTATACAGTGCAATTTAAAGAAGGATGAGAGGGCTATCTTATTGAAACACCTAAGATTATTAAGGGATTGGATACGCTAGAGGGAGGAAACATTGTACCGGATCTGGTGAGTCCAGAACCAGGGGCCATGTGCAGTTAAGAATCCAGCAGTGAGGCCATTTAGAATGGAGATGAGGAAAAACATTTTACACAGAGAGTTAATTCCCGAATCTGTGGAATTCTCTGCCCCAGAATGGCAGTGACTGGCCAATTCTCTGGATGCTTTTAAGAGAGAGTTAGAAAGAGCACTTAAAGATAGCGGAGTCAAGGGATATGAGGAGAAGGTAGGAATGGGGTACTGATTGTGGGGATCAGCCATAGAAACATAGAAACATAGAAATTAGGTGCAGGAGTAGGCCATTCGGCCCTTCGAGCCTGCACCGCCATTCAATATGATCATGGCTGATCATCCAAAGGCAGTATCCCGTACCTGCCTTCTCTCCATACCCCCTGATCCCCTTAGCCACAAGGGCCACAAAGATATAGCGGAGTCAAGGGATATATAAGCCAGGATCAGATTGTGCCAGGAATGGTGAATGGCGGTGCTGGCTCGAAGGGCTGAATGGCCTACTCCTGCACCTATAGTCTATTGTCTTTTGTCACCTGTGTTATAGATCATTCAGTCCATTGCCCATGCCCTCACTTTTTGATAGAACTCACCATTCAGCCCCAAGCTTCTGTTCTATATCTGTGTCTTTGCCTCATCCACTAGATTTTTCTGTAAGCAAATACTGGAAGTAAAACGCATAATCTGAATGGTGAGCTCAACAAATGCAAGGAACTCTGAAATGCCCTTTGGCCACCAAGTGCACGCCGACCATTGGTCACCCATTCAACTAGTTCTAAGTTATCCCATTTTCGTATCCACCCTACACACTAGGGGCAATTTACAGAGGCCAATTAACCTCCAGCCTGCACATCTTTGGGATGTGGGAAGAAACTGGAGCACCCGGAGGAAACCCATGTAGTTACAGGGAGAACATGCAAACTCCACACAGAATGCACCTGAAGTCAGGATTGAACCTGGGTCACTGGCACCGTGAGACAGAAGCTCGACCAGATGTACCACTGTGCCACCCTGTCCTATGGCATTAGTATAGATGGCTGAGGTAGAAGATAACCATGATTTGATTGAGTAGTAGAACAAGTATGAGGGGTTTGCTGCGCACTGTTTGTTATGTTCTAATGTTATGCAAAATTATTCAAAATATCCACAAAAAATTATTCTTGAATCAAAATTGATTCTCTTTGATTTATTTTTCTTAAATGTGCAGCATTTTATAACAAATGAGAACCCAAGGTTTGTTTTTAATCTCTCAAGAGCTTCACATAAACTTAAAAAGAATTAGATTCAAAAAGACTTCATGCAGACTGAGTGTGGACAAAATAATGAATAATGTCACAGTGTACTTGGGCCTTTCCAGTAGTTTCAGATGTCACAGTAGCCTTGCATGTTCAGATTATTTATATCCTGTGGATAGCTTTGATCATTTCAACTTTCTGGGAACAAATATAAACACTTTCTTTAAAAAAAAACATCTTATGACCTATTTCTACCATAATCTTAGTGATTTCAATGAAATCAATTGGCTTGGTTTGTAGATTGTAATATCTGAAGATAGATTATTATTAATACCTTTCAATCTCTGTTTCATGTTTGAATCTAAGGTCATTTTGTGATGAATGATTGTAACCATATGGAGTTTCAATCAAATTAATTCTTGAATTTACATTTGATGTTTTGTCATAAGTAATGTATTGAATAATATGTAAGATAATTCCACACAACTCTTGGTCCTGCTTTGTTCTGTTAATTAATTTATCTATTTGAACTAAAAGCATCTAAGACATTCCAGCACAAGGACCATTTAGTGACGGATCCTGTTTAGGCTTGTCTATTTCTTATCCACACTTTTGTTCCTCTAAACATGACTATATCAACACACTACAAGTTAGTGTGTACCATATTAATCTCTTTGACTTTACCTTAAACTTTAGAGATACAGCGCAGAAACGGGCCCTACGGCCCACCGAGTCTGCACCGACCAGCAATCACGTCTCACCCTATCACTATCCGACACACTAGTAACAATTTTATCAAATCCAATTAACCTACAAACCTGTATGTCTTGGGAGTGTGGGAGGAAACCAGAGCACCCGGAGAAAGCCCACGCGGTCACAGGGAGAACTTACAAGCTCCATACAGACAGCACCCCTTGTTAGGATCGAATCCAGGTCTATGGTGCTGTAAAGCAGCAGTTCTACCACTGCGCCACTGCGCCAGCCCTTTGTTTGAGGTCATCCAATGCTCTACTGCCCAGGACCTGACTTACACCAGTTTGCATTCATGCATTACCCCTGATGATTCAGCTTGGTTTAGTTCTTGCTTTAATTCTCAAGATTATGTTATGACCCACCATGTCTCTTTCTCACTGCCTCTGTACTTTTCTTCGCATTGCAAATCTTTGCATGCCTCCAATTCTGTCCCATTTATCAGGTTGCTAGGTCTCACGTCAGATGTTATAAGAATGCAAGTTGTCACTGCTCTCTGTGAACTGAGATCTGTGATGGATACAAAATCATATAAAAGAGCAGAAGATGCCTCTGGCCATTTGGCCTTGTCTATGATCACAGCTGATCTGATTATTGATCTCACTTCCATTCCCTATTTGTTCACATCATAGTTCCATTCTGACCCAATAATCTTACCAGCTCATCCTTGAATGTGTATAATGAATCCAACTGCACAGCACACTTAGGTAGAGAATTGTAAACATGCATGGTCCTCTGAGAGGAAATATTCTTCATCTCTGTCTTAAATGGGTGACCCCTTTATTCTGAAACTCTGCCCCCTCAGTCACTAGGGGAATCATCCTCCCAAGCACCTTCAGAATCTGTTCACCAAATAACATGATGAATGTAAATAGTAATGTGTTGGAATCTTGGTTATTGGGTCAACAAAAACAAGTTGCAAGTAGTATGTATGGATGCTGACTGGCCTGCAGACTATTTAATTTAGACATACAGCGCGGAAACAGGCTCTTCGGCCCACCGAGCCCGCACCAAACAACGATTCCCGCACATTAACACTACCCTACACACACTAAGGATAATTTTACATTTATACCAAGCCAATTAATCTACAAACCTGTATGTCTTTGTAGTATGGGAGGAAATCGAAGATCTTGGATAAAACCCAGGCAGGTCATGGGGAGAATGTACAAAGTCCATACAGACAGCACCTGTAGTCAGGATCAAACCCGGGTGTCTGGTGCTGTAAGGCAGTAGTTCTACCATTACGCCACTGTGCCACTCTGTTTGTAGTTTTTGATATTGTGTTCTGTTGATCCTAAAACATGAAAAATCTATTAATAAATTCTGTACTGAATATCTGTATCATCAAATGAAATTAAGCTTCGGTGCAGCTAATCTTTGTCTCTTAAAGTTATTTGACGAATTAAAACAGTGGATACAGAAAAAACGTGGAATTAGACAAAACGAGAGAGGGTGAGAGAGCATTGCAAAGAACAAAAAGAAAAACTCTGATAGGGTAAGCCAAGTGTTACATGCCAATAAAACTGCGATTTTATCCGATTGACAGGCTAATGTGGGCAGGTGGAGAACAAAATAATGTAAAAGCTAGGATATGTGGAGTGATAGCACTGTGGGTATTGTTTTCTCACAGCATCAGAGACCCATGTTCGACCCTGATCTTGGGTGCTGTCCGTGTGGAGTTTGCATGCTTTCCCGTGTGACTACATGGGTTTCCTCTCTCTTCCCAAGGTCATTTAGGTTTGTAGGCTAATTGGCATCTTTAAATTGCCCCTAGTGTGTAGGAGTAGATATGAAAGTGGGATAACATTCAACTCATGAGAATAGGTGATCAATGGTCCGTGTGGACTCGGTGGCCCGAAGGACACGTTTCCATGATGTGTCCCTAAACTAAGTTGGAGTTGGGGGCACTGCGAGTCGGCTGCCCTGTCAGCAGTGTGTTCATTTATTCAACATTTTTTGTGATGTCTAAATGTCCATAGCGGCGACTACGGAGGGCTTATGGCCCCGACGACGGATGAACAAAGGCGTAGGACTGACTGAACTTTGTTGCCTTCCACCACAGTGAAGAATGGCTTTGGTGGATGTTTGTGTTAAATTGTATTGTGTATTGTGTGTTCTTTTTTAAGTGTATCGCTGCTGGCAAATTCATTTCACTGCACCTTAGTTCGTGCATGTGACAAATAAAATTGACTTTGACTTTGAAGCTACTTTGGTAGGTTAATTGGCTGATGTAAATGAGTCCTAGGTTAGATCACTAAGAGAATTAGGGTGTTGTTAATGGGCATGGATGAGTGATTTTACTTCGGAATCACATGAGTGACTACGTGAAGAAGACCCGTCCAGGCGCACGTGCGACATATCGTCAGACGCAGAGCGACTGTGACCGCGTTAGGAGGAACAGAGCACTCCAAGCGGTGAGTGAAAGTAAACCTGAAGGTAAATAGTTTCACTTTCACTTCAGGCCATTTTTCGGCCGAGGAGACTGTGTGCTGCTAATCAGGCAAGTCTATTATGGACAAAAGTGGGAAAAGTAGAGGGAAGCGCACTGCAGTAAGAACTCAAGAGGACAGAATGTCTGAGAGTAGCGGGCGTCCTGTAAAAAAAGTCGGCTGTAGAAAAATCAGCGACTTCTAAAACGGGAGAAAAAAGCTCATTTGAAACACCCACAGGGTGTAAGGCCAAAAAGAAAACAAACAGGCCAGTGGACTCGGATGAGTCGGAACCGGGGGTCATGTCAGACCGGGTTTCACAATTGGAATTCCTCATGGGGAAAATGATATACAAAGGCAAACTCCGCAAGGAGTATAGTTACCGAGGGCCTACAGGAGAGCCAGCGTATGGGACACCCAGGAGAGGTCTTGGGAAACGTTGGCCTACAAGTGAGCCAGCGCCTGAAATGCCTGATGATGATGAATATGTATGTTGGCCTAGCACAGAGCCAGCAACAGAAATGTCTGAAAGACAATACAGACGTTGGTCTACAGGAGAGCCAGTGTATGAAGCAGCATCCAAAAAAGGGCTGCCAGATTATGGTTCTATGGAAGAGCCTGCTATACCCAAAAAAGGGTTTACTAAGCGTAGGCCTTTCAGAGAGCTAGCGCATGAAACGCCTGAAGAAGAAATGCCAGGTGAACCCCATTATGAGGAGGAATATCCAGAAGATTCTGACAATGAACCATATGAAGATCAGAGCCCGATAATACAGCTCAAAGTACCGGGTCTGGCCCAAACATTCTTTAGTCCCAGACACAAGGGACAACCTCTGCCAGAGGATATAGCAGAAAGTATAAATTACCTGCTTTCCCATCATTTGGAAGAACCAACGATGGATGAGATTGTGAATAAATACGAAATCCCGCAGAATTGCGCACTGCTAGCAGTCCCAGCACTAAACAGTGAAATATGGGGTTATTTGGGCACCACAGTACACGCACAAGAAATGAGATTACAGCGGGTACTAAGATTAAAGGGGTCAAACATTACGGTGTTTGCCAGAGACCTGGAAGAAGGAAATTTGACAACGTCACAACAGGAAGTTATGGGGATGATGTGTAATGCACACTTTGAAATAAACTGTATTCGTAAAAGTGCGATAAGACCTAACATACATCCTAAGTTTGCAGGGCTCTGTAAACCATCAAATATACAATTGCTGAACTTACTCTTTGGAGAAGATCTAGCCAAAAAGCTGAAAGTCCTGAATGAAGGGGCAAAAACCATGGGTATGATAAAACCACCGATGTTTGGCAGAACAGTTCAAAGGCAATATCCATACCGAAGGGTTGCTGGAGCTGGTGAAGGGACAAGCCGCTCGTACCCGTATATGCGCTATTAGCGCACAACCCCAGGACGTTGAGGACATGGCATTCCCACAAGGGGCAAGGTACAAAAGGTGACACCAGCAAACCTTGAGGTAGGTGGTTCTGGTTCTGAAAGAAACATATCAGATGTTTCATATTCGCAAATTGGGGGAAGGTTACAATTCTTTCTCAAAGAATGGCGGAAAATAACATCTGACGCATTTATACTGTGCAGTATCATGGGGTTTAAAATTGAATTCTACCAAAATGAGAATCCCCCCACTCAACATATTCCAAGACGAATACATTCTTTCTGTAAAGAAGAGAACAGAATCATTCAAGTGGAACTTGACATTTTGAGTAAAAAAGGGGTTATTGAAAAAACAGTCTATCAAAACCACCAATTTATATCTAGTATCTTTTCTAGACCGAAAAAGGATGGTGGCTGTAGAATTATTCTAGATTTAACAAGTCTCAACCCTTTTGTACAGCATAAACATTTCAAAATGGAGACATTTACTAATGCTTTGCATTTAATTTCAACAGAATGCTATATGGCAAGCATAGATCTCCAAGATGCATATGATTCGGTGGCTGTGCATGTGAATGACCATAGATATTTGAAATTTAACTGGATGAATCAATTGTGGCAATTCAAAGCATTGCCTAATGATTTCACCTCAGCCCCAAGATTGTTTACAAAATTGCTAAAACCAATTTTAGCGTTGTTAAGAGCCCAGGGCCATTTGGTAATGGCTTATTTGGATGACATTTTAATTGTGGGAGACACTGAAGCTACAACAAAAGCATCAGTGTTAGAAGTCAAACTAACATTTCAAAATCTGGGATTTAGAAACATAGAAATTAGGTGCAGGAGTAGGCCATTCAGCCCTTCAAGCCTGCACCGCCATTCAATATGATCATGGCTGATCATCCAACTCAGTATCCCGTACCTGCCTTCTCTCCATACCCCCTGATCCCCTTAGCCACAAGGGCCACATCTAACTCCCTCTTAAATATAGCCAATGAACTGGCCTCAACTACCCTCTGTGGCAGAGAGTTCCAGAGATTGTGTGAAAAAAATTCTTATACATCCAGATAAATCTAGACTGTCACCAAACAAAACAAATAACTATTTGGGTCTCACTATTAATTCAGAGCACATGACAGTGATGTTACCCAAGGACAAATAGCTGCAGCTAATTGGGGGTTGTAACAAACTAATTTCAGATCATCAACCATCAATTAGGCAAGTGGCAAGCCTACTTGGCAAACTAATTGCTTCTTTTCCAGCTGTTCAGTTTGGTCCAACGCATTACCAGCAGCTGCAGCGAGCAAAGGTCCAAGCATTAAAAAGACATTCGGGACACTTTGATAGGCCCATGCAACTACCAAAAACAGCAATTGATGATATATAATGGTGGATTAAGAATGCTTTTTATTCTTACAGAAAAATTCTGGTTGAATCACCAGCTATCATTCTGCAGACCGATGCAAGTGCACTAGGTTGGGGAGCTGCTGATACCATTTTGAGCTGTGGAGGTAGATAGAATGCGGAAGAAGAACCTTTACTCGAGGCACATGGCATTAACTATCTAGAATTGCTAAGTACATTTCATGGGCTCAAAGCTCTTTGCGCTAAGGTGCAAAATCTGCATGTGCAGGTTCAGATTGACAATACTACGGCAGTAGCATATGTCAATCATATGGGTGGAATCAAGTCAGAAGCTTGTGACAGATTGGCAAATATTATCTGGCACTGGTGCATTACTAGAAACATTTGGCTTTCGGCAATTTACCTACCAGGTAAATTCAATATAATTGCAGACAGTAGGTCACAATTCAATGACAATACAGAATGGATGTTAAATCGTGACATTTTCAACAACATTGTTCAAAAATTTGGAAAGCTGGAAATCGACTTGTTTGCATCCAGAGGAACCATCAATTACCTCAATATGTTTCATGGGAACAAGATCCAGGTGCAACAGTGGTGGATGCATTCTCGTTAAATTGGGGTGGAACATTTTTATATGCATTTCCTCCCTTTTGTTTTATTAGTCTACAAAAGATCAAACAAGATAATGCTTCAGGATTATTGGTTGTCCCAGATTGGCCTACACAACCATGGTATCCACTAGTGTTAAAAATGGTGACGGAACCTCTAATGCATATCTCAAGACAAGAAAACCTACTCGTGCACCCTGTAACTGGTGATTTTCATCCTTTACATGATCGTATTGATTTGTTGATTTGCAGATTCTAAAAAGGCCATATCTCGGAAGAGGACTATCAAATCGCATTATGGATGTAATTGCAGGAGCCTGGAGGGATAGTACCCAGAAGCAGTACATTTCTAACATTAAGAAATGGGAGGAATTTTGCTCAAGACAAAACATTTCATACCACAATGCAGACACCTCAGATGTGTTAGAATGTCTGTCAACATTACATTTTGATGTAAATTTAAGTTATAGTGTGATCAACACTGCTAGGAGTGCCCTCTCTACATATTTATGGAGAGCATCTGAACAACAGGTTCTAGAATCACACCCCTTGGTCTGTAGATACATGAAGGGCATCTTCAATGCTAAACCTCCCAGACCTAGATATACGGAAATCTGGAATGTGAGGGATGTGCTCATGTTACTTCGGGATTGGAGTCCCATCTCAAATTTGTCTTTGGACAAAATTACCATGAAGGTAGTCATGTTAATGGCTTTAGTCTCAGCCCAAAGAGTACAGACTTTACACAAACTACGGATAGACAGAATGGGAATGACCACAGAGGAAATTACATTCTATGTCTATGACTTACTAAAACAGAGCAGACCAGGAGTCACGGGGTGTAAATTGGTCTTTACAGCATATCCTTCAGATCCAAGACTATGTGTAGTGACACATTTAAAATACTACATTGAGGCCACCAAGAATCTAAGAGGTGTAGAATCCGCATTACTTATCAGCCACAAAAAACCACACAAGAAAGTGTCAACACAAACAATTTCCAGATGGCTGAAGCAGGTGCTATTGGATGCAGGAATTGATACTGACAAATTTAAATCTCATTCCACCAGGGCGGCGGCAACATCGGCGGCCAAGGATTTGGACATTCCAATAGACCATATCCTCGCGGCCGCAGGATGGGCAAATGAAAGGATGTTTTACAAGTATTACCACAAAGAGATTGCAGACCCTGGTGTATTTGGTGGTACTGTTTTGGATTCAGTATTAAATGTTCCCCAGTGATTAAAAAGGGACACAAAATGTTTATGATAAATAAAAACCATTAACTGATTACATAAATGTTATGGTTGCATGTTATTGACTGTCTTTCACTCATATAGAGTCAATCAAATGCAGTGATACGCCAGAGTTGAATCTACGGCCTGAAATCACAGAAGCTTTAAAACCTTCACGTAGTCACTCACATGACTCCGAAGTAAAATAGTAAGATTAAACGAGAACTTACCAGTTTGAAGTTTGATCTTTATTTTATGAGGAGTTACGTTGAGGGACTACGTGCCCTCCGCTCCCACCCTAATAAAGATCAAAGGTAAGTTAAGTTGGTATCACGTAGCTTACTATTATCCTTCGGTATCTATCATTTGTGATTTCACACCGTTGCTTTGAAGATTGACGCACGTGCGCCTGGATGGGTCTTCTTCACGTAGTCCCTCAACGTAACTCCTCATAAAATAAAGATCAAACTTCAAACTGGTAAGTTCTCGTTCAATCTTACTAATAGATTGCGAGAATGGATCATGGATATGGATAGGGTCTCAAAGGTTTCAAAGGTTTCAAAAATCTTTTGGCTTCAAAAGTCTGTACCAAAGGTTTCAAAAGTCTGTACCAATTAAGGCACAGTGATATGCGAATTACCATACAGCCATACTAAAAAAAAGCAACAAGCCACACAACTACATAAAAGTTAACATAAACATCCACCACAGTGGATTCCCCACATTCTTCACTGTGATGGAAGGCAGTAAAGTCCAATCTTCTTCATCTTTATTCTCCCGCGTCGGGGCGATCGAAGCTCCCGCAGCCGGCAGTCAAAGCCCCCGCTTCTCTGTCAAAGTAAGAGATTAAAAAAAGTTTCCCCCAACACCCCTGCCCCACCCCCACATAAAACAGGCTAAAGAACATGAAAAACAGATTTAACACATATTATTAAAACAACAAGGAAGGGACAGGCAGAATGTTGGCGGGACAGCCATTGCTGGTGCCACCCGGTGGAAGGGATGGTGGTGAAAAGGAATTGACGAGATTGTTCTGAGAGAAAGCATAGAATTGATGGGCTGAACGGCCTACTTCAATATTTGGGTAAATGGAAATGCTCAGCAAATCCGGCAGCAACAATGGAGAGAGAAAAACGGAGCCAATATTATAGAAGGATTGTGGGTTTTGCCAATTCTGATACGAACAGAGAAGGTGAGTTGCCCAAGGTTGTTCAATTTGATATTGAAAAGCATTTCCTCTGGTCACTTACTCCTGAGATTGCTCATCTGGAAAGCCTGTTATTAGGTATATCTGCAAGTGCCACAAAGTATTAACAGCACAAAGGACGAAGGGAGAATTCTGAGGTTGTGAGTCACTGGGAGCTTCAAATTCAGACTGTTCAAAATCAAATTTATGTGCAAATGAAGCAGCACGAATAAAGTTCAGCGTGAAGCTGTCCCTAACTTACATTAAATCACATTTTATTTGCCTCTCTCCTCGCGTTGAGACATAAACTCTCCAGATGTGAAATTTCAGTGGTACATATTTATTAAACTTTCGACATTGGTTATAGAGTGAAGGCCCATTGATAATGTAAACACGCTAAACATAATTTCTATGTTCCTTAGTTTTTAAAATGGATTATCTTTTCATGACAGATATTAACAACAGGGATACAATGTAGGTTAACCTTAGTGAGATTTGGACTGAAAGGGTTCGTCAATTTAGACAGACTAGGTTTGCATTCTTTCAAGTATGGAAAAATATCTGATTGAAGCATTCAAGATGATTTGGTCTCCACCCTTTGAGCGGAGAGGATGGAGCCAGTCCATTGTTGGTGATGTCAAGAGGCTCTTACACAGTGGGCAGAGGGAATACAGAAATCTACCCCCACCTCAACACATCCCTGCTCCCCTCCCCAACCCTCCTTCCCAAAAGCTGCTGAAGCTGGCTACTAATGGATCCTTCAGTACAAAGGTTGATAGATTTTTGTGATGTGAGGGACCAAGGTTCATTGCAAGAAAGAAATGAATGAGATTTTGCTGCCTGTGTTCCTTAATAAGGAAACCAAACTCAAATGCAGTACTCCAGGCAAGGGTGCACCAGCATTCTATACATTTGTAATAAGCCTTTACTTTTATATCCCATCTGTCTTACAATAAAGGCCAACATTTTAGTTCCATCCAGATTCCTGTAAAACTCAGATTATCCGGTAGCCTAGGGACTTGGGTGGGACCAGCAGATGCTTTGAACAATTGAATATTACTTCTATTACTACCAAATAGCAGATGAAATGTATAGGAAGGAACTGCAGATGTTGGTTCAAACTAAAGATAGACATAAAATGCTGGAGTAACTTAGCGGGACAGGCAGCATCGCTGGAGAGAAGGAATAGGTGAAGTTTTGGGTTGAGACCCTTCTTTAGACTAACAAAGAGCAGTTTTTTTTCACTTCTTTTTTACATGTTGCACAATCTTATATCTATCTATCTATTAATATATAAAACTCAAATCCATCCGACGTCCGCCTGCAGTACGGATCCCTTCCTGCCTTTTGATTCGTTGACGGCTGCTCCTTCCTATCAGCTTCCAACACACTTCGAAACAAAGTTGCAAGACAGGAACACTGAACTTTTCACTGCTGCAGCAGGCAGGGGAGGTGCAATTGAGGGAGGCAGGGGAATGCGGGGGGGGGGGGAGGATAGTTAGTGTGTGTGATGCTGCATGCCGCCTCCCCCCCCCCCCCCCCCCCACAACCGCACGTTGGGGGAACAGACCCAACGGGTCTGCATTTGGTCTAGTATTATAATATATTTTTCAGTGAATGGGAATGGAAAACAAAAATCTAAACCTACCTTCCTTCCAGGCCCCTGATGTTTCAGTCCCCCGCACACCAACGCCTCTTCTTCCTTAGAAGGCTTAGGAAGTTCGATATGTCCCCAACAACTCTCACCAACCTCTACAGATGCGCTGTAGAAAGCATTTTATCAGTATGCATCTCAGTATGGTTTGGGAACAGCTTCATCCAAGACCTCAAGAAATTGCCGAGAATTGTGGACACAGCCCTGACCATACTCAAACCAACCTACCTTTCATTCACTCCATTTATGGGGTGGGAGATTGCAACCTTCACGTGGTCCGCCCTGTTTCAACGGATGCGTGCACAATCAAATAAGATCAAATAGAACAAGTTGTTCTACATCTTTAGGCTGTGCACGCCATATGCAAGAAGAAGAAAAAGACTCCATTTATACCTAACGTTGCTTCAACAAGGTCACCAGCATAATCAAGGATGAGTCGCACAGCGGCCATTCCTTCTTCTCCCCTCTCCCATCGCGCAAAAAGACATAGAAGTTCAGGGATAGTTATCAAGCAACTGAACCATCCTACCAACGACTATAAAGCAGTATTGAGCTACTTTCTACCTCATCGGAGACCCTTGGACTATCTTTGATTGGACTTTACTGGACTTTATCTTGCACTAAATATTATTCTCTGTATCATGTATCTGTACACAGTGGATGGCGCGCTTGTAATCATGGGATATGTGGAGAAAGCAGGAACGGGGTACTGATTTTGGATGATCACCCATGATCATAATGAATGTTGATGCTGGCTCGAAGGGCTGAATGGCCTACTCCTGCACCTATTTTCTATGTTCTATGTATTACCTACTGAATGTTTGTTCAAGGCAGCAATAGGTGCTGAAACTATCTAGTTTACATTATAATATCAAGAGAATTTGAAGATTTTTTGCTGTGTGGAGTCTTTGTTTACACCTATTGCTGCGTTACTATACAATCATCAAAAGTCTCTGTCAACGAAAAAATATCACTAAATAAAATGAATTTCAAGATGAGATCATTTACTGTAACTTTTTGCAAAATGATGATTTTGACCTCGGGATTTCACTCGGTGCTTGCTACAGACATTGGGTTCTTGGTTGATTTGAAGTGGAGGCAAAGTTGCAATCACCGAGGACCAGAAGCATTTTGCGGCACTTCAAGCATTCAAATTATTAATAGCTCTTGCTTTTCGTTAATCAAGATATCTAACCTGAAGAGCAGCTTTCATCACTCACACTTCCCACTCTGCAAAGCATCATCAATAACATTTTGAAGAAATGTTCAGATCTGCAACATATAACATCTAAAGTAACATAATGAAGTTTCATATTGCTCCAGACGAAATAAAGATACAGAAACCTGCGGGTCAAAGGAGTTGGAGGAATTGAGTGAAATCCAGGTTAGTCGGGAAGTGGTGTTGGGTAAATTGAATGGATTAAAGGCCGATAAATCCCCAGTGCCAGATTGGCTGCATCCCAGAGTACTTAAGGAAGTAGCTCCAGAAATAGTGGATGCATTAGTAATAATCTTTCAAAACTCTTTAGATTCTGGAGTAGTTCCAGAGGATTGGCGGGTAGCAAACGTAACCCCACTTTTTGAAAAGGGAGGGAGAGAGAAAACGGGGAATTACAGACCAGTTAGTCTAACATCGGTAGTGGGGAAACTGTTAGAGTCAGTTATTAAAGATGGGATAGCAGCACATTTGGAAAGTGGTGAAATCATTGGACAAGGTCAGCATGGATTTACGAAAGGTAAATCATGTCTGACGAATCTTATAGAATTTTTCGAGGATGTAACTAGTAGCGTGGATAGGGGAGAACCAGTGGATGTGGTGTATCTGGACTTCCAGAAGGCTTTCGACAAGGTCCCACATAAGAGATTAGTATACAAACTTAAAGCACATGGCATTGGGGGTTCAGTATTGATGTGGATAGAGAACTGGCTGGCAAACAGGAAGCAAAGAGTAGGAGTAAATGGGTCCTTTTCACAATGGCAGGCAGTGACTAGTGGGGTACCGCAAGGCTCAGTGCTGGGACCCCAGCTATTTACAATATATATTAATGATCTGGATGAGGGAATTGAAGGCAATATCTCCAAGTTTGCGGATGACACTAAGCTGGGGGGCTGTGTTAGCTGTGAGGAGGATGCTAGGAGACTGCAAGGTGACTTGGATAGGCTGGGTGAGTGGGCAAACGTTTGGCAGATACAGTATAATGTGGATAAATGTGAGGTTATCCATTGTGGTGGCAAAAACGGGAAAGCAGACTATTATCCAAATGGTGGCCGATTGGGAAAGGGGGAGATGCAGCGAGACCTGGGTGTCATGGTACACCAGTCATTGAAGGTAGGCATGCAGGTGCAGCAGGCAATAAAGAAAGCGAATGGTATGTTGGCTTTCATAGCAAAAGGATTTGAGTATAGGAGCAGGGAGGTTCTACTGCCGTTGTACAGGGTCTTGGTGAGACCACACCTGGAGTATTGCGCACAGTTTTGGTCTCCAAATCTGAGGAAGGACATTATTGCCATAGAGGGAGTGCAGAGAATGTTCACCAGAATGATTCCTGGGATGTCAGGACTGTCTTATGAAGAAAGACTGGATAGACTTGGTTTATACTCTCTAGAATTTCGGAGATTGAGAGGGGATCTTATAGAAACTTACAAAATTCTTAAGGGGTTGGACAGGCTAGATGCAGGAAAATTGTTCCCGATGTTGGGGAAGTCCAGGACAAGGGGTCACAGCTTAAGGATAAGGGGGAAATCCTTTAAAACCAAGATGAGAAGAACTTTTTTCACACAGAGAGTGGTGAATCTCTGGAACTCTCTGCCACAGAGGGTAGTTGAGGCCAGTTCATTGGCTATATTTAAGAGGGAGTTAGATGTGGCCCTTGTGGCTAAGGGGATCAGAGGGTATGGAGAGAAGGCAGGTACAGGATACTGAGTTGGATGATCAGCCATGATCATATTGAATGGCGGTGCAGGCTCGAAGGGCCGAATGGCCTACTCCTGCACCTAATTTCTATGTTTCTATGTTTGTTTGCTATCTACACTGCCCATTTACACTCATCCCACTTCTCTGCATTTGACCTGCTTTGTTTCACTCACTGTAAGACTGAGGGTGCAGAAGATGTTTACCAGAATGTTGCCTGGATTAGCGGGTACTAACAATAAGAAGAAGTTGGACAAACTTGGATTGGTATCTCTGAGGCTTCGGAGGCTGAGGGGAGACCTGATAGAAGTTTACAAAATTACGAAAGGCATAGATAGGGTAAGAACCTTTTTACATAGAGAGTGGTAGTTGGCAGGAACATGCTGCCAGGGTGGAAACACATATGATAGTGCCATTTAAAACTCTAGATAGGCACATGCATATGCAGAAAATGGAGGGATATGGATCATTTGCAGGCAGAAAGGATTAATTTAGTTTGGCACATACATTGTGGGCTGAAGGGCCTGTTCCTGTGCTGTGCTCAGGAACAGTTGGCTGGATACTTTCAAGAGAGAGCAAGATAGGGCAATTAAAGATAGCAGAGTCAGGGGATATTGGGGAAAAAGGCAGGAACGGGGTACTGATTGTGAATGTGAATGATCAGCCATGATCACATTGAATGGCGGTGCTGGCTTGATGGGCCGAATGGCCCACTCCTGCACCTATTGTCTATTGTCTGTTCAATGTTCTCAGTGTTCTGCTTGCTGACAATGAGCGTCTTAATTAGCAGAATATGGGGATTTGATGGAAAATAAAATGCTTGTATTTACAACGATCTTATCCACTTAAAAGATATTCAATCTTGAGCACTTGGATAATTCGCACACAATAACAGCAGCTTGTGCACTCTGATTTGAGATGCATTTAACAAAAATAACTATACCTCTTGTCGTTAATATTTTGTGACATTTTTTAAAATATGGTTTGAAAGTCTGGCTTAAAGGTCACCCCATAGTTCCATTAATCAATAAGTACTGATATAATCTGCTGACAGTCATGCACCGGCTTGGGCACTTGGGGTTTCCGAGTGACTTGATTTTTATGAACAACAATTAGTAAAATTGACTTAAGGCTTGAAGGAGATCTTCGGACTTTTGGATGCGTTTGACTGCCTCATTTGGGGACATAGGAAGCAGACACTGCTTTCAAAGAGTACATGAAGGAGATATTCAGGATGGATGAGTGAAAAATAATTAGTATGTTTTCTTGGTGAACAATGCCAAGTTCTAATGGCTCAATCAACCCAAACCTGTGCAGAGGTTAATGCCTTGGATCTTCTGCAAATCGGTGGCTATCTGCTATCTGAAGCCAGTGATTGTCTTACCTAAAGCGTGTCTGTGTGTGACTTTCTAGCAGATCAATGACGCCGAGAGAATAGCATAGGGACCTCCCAATTAAAACGGACAAACCCTATCTCCAGAATTCCTTTTAAACCCTTCTTCAACTCAGGCGACTGGCAAAACTGTCAAATACATAGATTGACTGTGAATGCCTGTAAAAACAAGGAAACCAATTAAAGAACCAGAAACGGTACCGAGAAAATACCTTTCTTAGAAAAACCTGAACACCGGGGAACAATTAAAAGTATTAACTACATTTAAATCAACACAATTAACTTCAAGATAAGGAAATTAACTTGCATTCACCCTGCTGTCTCCAGCCAATTTTCTCCATTAACATCGGTAGACTCACTGGACTTGTTGCAAGTTAACCTGACATGACAATCAGCATCTGGAAAGTCTACAGAGATTTGCCCTCCCTCTCCAGATCCCTCAAGGAGTCTAACACAAGAGCGCTGTTGTCCTGGGATTGTCCTGGATTTTCAGGCATCCACTTTCACTTGGGAGACTCAACCCTCTGGGCAGCTCCAGTACTTGATTAACAGTGTGGCATATATCCTAGTCTATTAACAGCAGGGCATATGTCCTTCTCCATTAACAGTGGGGCATACATCCCAGTCCATAGCATTGATGCTAAGGGAATCACAGCTGAATGTTTCTTTACATACAGTATAATTCAAACTGTTTCTCTTCTCACAGTTCCTGCCTGACTTACTGAATATTTCCAACCCTTTTTGTTTTATCCTCAGATTTCTAACAATCTGCACTTTTTTGATTTCATCACCGGGCTTTATGTGTTAGTGTTGCCCATCTCAAATGCACAATAAGATCTAAGGAATTCAAAACGTAACTGCGCAAAAGGTTCATTTCATGTGATTTTCAAAGTATTTCCCTTTGCAGTAGCATCATTTGATAGCTTTCCAATGGTGCATTCAATACCAGGCTGCTCCTTCACCGGCTCTGTCTGGTTCCATTGCGTATCCGCAATACATCAGTGCAAATTTCACAATTTAATTTTGAGCTTCAAGCAGTAAATATGTAACTTCCAAGAATTTAGGGATTCGACCTGCGACCTATTTCAGGAATGAAGATGGCTGTTTCACTCTAGGCGTTAACAGCAGGATTTAAATGTGGGTCAGGTCCCATGAAGAAGGAATGTGTAAGAAGGAACTGCAGATTGCTGGTTTAAGCCAAAGATAGACACAAAAAGCTGGGGTAACTCAGTGGGACAGGCAGCATCTCTGGAGAGAAGAAATGGGTGACGTTTTGGGTCGAGACCCTTCTAAAGAGATGCTGCCTTCCGCTGAGTTACTCCGGCTTTTTGTGTCTATCCCATGAAGAAGGATCCAGACCTGAAACATATTTATCCATTACCCTCCACAGATGCTGCCTGACCTACTAAGTTCCTCCAGCAGTGTGCTTTTTTTGCTCAGGATTCCAGCACCTATAGTCGCTTAAGTCTCTGGGAATCTTCCATCCCTGTTTCTTATTGCCAAGAGGAATAGTTTGAATGCCACCGTGCTGTCCTTGGGTCTTGAAGAATGAAATGCAGATAGAAAGTCAGAATACTTTATTGACATGATTTCAGAATTAGGCACTAAGGGTTGTGCGGGGTGGAGAGGGGAAGTTGGCTTGTTTTGGGGTGAGGTTGTGGCAGGAGAAATGGATGATAGGAAGTGCAAATGAAATACTCAAATTTGGAAACAAGGTCATTGGTTTATAATGTTTACTAATTCTCCTTCCACAATTGCTTCCTAATCTGCTGAGCATTTCTGGCATTTTTAGCTTATATTGATTAAGCTTTTGAAGTTACAAATTAAAGGGCAAGATCGGGTGTTAGAGGCTATGGGGAGAAGGCAGGAGAATGGGGTGAGGAGGCGGAGATAGATCAGCCACGATTGATTGGCGGAGTAGACTTGATGGGCCGAATGGCCTAATTCTACTATCACTTATAAAGTCTTTGTGGAAACATTTGTTTCCATTCACAGCATCCCACTCGCAATGACCTGCAAGCCATGTCACGTTGAGTAGAGTTGGCTATTCGTATGCGCAAGTACAGTGAGGTACAGGTACAATGCAGCAGCATCACAAGCACACAGACCCAGGCAGCACACAACACATAAATTATGCATAACTCATACCTAATTACGCAAGACATCACAAAGAAAACGACTGTGAAAAAGAGAAGACATTAGTGCACAACACAATTAAAGAACGAGTCATTGGTCGTGCAAGACGGGGTCTGTACAGTTCCGTTGCTGAGGTGGTATTAGGGTCGTTCAGATGAGTTCAGTTCAAGAACCAAATGGTTGGCTGTTCCAGAATCTGATGGTGTGCAACATTAAGGTTCTGTACCTCCTACCTGATGATAGCAGTGAGAAGTGGGCATGACCGGATGGCAGCGATCCTTGATGATCGATGCCACCTTCTTAAGGCAGCACCTGATGTCGGTGAACACAAAATGCTGGAGTAATTCAGGTCAGGCGGCATCTCTGGAGAAAAGGAATAGGTGATGTTTTGAGTCGTGATCCTTCTTCAGATCTTCAGTGTGAACCAACATCTGCAGTTCCTTCCCACATCCAGCTTTTTCTACACCTGGCTCCACCTGAGGGGAAGGCTGTGCTCGTGATGGAGCGAGATGAGTCCGCTACACTCTGCAGCCACTTGCCTTCCTGTGCTTTGGAACTGCCATACCAGTCCACGATGCAACCAGTCAGGATACTTCCTGTTCAGTAATGACCACTACTTAACGTAGAACCAACATCATCCAGGGAATCCTTTATACAAATTATATCTCCATGCTTATTTAGAATTCATTGAGGTTGAAAATCTTTCTTTGATTACTCATGCTAAATGGGCAGGAGAGCTCTACCCTCCTAATTTAAAATGAGCCAATGTCAAGAGGGGAATATAACATTCAATCAATACGATTGCACATATTAAGCATGAGCAACCACAGGGAGATTTCCACTGCTAGGTGTCTAAACACACTTGAAAGGGAGAAGTGAAGATTGGCATTTTGTACAGGGATTATTCTCTACGACCTGTTTCTCCTTTAATGTAGTTTCCTGCTGCCGGAGTGATCCAGATGAGAATTCGGCACTAATTAGTTGGAAGAGGTTTCACAGAAGGCAAACGAGCTGCTACATTATGCAATGGTGAACAATCCATAATTATTATACGTTAATAACACAGCACCTCATTTGATTAAAAAGCTTGTAATTCATGTTTACCATTTCACAGAAGTGTTACTGATTAAATATATTAGCAGCATAATAGAATTTTAGTTGCACACATGTTAATTGTTTATGCTGATCTTATTAAGGGTTTTGTAAAATAACTTTTTAAACTTCTGTCATTGAGTAAATTAAGTTAAATATATAACATTCAATGAGAACAAAAGTATCTGATTAAGATATCACAATTAGTAATTCCAGTCACAAAATTGTTTGTATAACTTTAGAGAGTTGCAAACAAATATATGTATTGGTATTGGTTTATTGTTGTTGTATTTGCTGAGGTCCGGTTTCAGTGGACCTATCCAGTGCAAATCAGACCATCAACAGTACATCAGGTAGTGCACATGGGGAAATAAACAAAGTGCAGAATATGGTGTTACAGCTACAGAGAAAGTGCAGATTAAAAAAGGTTAGAATAATAATCTTCATTATTTTAACCTGAAAATCTATTACTGTTCCTTCATAATTTCTGGGTCTAAATCCTGGAACTTCAACCCCTCCCCCGAACTACAGAATAATATATTTATTTCAATATGTTGTTTTTCGGGGCGGGGGAGGGGGTTGAAGTTCCAGGATTTTAGACCCAGAAATGATGAATGGACAGCAATAGAATTTCAGGTGCAAATGCTGGAGAGAAACCTTTATATAGTAACATTACATATCATGAGTAGGAAGAAACTGCAGATGCTGGTTTAAACCGAAGATAGACACAAAAAGCTGGAGTAGTAACTCAATGGGACAGGCAGCATCTCTAGATTGAAGGAATAGGTCTCATTTTGGGTCGAGACCCTTCTTCAGACATTACATATTATCTTGACACCTAGACTTTATATCCTAAATACCCACCCCCCAACATCACTGAGGGAGTATCTTCACCTGAATGACTGCAGGGGTCATGGAGGTTGTTCACCATCTGTTCCGCAAGTACTGTTCGGGGCAGATAATAAATGTTGGCATTGCCAGTGACACCCAGATCCCAGAAATTGAGCAAATAAAAAGAGTCATTGTTGATTTAATGTTCTGTGATAGGGCAAATGAATTTAAATGGAAACTTGAGCAAAAGGAAAGGCTTCTTAAATGTAGTGCAATCTTGAATACATTTTGTGCCTGGATCACCGATTGCGACTCAATGTGAAACCCTTAGCTTGCTTCTTAAAGCCACATTACTGAAATGAAGATGAATTGTGAATGGATATTGTAGTAAAGCCACAAATCGTGCTCAGCTAGTCACATATGTCAATGCAATCCAGGTGCTGAAAATGTTGAAGTTTCAACCTTAACTGAGCTGGACGTATAACCTTGACTTGTAGCCTCACAGACCTTTTGGACTGATTGACGTGTCAATTTGGAAAGAGTGCTACAGTGGTTAGGTTACTTATCTAGCTGCTAAGGTTCAGGACCATTGATTTTGAGACAAAGTTAAAATCTCACTGTGGTAGCAGTGGAATTTAAATTCAAGTAGTTAACTCAAATTTGCAATATGTATAAAAAAAGGCAACTTTGGTTATGGTTACTATGATTCCCTTCAGGATAGGGAATCTGCTGCCCTTATAGTCTGGCTGGATGTGACTCCTGGTTCATTAACATGGTCAGCTCTTGACTGGCTCCTTAGTCCAGTTTCAATCACAGGTAGACAATAGATGCTGACATTGCCAGCAATGTGCATAACTCATAAACAAATGAATAGAATAAACTTTCTTGAAGAGACCCCAGCCCATCAAACAGGGCAATTGCACTTTTCTGCCCCTGCCCCACTTAGGAAACCTGAACGGAAACCACTGGAGACTTTGCACCCCACCCAAGGTTTCCTTGTGGTTCCCGGAGGTTGCTGGTGGTTGCCGGAGGTTGCAGGTAGTGGAAGCAGGTAGGGAGACTGACAAAAAACCTCCGGGAACCCCACGGAAACCTTGGGTGGGGCACAAAGTCTCCAGAGGTTTCCGTTCAGGTTTCCTAAGTGGGACACGGGCATTAGCATCCGGATTACAGGCTTCTGTTGATTGTGCATTTTCTGGTCTACTCCTGACACTGCAGTGGATAGCAAGTGCCCAGGAATCCACCATTAATCTTCTGTTCCCTGGCCTGCTTCTTATTGCAAACTTTGTCTAAATTGAGTCAATGATGGCAGAGACTCTTCTTCTTCTTGCTTTTCACGTTCCCAGCCTGAAGTTGTAGGACAAAAGTTCTGGAGAGACTCAGTGGGTGCAGCAGCATCTATGGAGCGAAGGAAATAGGCAACATTTCGGGCCGAAACCCTTCTTCAGATTGAAGTAGGGTGGGGTGGGGGGGAGGGGGGGGAGAAGAAAGGAAAAGGGAAGAGGAGGAGCCTGAGGGCTGAGGGAGAGCTGAGAAGGGGAGGAGACAGCAAGGGCTACCGGAAATTGGAGAATTCAATGTTTATGCCGCTTGGGTGCAGACTGCCCAAGCGAAATATGAGGTGCTGCTCCTCCAATTTTTGGGGTTGCTCACTCTGGCCATGGAGGAGGCCCAGGACAGAAAGGTCGGATTCGGAATGGGAGGGGGAGTTGAAGTGCAGAGCCACTGGGAGATCAGGTAGGTTACTGCAGACCGAGCGGTGTTCGGTGAAACGATCGCCAATCCTACGCTCGGTCTCACCGATGTAGATCAGCTGACATCTAGAGCAGCAGATGCAAACAACTTGTTCTATTTGATCTCATTTGATTGTGCACGCCAGGTTGATTGCATTCATTGAAACAAGGCGGACCACGTTGAGGTTGCAATCTCCCACCCCGTGGCAGAGCCTGATACACCATGATCTGCACTGGAATTGGCAAAGTATCAAGGGCAACGGACCAAGTTCTGGTAAATGGGTTTTTATAAATGGGTACTTGATGGTCAGCATGGACAGGGTGAAGTAAAGGGTTTGTTTCTGCGTTTACAGCTCTTATGGTATTGATTCATAGTCAACAGAATGTCATAAGGACAAATGAAGCCAATTATAAGCTTAAGACCAAGAATAGAGTGGCTTATGGGATGTGCCTGGTTACTCACCAGGTGATTAAGATTGTGCTATGGCAACTACCCAAGGTCATAATTGAACCCAATTCCACTGGTTTTTGTTCCTAGTAAGACTCCCTCCTTTGGAGAATGTTGGAAAGCATTTTTTTCATTTAATTGTTAAATAAAAACAACTAAAATATGAAAAGCAAGAAACAAAGAAAGAAAACAAAGCCATGAGGCCAGGCAGCATCTGTGGAGGCAAAGGGGCGGTTGACATTTCGAATCAAGGCCCTGCATTAGAGTTTTTTTGCTTCCACACCTCCACAGACACTGCCTGACCCCTTGAGTTCCCCCTGCAGTTTGCTTTTTGCTCTATATTCCAACCTCTGCAGTTACTTGAGTGATCGTTTATGAAAAGTTGTCAGGTAAAAGTAAAATCTTACGCCACCAGATGGCACTGAAAGATTGCATAACCCATGGCCAAATATAACTGGCTTCCAAAATAAATTTGCTTAGATGCGTGGAACTAAATTAAATGGAATTAAATGGAGAGCAACATTATTCCCCTCAGTCAATGTTGATGTATCTTCTCTCTCGACACAAAAGATATTAACTGGAGCAGAGGCTGTATCTCTACACTGTCTGAATGCTCAAAGCCATTAATACGAGGTTCAGGATGTTCAATTGTAATGCTTACAAGAAGAATGTTCTCCTGCCCTCAATGGGTGCATCCTCACTTCAGTAAATCCTTCAAAATTGATGTTGTCCTTCCCACATCCCACATTACACTCACCATGGCAAAGAGAAGCTGTAAGAGAAACTTAACCAGGTCCAAGGGGATGGGTATTTTTTACTGTAGCAGAAGGGGAGACAGAGGATGGACCTGATTCCCCGTTCTGCCGAAAACCTAATTTCAGTCTGCCTTGGCCTACATGATGTATATTCATGTCTACATCATCTATATACATGATCTCCTGTTTACAAAACATTTAACACCCTTCCCCATTCCCATACTGACCTTTCTGGCCTGGGCATCCTCCACTGTCAGAGTGAGGCCACAAGCAAAATATTTGTGTTGAATGCTGATTTTTCTAATTTCAAGTAACCCCTGCATTCCCTCTCTCTCCATCCCGTCCCCACCCAAGTCGTCCAGCCATTTGCACTGTTCACATCCATATATCCCTTTTTTTTATCACCTCTTCCACAGCCAACAATGGACCATTGTGGGCTCCACCTTTCCTTGGTCATCGGTGTTGGCTCTGATTTGTTCTGAACCTATTCAGACCTTTAGTTTGTCAACTGTTCCTTTTGTCCAGAGATGCTGCCTGACCCGCTGAGTAACTCCAGCACTTTGTGTCTATCTTTGGTGGACCTGGTAGAGTTGTGTGGGTTTATGAAATGGTTTGTCACTGGGAGGATATTTGCAAGTCAACACCAGCACCTGCAATCATAGATTTCAATTTCGTTACAACGAAGATCAGGAGATTGCGGAACCCACACCCACACAAGGCCCAGTCCAAGTGAAAATCAGAGATCAGGTTAAAACTGGGAAAGAGGAATAGAAGGTGGAGGGGGTGGGGGGTGGGGAGAGTATATGGCAAGGATGCAGAAGGTGGATGATGGATGAGAGGAAGATCCTGTGGAGCAGACCCAACAAGGTGGGATGTTGTGGGTAACTGGCCTTTGTTTGTACAGTACATTGCAATGTCATGCAGAGTTGTTGTGGCCATTGAATAGTTTCATTAATATATGCACTGGGTATCAAAGATGGTCTGAAGAAGGGTCCCGACCTGTCCATGTTCTCCAAAGGTGCTACCTGACCCACTGAGTTACTCCAGAATTCTTGTGTCTTTTTTTGTAAGAGAACATCTATAATTCCTTGTGCCATCAAGATGGACCTGTTCTGTACTATAAATACTTGGCAATATTTTGCAATCGTTCCTCGAGATTGTTCCCAGTGTTATCACATTTTCCCCAGTAAATGGGAAACCAGGAATATTAATGGAAATGAAATATTGCTGTCTGTCTTATATATATTCTGCATGTTTTTCAGATCAGCAGTGCAGGTCACATTGTAAACTCCAAGGAATCAGTGCTTGAAATATCTTTCATTTGATATCCAGTTTTACTAAGTTTCAGACCCTGGCTGTTAATTTTGACCTTGCAAATTCTTAATTCAATTCAATCTTTTCAATGTCTTCATTACCCTTAATTAACCACATCACAGATTCCATTTTCTCTCTCTAACCTATTACAAGTAACCTAGAAGCTAGATTCATATGCTTTGGAGTTTAGAAGAACAAGAGCTGATTTTATTGAAACATGTCAGATCCTGAGGGACCATTTAGATGTTAAAATGTTTTCATGAGTGGGAGAGTCTTGAAAGAGTCTTGAAAGAGGGGACAGTTTATAATTTGGGGGCTGGTTGTTTAAAACTAAATTACATAGGGGCCTTTTGCAGAGGACTGAATCTTTGGAAATCCCTACCTTCAGGGATGGAGGGTGATATTTAAAGAGTAAGTGATACATTTTTGCATGATCAAGGAATCGAGAGTGAGAGGAAAAACTGGCCTGGGGCAGACCAGCCATTCATATTAAATTAGCTAATGGTGTAGTCCCGATCTCCCAACCAACCTCATTGTGGCTCTTGCACTTTCTTTATCCTGCACTTTCTCTGTAACTGCAATACTGTATAACACTGAATAATAATAATAATGATATAATACTGTAACATTGTATTTTGCACTCTGGTATTTTTATCTTTGTAACATCCGATGTCATTGTGTATGACTTGATTGCTCTTATACGTAGTATGATTTGGACTGAATAGCGTGCAAACGAAGCTTTTCATTGTATCACGGTACATGTGACAATAATAAATCAATATCAATTCCATGAAATAGCAGAGTAGGCTTAAGGGCTGAGTAGCCCAAGCTAGCCTTTATACTTTTGTGCTTTGATGTTCTAACAAGACTTAAAATGATTAAGGTATTTCACAATAGAACCAGTTGGTTGAATATCCAATATTTATATAAATATAATCGATTTTTGCTGATTGCAAAGAATGAAAACTGTGCAGTGTAGTCCTAAAATGCAATAAGTTCATATCTGCCTGTTAAACTATGCCTGTATATAAATCCCAGAGCTGCTACTAGGTCATGGAGTAATGATGACAAATGCAATTAGTTTTGCCATCATTTCTAATACAAGATCTTAGCAACTAAAATTTCTTCCCCACTGTTGAAATCCAACAAATGCTTTACTTCTCCAGATTTTCAGATGATTCTTCCCCACAGAGCAACCACAGGACACCACTGGAGTTATTCCTTTAATTTCCCTTTCCTCTCAAAATCCATACAAAATAGACAGAAGATCAAAAGGAATATATTTAGCAGAGTGAATATTGCAAAAGTTAATATAAACAGAGCACAGAATGTAGTGTCACAGTTAAGAGAAAGTGCTGATTAAAAAAATGTGCAAGGGCTGCAAAGATGTTGCAGACAGGTGGTTTAACAGACAGGCATCATGTTTGCCATTGACATTGTGGGCAAAGCGCCTGTTCCTGTACTGCACTGCACTGTTTTATGAGGTGGGTGGGATGTCGGAAAAATCATCCTGAGCATATGAGATTCTGTTCAAGAGTCTGATGACAATGGGGAAGAAGCTATTCTTGTGGTGCATGCCTTTAAGCTTTTGTACCTTCTGCCTGATGGAAGAGGGGAGAAGGGGGATTTACTGGTGTATGAGCAGACCTTGATTGTGTTGCCAGATTTCCCAAGGTAGTATGAAGTACAGTTGATGGCAGGGAAGCTGGTTTGCGAGATTGACTGGGAGTAGTGTCCATGGCTCTGCAGTTTCTGGCGGTCTTGGGAAGGTGGTGGTAAGCTGCCTTCTTGATCCCCTGAAGTGCCTCTGGTGAAAGTGCTTCCACAGTGCTGTTGGGGAGAGTGTTTAGATCCAGCAATGAAGAAAGGCCAATGATATATGTGCGGCATGGTGGTGTTCCCCTGCATCTGTTGCCCAAATACTCCTTTGTGGTAAAGGCATAGGTTTGTGAGGTTGAGCCTAGTGACTGCAGTGCATTATGTGGATGATACTCACCGCAGCTACAATGCACTAGTAGTGGAGGGAGGGAATGGTGAGGGTGGCGGATGGGCTGCTTTGTCGTCGATGGTGTCAAGTGTTGAGAGAGTTGTTGGAGATACCTTCATCGAGGTAAGAGGGGAATATTCCATCACACTCCCAATATGCCTGGTGAAAAGACTGGGGTGGCAAGAGGTAAATTACCTGCCCAGTCTTTGATCTTCCCTTACCATTACAGCACCTGGTCCAATTTTGAGCATTCGTTAATGGGAACTTGAGAAAGCTGATAGTAGGGGATACAGTGAATGTCAAAGAATGACAAAGGATTAAGAAGAGAGGGACAACATTTAAAGGAGATGTGTGAGGAAAGTTTACAGAGGGTGGTGAGTGGATGGTATGTGCTGCCAGGAGCAGTGGTTGAGGGAAATACAATAGTGTAGTTTGAGAGTTTTTGGACAGACATATGGCAATGCAGGGAATGGAGGGATATGGATTATGTGCAGGTCGATAAGAGATGATCTTGGCTTCAGGTTCGGCATAGACATGATGGGCTGGAGGGCCTGTTTTTGTGCTGTATTATTCTAAGTTCTATGCACCAAGATGGTGAGACACCCTTGTTGGAGATGGCCTTTGCTTGCCAAGTGTGTGGAACAAATATTATTTGTTGAAAATAGGTGCAGGAGGCAGCGATTCGGCCCTTCGAGCCAGCACCGCCTTATCAGCCATAATCTGCCAGGACTTGGTTCTTGTAGGATGGTGGCCACTGCATCTTCTGCTCAGCAGCAAATGGAGCTGAGGACTACTGACTCTGAGTGGGAGGCAAATACTTGGCATTTTGGGGGCCTGCACATTCCCATTCGAACCTCAATGGTTTAGCAGAATCAGAAAATGTTCCAGTAATGTCGAAAATGTCTTGTACTTCATTTGAAAGCTCATGATTAATGGATAGTTACTTTATTAAATTTATACAACTCACCTAATTAGCCCTCAGTTAGAAGAGAAAGCCAGCTGATAATGAGAATATATGTTTAAAGGGAGAATTTGTTCAGGCTCTGATTCATATCTCCATGCAGGATGTTTGTTAATAGGAATGATTGGCTGAAGGGAATGATATTCTCTGTGCAGGAAACCTCCCAGTAAGATGTGACAACTACACCAGGTGAATAATGTCCAGAACTGTAGTGTATGGAGAAACCATTACACTTCTTGTTCTTCCTGCGTGTGGCAGAGAATATGCAGACTCCACAAACAGCTAGCCTAATCTCACTTTCTATTCTCCCCACATTCTCATCAGATCCCCAAGACTCTACCACTCCCCTACGCACTAAAGACCAATTAACCCACCAACCCACACGTCTATGGGATGTGGGAGGAAACTGGAGCACCCATGAGGAAATCCACATGGTTACAGGGGCAACTTACAAACTCCACACAAATAGCTCTGGCAGTCAGGATTGAACCGGGTTTCTGACGCTGTAAACTAGTTTCACGTAGTTTAGAGATACAGTGCGGAAATAGGCTCTTCAGCCCACAGTGTCCGCGCCACACCAACGATCATCCGTACACTAATTCTATCTTACATACGGGGGATCATTTTTTATAGAAGCCCAATTAACCTACAAACCTGCACATTTTTGGAATGTGGGCAGAAACTGGAGCACCAGGAGGAAAACCACACGGTCACACTGGAAAACGTATAAACTGTTCAGATCGCACCGGAAGTCAGGATTGAACCCGGATATCTGGCACTGTAAGGTAGCAACTCTACCGCTGCACCACCGTGTCGTTCTCGAGTAACGGTTCTAATAGTTGCACCACCCTTCTGCTGCTCCTCCCGCTCTCTCGTGGTGCTACTTCAGTAGAGAAATTGTTCCTGGTCTCTCAGATGAAGGTATTATTAGTTCCTGGAGGCTGACTATGTGTAAATTGCCTCCTCCATTGCTCTGGTAAATTCACTTCATCAGCAGTAAGATGCTGTGAGAGATTGTGAAAAGCCACTATAGAAATGCAAATGTTTCTTTAGCTGCATCAGACTATAGTTCAAAGAATATTTTTATTCAATGGAAATAAAAAAGAAGCATTTATACTCTATTACACTGATACATGGAATATTTCACAAATGTATTCATTTCTTATATCTGGGCTTCACTGGTGAAGCTTGTATTGATTACCCATCCCTAATTGCCCTTGATCAAGTGACTAGATGGCCAGTTCAGAGGGCATTAAGAGTCAACTGCATCATTTGGTTTAAAGTCACATGGGGGTCAGACTGGGTAAGGACAGCAAATTGTCTTCTCTAAAGGACACTAGGGACCCAGATGAGTTTTCTAGCCTTTACTAACAATGGCCCATGAGAGTTTGTAATAAATGAATTTAAATTGGGTCGTGGAATCTGGACTCAGTCCCCTAGATTTTTACTCCGAAGCCTTTTGATTACAACCCATGATAATTTAATCCCCCTTGCACTGCTGTACTCTATTCAGTGAAGGCCAGAATATTTATCAAAATGAGTTACAGTGCATTTTGCCCAGCTTTCCAAATGCCCCAAAATGGAAACTCCAGTCTCGGAATAACTGGAGCTGTGGGTAATATTTTTCACAGTTCATTAAATGCAGCAGAGGTACCACTAAAGAATGGAGGAGATAATCCTAGCGCTTTTTTTAAAGAATAAGTAAGATCAGGTGTTAAATCCTGGGAATTATAACTGTTACTTTAGAATCATTAGCCTGTTATAAAGATGTGAAGTACAGCTTACCTTTCTACTACAGGTGCACAACCTTTTATCCGGAGTTTCGGAAACCGAAAAGCTCCGAAAACCGGACATTTTTTCCAGGATGTCGTCTGCACACCAAAGCTCGCGTTTGGCGCCAAACTTGACCCGAAACGACCCACGGTCGACCCAGGTCTGTACTACTGTAGCGGCTGCCTCCTCCCCGGAGACTGGGGAGACACTTAAACATCTGTAAATCATTGCTTAAATGATAGTCAGTTAGTTTGGAGGGCTTTTATGTGAAGGGGGGGGGGGGGGTGAAGGGGGAAACTTTAATTCTTAGTCCCCTCCCTGGTCGGAGAGGCGGGGAGCAGGCAATGCCTTACGGGTCACCATGCAGTAAGGTCCGGAGCGCTGTGGCCCCCGACTCCCAACAACGCGGAGCTGGGGCTGGGGCTGCGGGCGGCGCTGGAATTGGAGAGCCGCGCAGCCAGGGGTAGTTGCCGAGGTTGGAGCTCCAATCGGCGCTGCCTGCGGCCGGACACCCGCAGCCCCAGCTCCGCGATGTTGGGAGTCGGCAGCCACAGCGCTCCGGAGCTTACTGCAAGGCGACCCGGTAAGGCATTGCCCGCTCCCCGCCTCTCCGACCAGGTAGGGGACTAAGAATTAAAGTTTCCCCCTGACCACATAAAATCCCTCCAAACTAACTGACTAACATTTAAGCAATGATTTACAATGATTCCCCGGTCTCCGGGGAGGAGGCAGCCGCTCCAGACTTTTCAAGCCGCCCGCGCTACCTACCTAATCTATGCTAAAAATCTTCCATTCGGAAATCCGAAAAATTCCGAAATCCGAGAAGTGTCTGGTCCCATGGCTTTCGGATAAAAGGTTGTGCACCTGTATCTCTGATAGCTCAAATAGGCATTGCAGCCGATGAGGAACGATTGAAGTTCACTCCTTGTAGTAATCTAATGGAATTCATTAAACCATTTCTTACAGACTTAATGGCGATAATCCTAGGTCTGTGTGGATTTAAGGAAACCTGTCATACGTTGCAAATTATGGGGTATGAATTTGAATATGAAACTGTAAATGATCGGATAATGGATGAAATACATCTTGGCTTGGCAGATGAATTTCGATGTGAAGAAACGGAAAGCAATTCAGACACAAACACTATAACCCCAAAAGGACTATTACTTACGTGAGAGGAAAGTGACGTGCGTGGAAAATGACAGAGACCTGAAGTTCTGAATTGCAATAAATTGATTATTTTGCAACAATGCTCCATGGGAGTGAGTAGCAAATCAGACATTGGGAAATTATATAAGGTCAATATTTTGCTGAAATAATGTGCTAATCATGCTGGTTTATCAATTATTGCTGCAAACACATTTAGGAGAGTGCGCACAGTTCTTGACGTCTTATTGCAGATATTACAGCTATTTCAAAGAGGTGGGGAAGGGGACCAGGGCAATTGGGGAAGTGGGGAACAAATGATTGGAAAATAAGTTGAGATAAATGTTTCATCGCATTCCAAGGAAAACACTGTCCTCAAGACAACTCACATTATCCAGACCATAGAAGCAGAGGTAATGTCTAAGCCTGAAGAAGTGCTGAGAGGAGGTATTAAATTAAACAATCTTATAGTTAATGAGTCATAGAGAGATACAGCACAGAAACAGCCCCTTTGGGCCCTCTGAATCCATGCTGATTATCAATCACCCATTTACTCTAACCCTACTCGAATTCTTTTTATGTCCCCAATTTAATTTGCCCCATATTCCTATCACCTATGTTCGATTCACAAGAGACTGTGCATCTACCTGATCTATTCCTCTCATGATTTTATACCTCATCCTCTGGTGCCCCAAGGAATAGAATCCAGGCCTACCCAACCTCTCCCTATAACTCAGACCCTCTAGCCCTGGCAGCAATATTATAAATTTTATCTGTACCCTTTCCAGCTTGAACCTGGGTCTCTGGCACAATGTGGCTTGTTTTGCCACTACGAGCCATAAATATTTATATTTGTATTGCAACTTTAACACAGTGAAGCATCCTGAGATATCCAGAAGATTGCTGTCAGGTAAACATGGACAACAACCTTCAGGATGGTGTATCAATCCAGGTGAAGGGAAAGTCCTGAAGGATTCAAGGATATTTTATTAGGTATATTGAAGGTTCACAATGGGCAAATTGGGACTGGATCGTTTAAATCATTTTTTTAAAAACTATAATATGTAGCTATACTTTACCATAATATGTTTCCTTCTAATAAAAATTTTAAATTAAAAAAAAAAAATCATATGGGGAGACTGGATAGGCTAGCACTGTTTTAATTGGCATTTAGGAGGTTGATGGGTGACCTAAAGGGCCTGTCCCACTGTACGAGATAATTCAAGAGCTCTCCTGAGTTTAAAAAAGAATCAAACTCGTGGTAAGTACGTAGAATGTATGTAGAAACATAGAAACATAGAAAGGGTACGTTGGAGCTCGGGACGTCTCTTAGCTAAACTGGCAGGGAACATAAAAACTGACTGCAAAAGCTTTTATAGATATGTGAAGAGAAAAAGATTAGTTAAAACAAATGTAGGTCTGTTGCAGTCAGAAACAGGTGAATTGATCATGGGAAACAAGGACATGGCAGACCAATTGAATAACTACTTTGGTTCTGTCTTCACTAAGGAAGACATAAATAATCTGCTGGAAATAGCAGGGGACCGGGGATCAAATGAGATGGAGGAACTGGGTGAAATCCAGGTTAGTCGGGAATTGGTGTTAGGTGAATTGAATGGATCGAAGGCTGATAAATCCCCAGGGACAGATAGGCTGCATCCCAGAGTGCTGAAGGAAGTAGCCCCATAAATAGTGGATGCATTAGCGATCATTTTTCATAACTCTTTAGATTCTGGAGGGTAGCTAATGTAACCCCACTTTTTAAAAAGGGAGAGAGAGAGAAAACAGGGAATTAAACACGAGTTAGTCTAACATCTACAGTGGGGAAAATGCTAGATTCAGTTATTAAAGATGGGATAGCAGCACATTTGGAAAGTGGTGAAATCATTGGACAAGGTCAGCATGGATTTATGAAAGGTAAATCATGTCTGACAAATGTTATATAATTTTGCGAGGGTGTAACTAGTAGAGTGGATAAGGGAGAACCAGTGGATGTGTTATATCTGGACTTTCAGAAGGCTTTCGACAAGGTCCCACATAAGAGATTAGTATGCAAACTTAAAGCACATGGTATTGGGGGTTCAGTATTGATGTGGATAGAGAACTGGCTGGCACTCAGGAAGCAAAGAGTAGGAGTGAACGGGTCCTTTTCAGATTGGCAGACAGTGACTGCATGGCTTAGTGCTGGGACCCCAGCTATTTACAATATATATTAATGATTTGGACGAGGGAATTGAATGCAAGTTTGCGGATGACACGAAGCTAGGGGGCAGTGTTAGCTGTGAGGTGGATGCTAGGAGGCTGCAAGGTGACTTGGATAAGCTGGATGAGTGGGCAAATGCATGGCAGATGCAGTATAATGTGGATAAATGTGAGGTTATCCACTTTGGTGGCAAAAACAGGAAAGTAGACTATTATCTAAATGGTTGCCGATTAGGAAAAGAGGAGTTGCAACGAGACATGGGTGTCATGGTACACCAGTCATTGAAGGTAGGCATGCAGGTGCAGCAGGCAGTGAAGAAAGCGAATGGTATGTTAGCATTCATAGCAAAAGGATTTGAGTATAAGAGCAGGGAGGTTCTACTGCAGTTGCACAGGGCCTTGGTGAGACCACACCTGGAGTATTGCGTACAGTTTTGGTCTCCTAATCTGAGGAAAGACATTCTTGCCATAGAGGGAGTGTGGAGAAGGTTCACCAGACTGATTCCTGGGCTGGCAGGACTTTTATATGAAGAAAGACTGGATAGGCTCGGCTTGTACTCGCTAGAATTTAGAAGATTGAGGGGGGATCTTATAGAAACGTTCAAAATTCTTAAGGGATTGGACAGGCTAGATGCAAGAAGATTGTTCCCGATGTTGGGGAAGTCCAGAACAAGGGGTCACAGTTTAAGGATAAGGGGGAAGTCTTTTAGGACCGAGATGAGATTTTCTTTTTCACACAGAGAGTGGCGAATCTGTGGAATTCTCTGCCACAGAAAGTAGTTGAGGCCAGTTCATTGGCTATATTTAAGAGGGAGTTAGATGTGGCTCTTGTGGCTAAAGGGATCAGGGAAAGGGACCCTGATCCCTTTAGCCACAAGAGCCACATCTAACTCCCTCTTAAATATAGCCTATGAACTGGCCCCAACTACTTTCTGTGGCAGAGAATTCCACAGATTCATAGAGAGAAGGCAGGTACAGGATACTGAGTTGGGTGATCAGCCATGATCATATTGAATGGCAGTGCAGGCTCGAAGGGCCGAATGGCCTACTCCTGCACCTATTTTCTATGTTCTATGTATCTATGAAAAGGTCTTGAAAGGCAACATTTTCACAGTGTGGTAGGCACTTGGAACAAACTGCCATACAATACAATTACAGTGTTTAAAAGACATTTGGACAGGTTCATTGAGTAGGAAAGGTTCAGCGGGATATGAGCCAAACACAGGCAAAATGGGACTAGTTCGGATAGACATCTTAGTTAACGTGGACATGTTGGGTTGAAGGACCTGTGTCCGTGCTGCATAACTCTATGTCTATGACATTCTCTGACCTATTCACTGGAAGATTGTGATTGACAGCATATCCAATCTGCAAGTTATTCTCAGAAGAAATATTCCAGCAAGTGGGTAAAGAATGGAATGAGTTCCTGGGCAAGATTACACAGGTTAATTCAAGTTGCAATTGGTAGAAAATAATATTTAGCTGTATTTACTATGCTGAAAATTGGATGACACCTGTTGCATTTGAATTCCAATGTGACTGATAAAGCCCAGCACAGCCTTAGCATTTCATTGCATTTTTCTCTGGTGCCTGAGGCAATCCATCCTGACTTTGCTTGGTTCCATTGTTAGTTCATCTGTCTCTGCAAGAGATGCTATCATGTAGCCCCTCGTTCCAATTTACCTTCAGACTCAATGACAACACTACCAGCGTGAACACATATCTGGGAGCAGGAGATCGATTGTGGCAGATCAAAATCATCTTTTCTTTCCTGTGGCTCATGTGGTAGTACTCTTGTTTCAGATGTAGCGACTTGTCATCCAGTTAGTGCTGCACTGAGACAGGCTGGGGTTGTTTTCAGTTGGTGCCGTTGTTTTGTTTTGGGTACGAACCTGGATAGGAAAGGCATAGAAAGGATATGGGCCTAACTTGTAGACCCAGGATCCATTCCTCAAAAACCCTGGATCTAATGTTTAGACTCTCTTTCCCAGCCCCAGACTCCCTGGCAACATACATTGTTTCTCATCAACAACCTCAAGGTATCTCAAAAACATTAATTAAACCCCTCTTTAACAATCTATCTTCCAGGGATTCCTGCCTGAGGTGTGCAATTCCTCACTATCATTTATCTCTTGGAGTCCAGATATCAGTCAGGCAAATATTCCCTGGAAGGCTTTGATAGAGCAAGCAGGGTGACTTAACAGGTCTTCATCGGCGGTCAATTGAAATTAGTATGACTGTCCTCTATGGAGGACGCCTGTGCGTGACTTTGTTTAATGTGGGGAGACTGGTGCACAGACAGCCACCACACGGTCCTTGACAGATCTGGGTCAGGGTCCAGTGGCATGGAGTCCAAGACGGCCGGGGGCCCTTTTCTGCTGCAGCCTTCATCTGCCTTCCCAGCCGTTGTGATGCTCCACTAAAGTAATAGAAACATAGAAAATAGATGCAGGAGAATGCCATTCGGCCCTTCGAGCCTGCACCACCATTCGATATGATCATGGCTGATCATCCAACTCAGTATCCCATCCTTGCCTTCTCTCCATACCCCCTGATCCCTTTAGCCACAAGGGCCACATCTAACTCCCTCTTAAATATAGCCAATGAACTGGCCTCAACTACATTCTGTGGCAGAGAATTCCACAGATTCACCACTCTCTGTGTAAAAAATGATTTTCTCATCTCGGTCCTAAAAGACTTCCCTCTTATCCTTAAACTGTGACCCCTAGTTCTGAACTTCCCCAACATCGGGAATAATCTTCCTGCATCTAGCCTGTCCATCCCCTTAAGAATTTTGTAAGTTTCTATAAGATCAACCCCCTCAATCTTCTAAATTCTAGCGAGTACAAGCCAGTACACTCTCCAGTCTTTCTTCATATGAAAGTCCTGCGATCCCAGGAATCAGTCTGGTGAACCTTCTCTGTACTCCCTCTATGGCAAGAATGTCTTTCCTCAGATTGGGAGACCAAAACTGTACGCAATACCCCAGGTGTGGTCTCACCAAGACCCTGTACAACTGCAGTAGAACCTCCCTACTCTTATACTCAAATCCTTTTGCTGTGAATGCTAACATACCATTTGCTTTCTTCACTGCCTGCTGCACCTGCATTCCTACTTTCAATGACTGGTGTACCATGACACCTAGGTCTCGTTGCATCTCCCCTTTTCCTAATCGGCCACCATTCAGATAATAGCCTACTTTCCTGTTTTTGCCACCAAAGTGGATAACCTCACATTAATCCACATTATACTGCATCTGCCATGCATTTGCCCACTCACCCAACCTATCCAAATCACCTTGCAGCCTCCTAGCATCCTCCTCACAGCTAATACCGCCCCCCAGCTTCGTGTCATCCACAAACTTGGAGATGTTGCATTCAATTCCCTCATTCAGATCATTGCTATATATTGTAAATAGCTAGGGTCCCAGCACTGAGCCTTGCGGTACCCCACTAGTCACTGCCTGCCATTCTGAAAAGGACCTGTTTACTCCTACTTTTTGCTTCCTGTCTGCCAGCCAGTTCTCTATCCACATCAATACTGAACCCCCAATACCGTGTGCTTTAAATTTGTATACTAATCTCTTATGTGGGATCTTGTCGAAAGCCTTCTGAAAGTCCAGATATAACACATCCACTGGTTCGCCCTTATCCACTCTACTAGTTACATCCTCGAAACATTCTATAAGATTCGTCAGACATGATTTACCTTTCATAAATTCATATTGACTTTGTCCAATGAATTCACCACTTTCCAAATGTGCTGCTATCCCATTTTTAATAACTGACTCAAGAATTTTTTCCCCACCACCGATGTTAGACTAACTGATCTGTAATTCCCCGTTTTCTCTCTCACTCCCTTTTTAAAAAGTGGGGTTACATTAGCTACCCTCCAGTCCTCAGGAGCTACCCTCCAGAATCTAAAGAGTTTTGAAAAATTATCACTAATGCATCCACCATTTATGCGGCTACTTCCTTAAATACTCTGGGATGCAACTTATCTGGCCCATGGGATTTATCGGCCTTTAACCATTCAATTTACCTAACACCACGTCCCTGCTAACCTGGATTTCACTGTTCCTCCAACTCATTTGACCCCCGGTCACCTGCTATTTCCGGCAGATTATTTATGTCTTCCTTAGTGAAGACAGAACCAAAGTAGTTATTCAATTGGTCTGCCATGTCCTTGTTCCCCATGATCAATTCGCCTGTTTCTGACTGCAAGGGGCCTACATTTGTTTTAACTAATCTTTTCCTCTTCACATATCTATAAAAACCTTTTGCAGTCAGTTTTTATGTTCCCTGACAGTTTTCTTTCATAATCTATTTTCCCTTTCCTATTTATGCCTTTTGTCCTCCTCTGCTGGACTCTGAATTTCTCCCAGTCCTCTGGTAGGCTGCTTGTTCTGGCTAATTTGTACGCTTCATCTTTTGTTTTGATACTATCCCTGATTTCCCTTGTTATCCACGGATGCACTACCTTCCCTGATTTATTATTTTGCCAAACTGGGATGAACAATTGTTGTAGTTCATCCATGCAGTTTTTAAATGCCTTCCATTGCATATCCACCGTCAACCCTTTAAGAATCATTTGCCAGTCTATCTTGGCCAATTCACGTCTCATACCCTCAAAGTCACCTTTCTTTAAGTTCAGGACCCTTGTTTCTGTATCATCCTCTGCCTGTTCCACCATTGAGGTCTTGGTTGGATTGCTCTTAACAGGGACCTCCCCCTCGACCTTACCGCCATGGGTGGCCCTACCAGGAGCATAGCTCCAGACGGCATCGCTCTCAGGATCTGAGGACCACACAAGCTTCTCCACCACGACAAGGTAACAATCCACAGAGAAGAGGGTTTATGGCAATAGTTTCTGACCATGAATCAAACAATTAAGCCATATAAAGTTACCAATCAGCCCAGTATGATACCTTAAAAATAGTTGCATTCAAATGAATCTTATTGCATAAGATGTTTTCTATTCACCGTCAAGTTTACTACAAAGGCGTTAAAATCTCATTCAGGGCAAGGACAGCCAATATCTTAATAATACTCCATTATCCAAAAGGAAGTAATTGGACACATTCAATGCAGGGAGGAATAATCCCATCTTTGCCCCCATAGCAGTGACCTTTGGCTTCCCCCTGGGCCAAGAACTATGGCTGTGCCTCCACAAAGTTCCCATGGGTCAGGGACACTGTGACACCTGCTCCGTGAATGTCCATAAGGCATTCATGGCCATGCATCCAAAGCCTGAAGCACGTCACATTAATCAATCCAGGGAGGTCTCAATGATTCAATGGTTTTCTAAGGTACAATGACATTTTTTTGTGTGTACTCTTCAGTAAATTATTACTATGCATAAACATAATCCCAGATTAAGAACAAAGTGCTTAGAAATAGATAACTGAGACTGTTTACAAGAGTCGCCAAGTTTTGGCCCCATTGTCAAAGCCCGCGCTGCAGCTGGCCATTAAGGCCCGTGGTCCTGGCTGCAGGGCCTCCAGCCATCGCCTCGATCCGAGTGGCCAGCGAACCGTCGTCCTTCTCCACGCCCGGCAGTCACCTCTCTTCTCCATTCAGCACCTCAGGGGGACACCAGACAGTGTTCAAGTTTCAGACTTTCCCTTGTAATGCAACAGGAAGAGAAAAATAGATTACCTCATTAGTGGAGGAAAAGACTTGAGAGCATTGGAATCTCCTTTCAGGTCACATATCTCCTTTTACCTTGCAATTTATTGCTATTTGCAACATAATTTTAGAACAAATAGCCCCCACAAGACAAAATTCATTAAATGTTACCCAGAGGAAATAATCTATTGCCCAAGTCACTAAGTGGTAAATATTGAATACATTTTTAAATTGGTTATTAAAATAAAGGTCACTTTCTGTGGTTAAAATAGTTATATGTAAGAATCCTATGTTTATTTCAAGAAAATGAATTAGATTAACTCTTCTGCATCAGGGAGGGACGGGTTTGAAATCTTAGCAGGATGTACAACAGGCGGTGAGTACAAAGTGTCAGAATGTGCCGTACTTCCATTAATCAGTCACTGTTTTCAACTTTTGATAGGGCATCTAATTATGTGTGAAGCAGAATTGTAAAGGAAATTAATTAAACACAAAATCATTTAATACTTTAATACATTAACTTCATTAGATGTCAGCCACAGGGCACCTACAGTCAAGAAGATTATTGCTCATTCAATGCACAAGCAAAAGCAAACTAGTGCTTCTTCAAGATTAACAGCAAATGTCATTAGAAAAAAAGCAAAAGGATTTTTTTTTGTGGGAGCAAGGATTATTGCAGTGAATTTAAAAAAAAAACACCACCCCTTTGACCTCAAGAAGGTACACAGCCTTCGGAGATAAGGCAGATTAGCTGAGACTAAACAGCTAAAGGTATTACAGAAACTGAACATTTAATACTGTGTACACAGAGATTGAAAATCAAGCTTCCTCATTGAATAATTGATATGTACCAGGGATCGCAAGGGGTCATTGTTGTTTTACTTTATGCAGCCCATTTTAGCTTTCATTTTAAATTCAAGCCTGCTGTTTTGTTTTGTTATTTGATTTTGTTTTTGGCAACTGCGCCTCCAAAGGCCAGGTTGTAGTTTTAGGCTGCAGTTGCCTTTTGTGATAATTTCTTTTATTATGGTATTGATATTTATTTAAGCAGCTACATTTCTTAGAAAAAAGTGAAAAAAGTTATTTTATGCTTATTATTGTCACATGTAATGAATACAGTGAAAAAAAACTTATTTTCCATGCAACCCAGGCAAATCATACCTACCTGCAGGTGCAACAGGTAATGCAGGAGGCAAAATAAACACAGTTCAGAACATGGTGTTACAGCTACAGAGGAAGTGCAGATCAAAAACGTACAAGGGCTGCAACGAGGTAGATTGGAAGATCGGGAATTTGTCCTAAGCATATAAATGGTCGGTTCAAGAGTCTGATAACAGTGGGGAAGAAGCTGGTCTTCAATCTGATGGTATGTGATTTCAAGTTTTTATATCTTCTGCTGCACGGGAGAGGGGAGAAGAGAGAATGATGAGGGTAGTCGTGGATCATGTTAGCTGTTTTCCCAGAGTGTAGATAGAATCGATGAGGGGTGGAGAATGGGAATAGTGGTTTATGCGATAAACTGGATTGAATTCACTACTCTCTGCAATTTCTTGCGGTGTTGGGCAGAACAGTAACCATGCAAATTTACATCGGGGACACTAAGCGGCGGTTGGGCAATCGTTTCGCCGAGCACCTCCGCTCAGTCCGCAATAACCTACCTGAACTCCCGGTGGCTCAGCACTTCAACTACCCCTCCCATTCCCAATCCGACCTCTCTGTCCTGGGTCTCCTCCATTGTCAGAGTGAGCAACACCGGAAATTGGAGGAACAGCACCTCATATTCCGCCTGGGCAGCTTGCATCCTGATGGCATGAATGTTGAATTCTCCCAATTGTGCTAGCCCTTGCTGTCTCCTCCCCTTCTTTAACCCTCGAGCTGTCGCCTCCCATCCCCACGGTGCTAGGCCCTAACGACAACAGAGACCCGACAGAGAAAAGGTCGGGTTCTCCGTGCAGGGGATAGATTTTTTAAAGTTTCCCCACTCCCCCCCCCTGCCCCCCACACACATACCCACACACACACACATACACAAAAAAAAAAAAAAAACTCCATTCAAACGAGACAAAAAATAATAAAAGGACAGACGGTCTGCAGAGGCCGCTGCGACGTGAGTCGTGCCGCCGCTCAGCAGCACCACACACTGTTAGCACCGTGCTTCTTCATTTAGAGTCATACATCATGGAAGCAGGCTCTTCAGCCCAATTCATCCATATCGACCAAGCTGCCTCAACTAACCAAGTCCCATTTTCCAGTGTTTGTCCATATCCCTCTATACCTTTCCTATAAGTGTATTTGTCCAAATATCTTTTAAATGGTGTTATTGTACCTGCCTCAACTGCATTTTCTGGAAGCTCATTCCATAAACCCCCAATGTTCCGTGTGAAGAAGTTGCCTTTCAAGTTCCTGTTAAATCTTCAAGTTCCACTTTAAATCTATGCCCTCTAGACCTTGATTCCACCTCAACAGGTTCACCCCCTCCATCTCTGGTGCTCCAAAGAATAAAGTCCTAGCCTAGCCTAATCTCTCCCTATAGCTCATGCAGTTGAGATCTGGCAACATCCTTGTAAATGTTCTCTGCATTCTTTCCAACTTAATGGCATATTTCCTGTAGCATGGTGATCAAAACTGAATACAGTACTCCAAGTGTGGTCTCATCAATGTCTTGTACAACTGCATCATATCATCCCAACTTCTGTACCCAATTGCCTAACATGTGCCAACTGAAACATTAGCTTGAACCTTGTGCCAGCACTTCTTACATGAATATTAGCAGGCAGCAACATTTCTATCCTGCCAAAAACTCCACCAGCATCCTCTTTCAAGGGTTCATCCTTTGCAATTCCCATCAACTTAAATTAGATTTCACCATAAGGCATATGTTTTTCTGTTGCCTCTCCTTTCAGCATTGTGAAGAGACATTTTCCTTCATGTCTCCCTGGTCTGTTCTTCCATCTCCATCAATCTGTGATCTAAAGAGCCTGTCCCAATTTCACGACCATCTCCCAAGTTTGCCCTTGACTCATACTCACAGCATGGTCTTCACGAGGTCGTAGGAGGTCGTAGGTAGGTCGTAGGTAGGTTGTGATGCTAGTCGTAGGTACTCGTGGCATCGGGTAGGTCGCAGCGTTTTTTCAACATGATGAAAAATGTCTACGAGCAAAAAAGGTTGTGAATTAGGTCGTGAAAGTGGGACAGGCCCTTAACTCCCTTGATTTGTCGTTACCCCCACATCTCTCAATGTCATTGGTGATCAAAATTAACAATTAATCATGACATCAATTGTTTTATTTTGCGGGAGAAAGTTCTAAATAATTTCTGCTCCAGTTGCAACATTGCTTCCTTACTTCACTCTGAAATCCTGGCTCCTCATTTCATCTCTGCCCTCCAGTTCTGGACTCCTCAACTGATGCACTTCCTATCTATCCTATTAATGCTACAAATACCTTGAAATCAGATCGTTCCACACCCTTTTAAATTTCTGGGAATATAACCTTGCCTTGTGGAATATCTTCTTATTGTTTAGCTCTTGGAATCTCTCTCATCCCGGCTAGTCAGGATAGTGTGTGAGCTGGAGTGGAGGCGGCAATGGTTGGTGATATCCTGCCCCTGTCCTTCTTGATGGTAGCAGGTGTCAGTTTGGGAGGTGCTATTGAAATAACCTGAACAAGTAACAGCAGTGAACTTAATAGATGCATTATGCATTATAAGATGCATTATGGCCCAGGCAACATCCACGGAGTCCTCTGACTCCCTGTTCAAACCAACAAGCTAATCACCAAATTCCTGGAGAAGGAGAAGATGGAGGTAGCTACAGCAGTTAGTGCTGCTGCTTCACAGCTCTAGGGGCCTGGGTTCGATACTGATGTTTCAGCATGTAGTCTGATTGTGTGTAGTGTGGTACTGATTGTGGATGATCAGCCATGATCACATTGATTGGCGGTGCTGGCTTGAAGGGCCTAATGGCCTACTCCTGCACCTATTGTCTATTGTCAATTGTCTGCACATTTTTTTCCATGATCAAATGGTTTTTCCCGGGTGTCTTGGTTCCCCCCCCGCCCGCGCACCAACATCCCAAAGATGTACTGGTAGGTTAATTGACCACTTCAATTATCCCCTAAAGCAAGTTAATGGAAAAATAATCGGAGGTATTGATGGATTTGTGTGGGAAAGAATAATTTGCAGGAACGCAGGGAAATAAATAAAGTGGAAATGGAATTGATGGGCTTGCATGGATCCATTGGGCCTCCTTCTGATGTGTAATTAAGTGAGCATGGGAAGAAATGTGCATGAAACCAGAGAAACTCAGCGATTGAGGCAGCATCTATGGAGCAAAGGAATAGGCGACGTTTCGGCGATTTTTCCAGCATCTGCAGTTCTTTCTTAAACCAGAGAGCAATGCTTGTTGGTATCAAATTTGTATATCCCATTGTTTTTGTATGCGGTACTATTATAGGATTTTAGAATTGGGAATAGATTAATTGTTCTTAAATAATAAAGATTGGTTTGCAAGAAACAGAGATCGCCATGCCATTCTGATTTAACTAGATTGGTTCAAATATTGCTATTGAAGGGTTAACTAAAAGTTTGAGATTTTTAGAGATTAGGCTGGTTAAGAATTCCTGATTAATGTTGTTTGCGACTGAACTGAAACTTACATTGTAGCACTCCTCCTCTGCCCCCTCGTTCTCCCCAACTGGTCATCCAGTGAGGAGACTGGATCATTAACACAGCCCATCAGCCAAGAACTGTCGTAATGAATCAATTGAAAACCTGAAAATGTGCGAGGAAGCCCCAGGCAGCTGTTCACAGAATAATGTTTCTACAAAACTGATGTATCACGGATAGAGGAACGATGGATTTACTAATCAACTCCTTGAAATCCCACTGCTCGGAATTCACAACGTATATATTGACACTACTGTTTGAGTATGAAATGAAATTGTGCAAGCACTTACGAAAGATTCAGAGCAAATCTCTATTTACAGCCAACAGAATCAATTGATTCCACAAACAGAGACTATTTGAGCAATGCTCTGTGACAAGCAGCCTGTAGAGTATATTTAAACGGTACATTGCACTAGTCGGCAAGGTTTATTTAACCATTGCACAACAGCAAACAGTCTACAGAGTCTAGTTTAGAAAATGGAATGGAGCAAACAATTATAGTCTATTTAGAGGGTGCACTACACCTTTAGTCTATAGAGTTCATTTAAAAATTGTTCAAAAATTATAGCAAATGGAATTCCTGACTGAAACTACAATAATATCTACTTATCAAACAGATTGATTTCCCCAGCAATATTCAGTGAGTGAAGGTAAGTTATGCCCTACAAATTATGTCCATAATAGTTACGGCAATGTAGTCCCTGTGTATCTATTTTTTTGGAAATTAACTAACGATCTTCAAATTGACTGAAATTTGTATGACTTTATACAGCCAAAATTGAAGGAGCAGAGGATTGAATGCCAGGTTGCTAACAAACTCCCTCTCGCTAGGAACAGGGCAATCTGAAAGGTGAATGCCTTGTTAGGGTACTGAGAGCGCTCATGCATATGGATGTTGATTAAGATAAACCGATAATTCTGTTAATTGTGAGATGCAACCAGCTTCCACAAGAAGAAGGTTTGGAAATTATCATTTGACCTACCAGCCTTATTGGTTTCCTTTGGAGGGGGGTGAAGGTCAAAATTCCCACTGCTAGGAATGCCTCCTCCCATCTCCCCTCAAGACTGATCTGATTGTAAACCTCAGCTTCACAACCCTGTCGAGCCCAATAACGTTGTATCGCCACCTTCCTTGCCAAGAATCTATAGACCATTGCCTTAAAAATATTCCACTGTCCTTTGAGAAAGAAAGTTACAAAAATGTATGACTGTGAGCTAAAAAGGTTTTGCTTCATCTCTGCCTTAAATGGGGGAACATTTATTTTTAATCAGAGAATCCTGGTTCTAAATTCTACCACAAGAGAAAAACATTCTCTCCGCACCCACTCTGTCCAGCTCTCTCAGGAACGTATATGCATTATCCATCATCAATATTGCTTCATAAAACCCACATGTCAGGGGCTGTGGAGCATTTTTGAAAGTGGGGGGGGCTGAGTGATCACTGATCACCGATCTCGGGGGTACTCGGCGAGGGAGTGGAGCGACCGTGTGGCGGAGGGTGGGGGAGGGGGGACGGTACGGACTATTTGAAATTTGATGTATTAAAATCATGTTTTGGTGCATTGTAGAAGTATGATTTCAATGTTTTTTGTTTGAAGTATTTTTAAGAATGTAGGGCCAACATGAGAGATAGGAGCAGGTGATTATTATTTTTGTTATTGCTCGACATCCAAAAACGGGGGGCATCCCCGCCTTAAAAAAAAGTGGGGAGATATATTCCCCCCCCCCCCCCGCCCCCTCTTGCCCAGGATCGATGCCAGTGCCTTCCACTGTATAGAAAATTTGACAAAAAAGAGAAATCTTTTAAAAGGGTTATAATTTCAAGTGGTATTTTTTTTGTTTGTAGTTGGAAAAAGGGACAAGAAATAATCATAACATTTCCTGATTTTGCAAAGTCATGCAAATTATGTTTTGCTCGGGGAAAAAATCCAAGTATTTGGAAAGTATGCGTTCTCCTTTTGACCTATATTTCATTTTGATTTGACTTTAGAATCATCAAACCATGACATTAATAAAGGGGGTATATGTTTGTGGAAATGTTGCTTTATAAAAAGTAAAACCTTCAAGAAATCTAAAATCCATTAGAAATATACATTTCAACGCACTGCCTCTTGCCCAGAGTACGTGAATCGTGGACCAGATGACAGATTTAAGGTGAAGGGAAAAAGATTTCATAGGAATCTGATGGGTAACTTTTTCCATACAAAGGGTGGTGGGTGTATGGAAAAAAAGTTGCCAGAGAAGGTAGTTGAGGCAGGGACTATCCCAACATTTAAGAAACAGTTAGACTGATACATGGATAAGACAGGTTTGGAGGGATATGGACCAAAAGCAGGTAGTGTAGCTGGGACATGTTGGTGGGTGTGGGCAAGTTGGGCTGAAGGGCTTGTTTTCACACTGCATCACTCTATGACTACACTATACCTCCACCATGCATGTATGTTTCAAAATCATGTGGTCGAGAGTTGTGGACTCTCCCTTGCAATCTTCCAGAGTGACTGACTGACGTCCAGGCATCCGGGGTTTTACAGTTTTGCCCCCCCCCCCCCCCCCCCCCCGGAAGGGGCGTTACTTTCACAGTGGTAATTGACAGGCAAGGGGACCAATTGACAGGCAAGGGGACCAATCAGCAGATCTCAAGATTTTTTGCTGAGGGGGACTGTGAGTAATATGGCCAAAAATCATAGCGCAATATGGTAGCGATTTTTCTAAAATCAATATACAATGCTGACAGGAAGTGGTGCAAGAATGACTTTTAGTTATATAGATACTCAACCATGAGCAAGTTACATAGAAACATAGAAAATAACTGCAGGAATAGGTAATTCGGCCATTCAATATGATCATGGCTTTAATATAAAATCAGTACCCCATTCCTGTTTTTTCCCCATATCCATTGATTCCTTTAGCCAGGGTGAATTCAGCGCAGAGACTCTCACGGCAGCGGCGCAATGCTTCCGACGCCTCCGACGGCCCGGGACTCTTGCACTGAGGCTGCTCCATGGCCAGATCTGCAGCGAGCAACTCGCCAGCCCGACAAACACTCTCCAGCCCCGGCTCCCTGTCCGCATCTGCCCCCGTCGCTACTTCTGCTTCCATCCCTCCCACCGCCTCAGTTCTACAACACCCACAACCAGGTTGCTCAGAGCCACAGGCGTGCCTCCTCCAAAACCGAGACATTGAAACATGTCTAGCCAAAATTAACTCAGGGGGGGGGGGGGGGGGGGGTTGCAAAAAGGACACAAAGTGCTGGATTAACTCAGTGGGTAAGGCAGCATCTCTGCAGAACATGGATAGGTGATGTTTCGTGTCAGGACCTTTCTTCAGACTCAGAATTTGGAGTATGAATAAGGGTCCTGACCCGAAACGTCAACTATTCCTTTTATCCAGAGATGCTGTCTGACCCGCTGAGTTACTCGAGCATTTTGTGTCCATCTTCGGTGTAAACCAGCATCTGCAGTTCCTTCTGACACGTTACGTATCCATATTCTCCAGAGATGTTGCCAATTCAAAGACCCACTGAGTTACTTTGTGTTCTTTTGTTTAAACCAGCATCTGCAGTTCCTTGTTTCTACACTTGTTGCAAATAACTGATTAAGTTCAGGTCATCCACTTGTTTACTTATGAATCGTAGGTATTAGAGAATTTCTAATGAAAAATTATTAAGAAAACAAACTTGGAGATGACTAATCTCCTGCAGTCTGTTCTGACATTTAGCCTTATGTAATCTAGATTATATAATATATTATTATGTAATATAGTGTAATAATAATATAATATAATATACATCTGACTGTAACCTCATTATTGTACTGAGGTATCCAATTTGTGAACAGCAAGCCCTAACAACAGCCTAGCTTTATTGAGCAACAGTGTGTCTGATGAAGGGTTTCGGCCCGAAACGTTGCCTATTTCCTTCACTCCATAGATGCTGCTGCACCCACAGAGTTTCTCCAGCATTTTTGTGTACCTTCGATTTTCCAGCATCTGCAGTTCCTTCTTAAACACTATGTGTTTTCAGCATTTGGTTGAGAAATAAATATTCACCGTGTGGCCACTGTCAAAGTTTGGCTGCAGATTCTTCCCAATTGACCACTGAGGGAGCAGGCTGATCGGTTGAAAGATAGTATTGCAGCTTGACAGGGAAGCTTCAGCCAAGAGGTATTAGCTGGTCATGAGTTTAAAGGGCCTGTCCCACCTGGGCGTCATTTTGAGAATCCCAAAATCCTGGGGCGTCGAGCGCTACCCCGCGTCACTGCCTACGCCATCACGCCTCACCACGCGCCATGCACGTGTAATGCACGCCACGTGCGCGTCATGCATCATGGCGCGTAAATGATGTTGCATAAATGACGAGCAAATGACGCCCAAGTGGGACAGGCCCTTAACTTACAAATTTTGACCTTGAAGTAATACAATTTTGACCTTGAAGTAATTAGGTTCAAATGTCTTTATAACAACAAGTCCTAAATATGCAATATTACCTGCAAGACATCATCATGAACAGCTTGATCAGTGTCTGGACAACTTCCAAACCAATTTCCATTTGGGGCAGAGTGCCCCTCCACTCTGAATGTCCACTCTGTTTAGATCAATTAAAGAAATACCAGAATTAAGTTTGGGGCAGATTAATTTGTTACACCATCAAGAAATCCTGAGGATAACCTTGAATTGACTGAACCCGCATGATAATTCAGTTTCACTTCATATACCTGAGTGTATCATAAATCTGTACGTCCGCATAAATAGAGATTTATTGATATATAAATAAAATTCATAATATATAATAACAAAACCTGACTGATCCCTAATTGGAAAAAATAACTTATTAAGAGTAATCAATATTACAACAAAGCAGAGGAGTGTACCATGTCAACCCAAGTAAGGACTTAACTTTATATCCACACACATGCAATTTATTTGTGGAGTGTTAATTGTGTGAGCTGGTCCTGTCCTCAGAGAGAGGCAGGTTCTCTATCCTACTTGGAATACATTTGTTACCATGCAGAAAAGGAGATGTATCTGGCGCATACACCTCACACTTCATTACAGATGTAAAATGACTTCCCAGTTGAGAAGAGAAAGCCAAATATCTCTCACAAGCTTCTTCGTTAAACGGCAGCAATAATTCATTTTCTACTTCATTCACCTTTCTGATGTGATTTCTATGGTAGAGATAGACACAAAGTGCTGGAGTAACTCGGTGGGTCAGGCAGCATCTTTGGAGAAAAAGGATGGATGATGTTTTGGGTTGGGACCCTTCTTCAGAATTATATGGTGATTATATGATGTTTCCTCAGGCTGGACTGCGTAGAACCAGGGTCACAGCCTTAGGATAAAGAGGTCAACGGTTTAGGATGGAGACGATGGGAAGCTTCTTCTCCCAATTGGGTGTGAATCATTGGAATTCTCTCCACCAGAGGCCCTGGGTGCTCAGTAGTTGCATCTATTCAGGGCTGATATTTTTTAATGCTAACAGAATCCAGGGATTTGGGGATTGTTGCCAACATGGTAAAACCAATGATCTCAGTGGAGAACAGGTTCCACAGTCTGCATAGGCTTCTCTTGGCATTCAAGCTTATTTTCTTCACATTGCAAAGTACTCAAATATTGGATTATATTTGTGAAGTTACAACTAACAGTACAGAAACAGACAGCACAACCAGTTTATGCTTCTTCTGTCCTTACTGTGTCTTCTTTCTATTATGTACCTCAATACTCCATTCTCTGCATGCTGTTTATTGTGCTACCCTATTCATGTTCTGTGAATTGTCAGCTTGTTATGTTTACAGAAATCGTTTCCTTTATTGCAGATTGTTCTGTCAATCTTTGAGAATTTAAGTCCCTTTGCTTCTCACCCTAAAAAAACTTTGAATGCAAAACTGAGCTTGAATTATACAGCTAAGAAAAAGTATCCAGATTGATTAACATTGGTTTGTGTTGCCCATTATTCATGCGGTTCTTGTGAGCTGCATGATCTTTGATTAGCAACACAGTAAACATAAATTCTTTGTCCGCAGTTACAAAAGAAAACATTGAGGTTGTTAATTGGAAATTGATTTATTTTTCATTTAGGCTTGCATTTGTTTGGCATGGAAAGAGGCCATTTAACTCACTGCATCTGTGCCAAGTCTTTGAAGGAGCTTTCCAAATACACTCACTTACCCAAACAACCCCCTTGCCCCGCAAATTTCCTATGTGTCCAATTCCCATTTGAGTATTATTGATGAATTACTGTAGCTTCCACTGCCAATGTGTCCTGAAAAGAGGCAGTATTTCCTTTGTTTAAATCATTTTTGATGTTTACTGTGAAAGTTAAGACATGGGCACTGGGTTAGGTCAATGATTTTCCTTAATTCAGATTGATCTCATTTGAGACAAGTTAGCAACGGCAAAAAAAGAGATGTTCCAACTCGCTTCTTGCTGAATCCTGGTATACCTTTTCAGAGGAAATCCTTCACACTGCAAAGACATACAGGTTTGTAGGTTAATAGGCTTGGTATAATTGTAAATTGTCCCCGGTGTATGTAGGATAGTGCTAGTGTGAGGGGATCACTGTATAGGGGGGCTGAAGTGTCTGTTTCCACGCTGTATCTCTAAACTAAACTAAACTAAACTAAGCTAAACTAAGTAAACTAAAGTAAACTAAACTAAACTAAACTAAACTAAATCCATCTTCATTTGCTTTCTTGAGGTCTTCTGCACGTCATTTGGGGATATAAAAGGAACATCACTCTGCCCACCAAATAGGAAAAAAAAAATTGTTAAATCACACTGCTGGCAAATCCCTAAATCATTTTGAAGCATTCCAAATTTTGTGTGGACATTAAAAAGTATTTAAAAGATTTAACATAGAACATAGAATGGTACAGGGCAGGAACAGGTCCTTTGGCCCACATTGTCTGCACGAACATGATTGAATTGAATTTCCTTTATTGTCATTCAGACCTTTTGGTCTGAACGAAATTTCGTGCCTGCAGTCATACATACAATAATACAATAATAAACAACAGTAAACACAAATTAACATCCACCACAGTGAGTCCACCAAGCACCTCCTCACTGTGATGGAGGCAAAAATCTTAGGGCTGCAGTCTCTTCCCTCCTCTTCTCCCTCTGCGCTGAGGCGATACCCTACCGGGCGATGGCAAAATCAGTCCCGCGGCTCACCGAGCTCCGCGAACGGGCCGGCTCAAACACCGCGGCCCGGGGTGGTCGAAGCTGCCGCCCTCCAGTCCAGCGGACGCAGCCGCTGACGACGTCGTCCACTGGCCCGCGGCTGAACCCCGGACTCAAGTCACCGCCGCCAGAACGCCGTCTCAGCCACCGGAGCACCGTTCCAGCCCCGAGCCGGATCGCCCTCACGTGAGTGCCGTTCCACCCTCGGGCTGGGCCGCCCCCACAGGAGCGCCGTAGGGAGCGTCTCAGCCCCTCACGGGAGCACCGTTCCAGCCCCGAGCCGGACCGCCCTCACGGGAGCGAGCCCAGGGTGAGTACTGACAGGCTGCCTCCGGAGCCTCGAGGTCGCCAGCTCCGCCATTAGGCCTCAGCGCAGACGGCGGCAGAGAAGGGGGATACGACAAAAAAGTCACATTCCCCCGAAGGGAGAGACAGCAAGCCCTGTTTCAACCCCCCACCCCCCACATAAACACTAAAAAAACAAAAACCAGAGAAAACTAACCAAAACGGAAAAAAAAACCACAAAAAAGTAAAAACAAACGGACTGCAGGCGAGCCGCAGCCGTTCACCAGCACAGCCACTTCCGGAGGTGCCAATTTGGACTAATCTCCACTGCCTGCATATGATCTATATCCTTCCATTCCCCGTATATCCATGTGCTTATCTGAAAGCCTAATCAATGCCAATATTGCATCTGCCTCCATCACCACCCTTGGCAGTATGTTCCAGGCGTCGACCACTCTCTGTGTAAAAAACTTACCCTGCACATTCCTTTTAAAATGTTGCTCTTCTCACCGTTCAGGGTGGCACAGTGGTGCAGCAGTAGGGTTGCTGCCTTACTGTGCCAGAGACCAGGGTTCAATCCTGATTGTACGGAGTTTGTACGTTCTCACTGTGACCGCGTGGGTTTTTTCAGGGTTCTCTGGTTTTCTCCCACACTCCATAGATGTACAGGTTTGTAGGTTAATTGGCTTCTATAGGTTGTAAAATTGTCCATAGTGTGTCTAGGTTAGTGTACAGGGTGATCACTGGTCGGAATGGACTTGGTGGGCTGAAGAGCATGTTTCCGCGCTGTATCTACAAAGTCCAGAGTCTTTGCCTTCTCGTCTTTGACATTGTCACCCTGGACCCTATTTATGTAAAGAAATGTTAAGATACTTAAAGAAAATAAATACACTTCAAAACATTACAAAATCAAAATTAACAAGCCACTAGAGACTTAACAAAACATTTAAAATAGTATAATAATACAGTAAATGCCTTGAAGTCATTTAAATATGTTGATTGTTGTGCATTCCAGTTCCCTGCCATCAGAATCAATGGGAGAAGATTCTTGGTGTCCTTGGATATAGTGCTGAATTGTTTGGGGAATTTAGACTATGAGCATTGGGCAATTAGCACACGTTCCAGCGACTGCACGTAACTGTGAAGAGACCTACATCAGGGCTAGGCCTGGGGTGACCGGTTGTGACTTATTGATAACAAGTCCTAATTTTCTTGTCTGCAATAAGATCAGGAAAGTTTCTGTTGGTTTCATGGGGTTATTCCACAAAATGTGACGGTCACAACGTCTATATTTCTCAAATGTATTTGATCAGGCAGAGCGAGTTCAATGAATTTTTAACCATATGCTGTTAATTTATATTATATTCATCATCGTTTTCACTATCTTCTGCAAATAAGGTAAGTTGGATGAATTTCCCATTAATTGACATTGTGTTTGAGACCTTCCCCGAACAATGTGTGTGTCTGGGCATCTGAGTCAAGGTCAGAATTGCACTGATAAACCTCAATTAATGTGCATCAAGCCAAAGGGAATATTTTAAGTTCCAGGAATGGAAAATATTTCCTGTAAAGCAGCAATCAATGTCACAACCTGGTTAAGGTCCAGAGAAACTCTACCAACTTGAAATAAATAGATTGCTGGCAATTACAGATATCATACTCTCTTGAAGCCGCAACCTTCATATCTCGGTCGCTCTTGGTAGTGAGGATGTTTGACTCAGTCCTAATGAGACTAAAATTTGACTGCTGTCAGAATATTATTTGGAAGTAACTATCACTCTCCAGCATTTACAAGTTTTCTAAATCGATAATTGATTAAAGAAGACACAAGAGGGTGCAGATACCGGATACCTGACTAAAAAGCAATTGATAAAGAAACTGAGTCTGAAGAAGGATTCCGACTAGAACTGCCACCCATCCTTTTTCTCCAGAGATGCTGCCTGACCCATTGAGTTGCTCCAGCACTGCATCTATCTGATGAAGGAACTCAACAGGTCAGGCAGCATCTGGGGAGGTAAATGGACAAGCAATAGTAATAATAATAATAATACATTTTATTTCAAGAGTCTCAAGTTGTCTGTGTGGAGTTTGCACATTTTCCTGTGATCACCTTGTTTCTTCCAGCTGCCCCATTGTCCACCCTCGTCACTAAGACGTGAGGGTCTGTAGGTTAATTAGTCACTGTAAATTACTCCCTAGTATGTAGGTAGATGGCCCGGGACTGTTGATAAGCACATGGAGAAAATATAATGGGGTTAGTGTCAGATCCGGGTACATGGTAGTTGATGGTCAGTCAGGACTCGGTGGGCTGAAAGCCTGGCTGTAGAACCAGAAATGGGGGAAGTTGTCATAGATAACCATTGGAAATGTGTGGGATAGAACGGAAGGCAAGGAATGATTTAGTGGAAAAATGAATGAGGAACGCTGGCAGTATCTGTGCCGAGCAGAAGTGATCTCAGTATCATCAGCTTTAATGAAATCCGCCACATACTGCCCAACGAATAGCCAATCATTTCAGCCTCCAGGAATTTAATTTCCTCCACTTGAAAGTTTATGCCTCAGTTCCCTGGCTTTAAGAAACTATTCCATCAAGTCTCATTATACTTGAACATAAACAAAATACATGTCCGGACTGTCTGAAGAAGGTCTGGACCCGAAACATCACCTATCCATGTTCTCCAGAGATGCTACCTGACCCGCTGAGTTACTTCAGCACATTGTATCTATATTTTGTAAATCGGTATCTGCAGTTCCTTGTTTCTACTCTAAAATGCTCGCTCAAATGTATTTTTCTGCTGACCAATGTCTTGTAGGTTATATATATATAGAGAGTTGTGAAAATACTTGTCAGTTCAGGCAGCATCTATAAAAACGATAACAGGGTTAACATTTTGGGTAAATGAAATTTCATTAGAAATGGAATGGGTTTTAGGATGCAGAGAAAGGGAGAGAGGAAGAGAGAACAAGAACGAAGGTCCCTGGCAGAGTGGAGGGTAAGAAAGATGAAATGACAAAAGGATGATGGTAAAGGGGAAGGAAGATGGACCAATTTGGTAAGTGCCTGTAAAAAAAAAAAAAAAAAAATGATCATTCAAGTTATTGTCATTGTCAGTTATTGAAGAAATGATGTGCTGTAGTGCTCTAATGTGCTCAGTCAGAAGGTTGGATGCTGTTGTGCAAAATTACATTGAACAATATAGGAGAGAAGTCAGAGCAGGAGCAAAATAGGGAATTGAAGTGACAGGAAAAATTACACCCTTTACCTAGTTGTTATTGTTTTGCTATCACAAAAAATAAGGTAAAGGATTTTTCAATGCAAACTAATCTATCATCCTGAGAATAAATCTCTTGTCAAATGGCTGAGTTACTAATTCACCACCAGCATACTAAGTGACTTTGTTTTGAAATTTCTGTTTGACATCAAATGAACAAGTGAAAGGTCAATTGAGAATGAGAATATGCCATAAATTAGCGGTAGTGTACACAGCAATGATATAAAGAAGAAACAATATATAATTGGCATCTGAGGGGTTTCCAATATACATCTATTTTTTGTCATTTGAGGCAGAGCAGGGCAGGTGGGCTTGAGGAAGCTTGGATGACAAGAGAAATTAGGACTTTGGTCAAGAATAAGAAGGAGACATGGAGAGGTATAGGCAGCTGGGATCAAGTGTGTCCCTGGAGGAGTTTTGGGAACTGATAGAGAAAGCTGTGCCAGAAAATATTACGAGTAACCTGAAGAGATTTTATGTGCATTAAGGGGAAAAGGGTAAGTAAGTACGTTTATTGGCCAAGTGTTCACATACAAGGAATTTGCCTTGGTGCTCTGCCCACAAGTAACAACATGACATACAGTGACAGTTACGAATGACTCAGAAAACACTAAACATTAATAATAATAAAACATTAATGATAAAACACCATAGATCAAGCATGTGAACCAACAAAATACCAGATCAAAGGAAGGCTACAGATTTTTAGCTGTTGAGTGGAGCAACTACTCGTGGATAAAAATTGTTTTTATGTCTGGCTGTGGCAGCTTTGACAGTCCGGAGTCGCCTTCCAGAGGGAAGTGATTCAAAGAGTTTGTGGCCAGGGTGAGAGGGGTCCGAGATGATCTTGCCCGCTCGCTTCCTGGCCCTTGCAGTGTACAGTTCATCAATGGAGGGAAGGTTGCAGCCAATAACCTTCTCAGCTGATCGGATGATTCGCTGCAGCCTCCAGTAACCAGAGAGAGAATATGGCTCCTCAAGCATCAAATCTCAGTGTGGAGCCACAGGAGATGGGCAAAGACCTCAATGAATAAGCTTGGACGACAAGTGAAATTGGGGCTTTGGTCGAGAATAAGAAGGAAGCATGGGACAGGTAGAGGCAGCTGGTATCAAGTGTATCCCTGGAGGAGTTGGTGGGGAGTTCTCTGGAGAAGTTTCAGTGTTGTATAGGCATTTTAGCATGTAGGTAAGAATCAACTACAAAGGGGTCACATATACTCCAGATAAGAGATTCCCTCCCCTGCAAGATGTATCTCAGCCTGTCATGGGAACTGCTCTGTGCAGGACTGCAAGAACTGCAGAGAGTCGTAGATGCAACCCAGTCCATCATGCAAAACAGCCACCAGGCAGTCACCCCCGCCCCCCCTCATTGATTCCATCTACATTCATGCCGCTGCCTTGGGAAAGCAGCCAACATAATCAAGGACCTATCCCACCCTGGTCATTCTCTCTTTTCTCCACTATGAAATTTTGTTCAGACCGAAAGGTCTGAATGACAATAAAGGAATCTAATCTAATCTAATTCTGTTGAGCAGAAGATCTAATCGCTTGTAAGAACGTGATACCAGATTCGCGACCAGCTCCTTTTCCACTGTTATCAGACTCTTGTACGGACCTCTCATAAGCTAAGGATGATTTAATGAACTTCCAATCCTTTTGGTTGCAGCCTTTTCCCCTATATTTTGCATCCAGCAGCAAGTCTGGTTACATTTGGGATTTGCTTGTGTGGGAACATAGTGCATGTCTTAAAATAACCCCTGGCCACAGCCTGCTGGACGTGACTCAGCTTGGCCACAACCAATTTGAATCAGGAGCATCTATCAAAGGAAGGAAAGAGAGGGATTTTAGTGCCGTTTTTTCAACTAACCTTTTTCTTGGCCAATCTTGCCTATTGCTTGATACACAGCTCTTGGCTTCTAAAGTTAGAGCATGGTTCAAAGGAAATATGAAGATTTTCTCCTCAACTAAAGGAGATGAATAATCTATCTCAAGACATCGACCATCTTAACATCGCCAAGTGCTCCCCTACCCCAGCTTATCCAACACTGTGTGTTCCAACACCCTTCTCTCCAATCTCTCTCGTCACACACCCTGTAAAAGAATGTATCCAAAAATAAATGTAGCACCTGTCCTAACTTGACACATGTCCCATTGGCCAGACACCATAGTGGTTGGAGATCCACATTCCTCCAACCTACCAAGATTTCATAAAGTTCTCATTCTTAAATATACTGACATGAGATGTTGTTGAATAATGAATGGAATTTAAATTCCACAACTACCATAGCGGGGTTCGGATTCAAATCCCTCGATTGTTAGTTTTACCAATGTACCACCTCATCCCTCTCTATCTCTGTATATTTCTCCAGCACACCAACCTTCCAAGATCTCTGTTCTCTTCCAAGTCTGACCTTTGGTTTATGCCCAATTGAATCATTTCACCAATACCCCCGAAGCCTTCATCTCGAATTCTTCCCCTAAACTACCTTATTTCCCGAATTATTCTTCCTCTATTAAAACACTCCTGAATGAACCCCATCCTCATTTTTCGACCTTTAACATGGCGTCAAATTCTTTCTTGCAGTTCCTGTGGAAAAAACGTTAATTATTTTGCTACATTGAAGATTTTGGAAAGTTATCATTAGATGACTTCATAAGTTCATAAGTGATAGGAGCAGAATTAGGCCATTTGCCCCCTCAAGTCTACTCGGCTATTCAATCATGGCTGACCTATCTCTTCCTCCTAACCCCTTTCTCATGCCTTTTCCCCATAGCCCCGACAACTGCACTATTAATGTTTGTTTATTTTTATATGTGTGTGTGTGTGTGTGTGTGTGTGTGTGTGTGTGTGTGTGTGTGTGTGTGTGTGTGTGTGTGTGTGTGTGTGTGTGTGTGTGTGTGTGTGTTTATTTGTTCGTGTGCGATCACATCTTCTAGAAAAAACGACGTGCTAATGGTAAATCTTTACATATTCCGGTAGAGATTTATCCCCTGAAGTCAAAAATCGCCTTATCTGAAAAATTAATGCATTATTTCTCGAGTTATTAATCAAAATGTTCAAAAATCTGAAGAAACTTGGAAAAAAATAACTAGCAAGCGCAATTGCATTTTTTTTTAAATGAGGGAGGGTGCATAAGGCGAAATGAGCAGCCCCTGCACATTTGTCGGTTATGGGTGAGTGGTGGAATATTACGTTGGGGAATGGGTTGCGTTGGGGGACCAGGACTCCCATGTGACAGGGACCCAACGGGTCCCACTTGGTCTAGTATGTTTATAAATATGTATGTATATATATATGTGTATATGTGCTGTATGTGTGTATGTATGTTTGTATATACATACATACATATACACACACACATATATATATATACATACATATTTATAAAAATATATACATAGACACACTCACATACACACACATACATATACACGTATACACACACTGGAGCTTTTCTCCTTTATTATATTGTTTACAGAGTACTATGTACATATTCTGTTGTGCTGCTGCAAGTAAGAATTTCATTCTTCTACTTGGGACATATGACAATAAAACACTTGACTGTTGACTGTTAACATAAAGTCTGCTCACTCTTTGCAAAATTACCTGCGGTAAAATAAATCTTATTTTTGTGTTGGAGAGGAAGGATAGAGAAAGAGATTAAATCAGTGGAATCTGAGATTAAAGAATTAAAGTAATCTCAGATAACGTCATGACGTTTTTCAACATTCTTAAAAATAGTTTTCAAGTAAATAATTTGCTGCATGCTAAGCTGAAATGATGCTTAGAAGACTGGAACAGATTATGTCTAGCAAGCTGGGAAATTACTGGAGCATCAGCAAGGAAATAAACGGATAGTAAATTTAAACTGAAATTCAGGCTGATATATTGGATCCTGTGGTTTGTTGTTCATTTAAATATAAGAACTAGAAGCAAGATTTGACCATTTAGCCCAGGGGTGGGGAACCTTTTCATGTTGGAAGGCCGCATTTAGTTAGCTGTAATCTAATAAGGGCACATCCAAAACATTTCAATTCTACTATGTACTAACTTCAAAAAAATGAAAAAAAATTGTTAATTCTAAAGTTAACTAACCTTATAATGACTTTTTTGTGGCTGATTTTTATGGGAAAGCATATGAATATTTGGTGGCAACATGGAGGTACGCAGTTTCAGCTGATCTTCTAGATGGGTGTCCGTCATTTGCGACCTTAAGGACGTCTTGATTTGGGTTAGGTAGGAGAACTAATTCATAATTAGGTAGGAGATTCTACAGTTGCACCATCGAAAGTCTGCTGACGGGCTGCATCACAGTCTGGTACGGGAACTGTTCTGCCCACAGCCGCAAATCACTAGAGAGTGGTGAAGGCGGCACAGCACATCATTGGCAACTGTCTCCTGGCCATTCAGGACATTTTTCACAGGCGGTGCCTGCGGAAGGCACACAGCATCATCAAGGACCACAGCCACCCAGCACGCAGACTGTTCTCCTTGTTACCGTCAGGCAGACGATACAGGAGCATGGCTGCATGTACCACCAGACTTAGCACTTAGTTTTTATCATCAGGCCATCAGGCTTTTGAACTCATAAACACATAATATATGTTGAATATTTTATTATTGTCTTTTACCTACCAAAGTCACTTTTATCTTATCTTATTTTATCTTAATTTTATCCTTGTAATATCATTGCTGAGGTGACCCGTTGTCCTGTCAAACACATTTCATTGTTCCTTTGACCCTGTGTTAACCTACATATGACAAATAAAATTGAACTGATCTGAAAGTAGATTCACAGCAATAAGTGGTTGAAAAGCAAGAAAGCATTTTTTGTGCATTTTTCATGGTATATTCTACTGCATTTTTCCATATTTGAATTGGATTTTCTTCGGAAATAAGGACTTTAAAATGTAGCGTCAAATAGGTTACACAGAAAAGCTGGAGAAAACTCAGCGGGTGCAGGCATCTATGGAGCGAAGGAAATAGGCTTTAAAACCCTGTCATCTTCTGAAGAAGCTTTCGGCCCGAAACGTTGCCTATTCCATCGCTCCATAGATGCTTGCACCCGCTGAGTTTCTCCACTTTTCTGTGTACCTCGATTCTAGCATCTGCAGGTTGAAATGCTAATTTGTAGTTCATTAGGCTAAAAAGACATGCAACTAGGTGAGTGTTTAATTTTCTTTTACTCTTTGGTATTTTAAATACTTTCATTTTAAGATTAAAAAAATAAAAATAATAAGATGAACAAAAACATATTAATAAAAATAAAAGTCTGAAGAAGGGTTTTGACCCAAAACGTTGCCTATTTCCTACGCTCCATAGATGCTGCCTCACCCGCTGAGTTTCTCCAGAATTTTTGTCTATCAATAAAAATAAAAGGATTTGTTCTACAAAATTTGGATTCATTCAAAAGGCCGCACTTAATGGCCTAGAAGGCCGCAGGTTCCCCACCCCTGATTTAGCCCCTTGTGAGCTGATCTGTAGTTTAGTTTTAGTTTATTATCGTCACGTGTACTGAGGTACAGTAAAAAGCTGAAAAATCTTATATTTCAGTGTCATTGTTATACAGCACGGAAACAGGCCCTTGCACGTGCAAGGTCCCCCATCTACACCAGCCTCACCTGCCAGCATTTGGCCAATATATTTCTAAACCTTTCCTATCCATGTACCTGTCCAAATTTCTTTTAAATGTTGTTATAGTTTCTGCCTCAACTACCTCCCCTGGCAGCTCATTCCATACACCCACCCTGTGTGAAAAAGTTGCCACTCAGATTCCTATTAAATCTTTCCCACCTCACCTTAAAACCATGTCCTCTCGTTCTTGATTCCCCACAGAGCTAAAGGACACTGTGTATCCACCCTAAATCTACCTTCTTACACTATCCTCATATCCTTTGAATGTGTATCAACTTCAACACTATCTCACTAATGCCTCCATGCACAACCGACTGATTTATTTTGTGAATTTACCAGAATGATATCAGGATTAGAAGCTTTTCCCTACAAGGAGGTTGTCCAAACTTGGATTGTTTTATAGACAATAGACAATAGGTGCAGGAGTAGGCAATTTGGCCCCTCAAGCCAGCACCGCCATTCAATGTGATCAATCCTAATCAGTACTCGTTCCTGCCTTCTCCCCATATCCCCCGACGCTGCAATCTTTAAGAGCCCTATCAAGCTCGCTCTTGAAAGTATCCAGAGAACCGGCCTCCACCGCCCCCTGAGGCAGAGAATTCCACGGACTCACAACTCTCCGTGTGAAGAAGTGTTTCCTCGTTCTAAATGACTTGCCCCTTATTCTTAAACTGTGGCCCCTGGTTCTGGACTCCCCCAACATGCTTCCTGCCTCTAGCGTGTCCAAACGTTTAATAATCTTACATTTCATGAAGTGGACATCTTGTGAGCAGAGCAACCAGGGGCTTACTGTCTCTCTCTGATTTATTTTTCTTGGATGTACCATTTCCCTTGCTAATTCATCCCACTCAATAATTCTTTCCATTTTTCCTTGAAACAGATTTATGCCCTACATAATCTTAGCTGTTGTCTTAAACATCCTATTGGTGAAGATGATCATATCCAGCCTTGATGACTGTACGTTATCAGGAAGTTTGAGAGATACAGCAAACCATCAAGCACTTTGGTCCACTGCATCCATACTGGCCATCTTCATTTACACTAATATGCCTAAACTTTCCTGCCCCAGATCCTACCACTCTCCTACAAATTAGGGACAATTTACAATGGCTCATTTCCCTACCAATCTGCATGACTGGGATATGGAAGAAAACCAGAGCATCCAGAAAAAAACCTGTGCAGTCAGAAGGAGAAGGTGCAAACTCCATACAGACAGGTGGTCAAAATTGAAATAGGGTCTCTGGCGCTGTGAGGCAGTGACTCTACCAGTTGCACCATTGTCCTGCATGCTAAAGTCAAAAAATAAAGTCATTTCCATTATGCTACATGTAGGTATGTTGCAAAGCCTACCTGAAACGTCGCTGAAAATCTGTCCCAGCCCGTGTGCGCGATTGTGGCGCCGTTTAGAGGGGGCGGGTTTAAAACGCGATTTTCTCTAGGCTGTTCAAATCGAGGATGTTCAGCCTAGTTAATTATTAACGAAAATTCGCTGGGAGATTCCCTCACTTGAGCTATTATTAGTTTTACGAGCTTTATCTAAGTGTTATAGTAGTTTAAAAATTAACCTCTAAACCCCCGACGGCCGGCAACCGGCAGGGTCTCATACAGCAGACAACGGAAGGTAGGCTGTTTATTTTTACATTAAAAAGGGCTTCTTAAGATCCCTTTATACAAAGTTTAAAGTTGCGAGTAGCTCATTTTGGGCCCATTATATCCCGCAGTATTTTTCTGGGCATTTGAGGCACAAATCTAGCGCAATGTGAACGTTCTAAACCAGCGCGTTTACAGGATCCCACTAGAAAGCTGATTTAAATGGGCATTTATTTACAGCAATTGAACACTAAATTCTTTCCATTTGGCCTATAAATTAACGTAAATGAGATTTAAAAATCATGTTTTATTGTGAATTATTTGTGAATATTATTTGGACACAGGCTATTTAAAAATGTTAATCATTTATTAAGAAATGGATAGATGTTTAGATCTAGTAATTGAAGTTTGAAAGTAGCTACAATTGGGTAACTAACTAATTATATGCTTTAATTTCAGGTCATCCAAGTAAGATTATTTTATATTTGTTTAAGAATGGTTTAATCTATGATAACTGAAAATTTCATTCAGTTCTCTTAATTTTTAAGAAGGTTATGGGCTTTTGACTGTCCACGATCACAGCTTTTTTGTTATGTCCATAGAAAATCAATAGGGAACAAGATGCTAATTTCCGAGTATGAAAATGGCCATAATTTTTTAAATACTTGAGATATGAAAGTGAATTAGGTGTCAAATTAAACTTATTTTTATGCTTTATCTGATGGGATAAATTGCAGACTTGATTTTTTAAATCTCAAAATTTTGTAAAATTGCTACTACATGTTCAATGACTGACTTATCCATGAGATATCCTGCTTGCATTGTTCCAGGCAACTTAGTGTGGTGGCAGCTCTTCCTGTAGCTGCTCGCCCTCCCATCATTCTGTGATCATTTCCCACATATTGTTTCTGTTCAGTTCCTACCTACAAATAGTTTGTGTTGTGAAAAGGTTATCAGCATTAGAACCCCTTCGCAACCTGGGGCCAACCTGTCCTTAAATATTGCCGCTGAACAGCAATGTGGTCTTAGCTACGAGCTAATCTGATATTATACTCTATGTCTGTTCCCATATTAAGGCACGGGGTAGAATTGGAAATTGCTGCACATTTATTATCTCTGAAAGATGGATGCAATGCATATAGTCAAAACAATCTTATGACCTTCATTTTGCAGTCAGAGGTGAGAATTTTCCATCATTATTTTGTGCGATTTCATCAAGGGAGCAATCAAAATTAGCCCCATCCTGAAGCTCAGAAAAAACTGACAGAAAGATAAAATACAGGCCCTTTCCTGCCTGGAGAGTTTAAATGGCTTCAGACATGTTCGAAACTTTTGAAAGTCTTTAAAAAACCGTTTTGAAACTTTTAAAGAGGTATTATGCATGATCAAATCACTGGAGAGTTTTTGTGAGATGAGAAAGTGTTCCAAAGACTCTTTTTAATTTAACAAGCAAATTAAATTCTGCTGCCTGTGTCTCCTGCATCTGTTGCTGATGATGATCTTCTGTTAAAATGTATTTTCCTCCACAGAAAAAATGTTCCTGGCCCTTGGTGCACGATCCCTTGGTGTATTAACTTTGGAAGGAGTGGTGAGTCAATTCAGGTTCTCAAGGCCTTAATGATCTCCATTTTAATTTTAACAATTGGAAAGTTAGTCACCATCAGCCTACTTGATTGACTCATTCCCTAGACCAAGGGTGGGCAACCTTGTTCTGCATAGGGGCCAGGACCCATGTCTGTGAGCGGATGGCGGGCTACATTTATCACCATAGACAGAGGTAATAATAATATATACAAACTAAACTTTGACATATTTATATATTTAAGCAATGCTAGACTAAGTGGGACTAAGTACGGAGGGCTGGTCCCCTGACGGGGGGAGGGGGGTGGTTCTGGAGTGCTAGCATGGGTTTTGGGCTGGCAGGCAGCCACTCTGGACTGGCATTTCCAGAGGGCAGGCTAGTATGGAAATTGCCTGGGCCTGAATGGAAACTGCCAGAAATTCTGCTGAAAACAGGTGACTCTGTGAGAGATAAGGGGGAGAGGGTGGACAATCAATTTTAGACATTTTCATCTTTTTTATACAGATCACAGCAATGAAGGGGGAAAGTCTATCCTTGCGCGGATCTCTGGAGCGTTAGTATGAGTGTTGTGGGCTTAAGGGACTGGTTTCCAGAGGGCTAGTATGGACATTGTGGGCTGAATGGATTCTTGGACTTGCAGTTCAGTGAGTCATGGCTGGTGGGCTGGCAGTTTACTAAGTGACTGGTGGATAGAGTCACTTACAGGGGTGTGAGGGTGGACAATCCCCTCTTCCCTTTTAGATTCCCCTCTCCCCTTTTCATCTTTTTTTCACAGATCACAGCAATGAAGGGGGAAAATCTATCCTTTCGTGGTATCTTGTGGAGCGAACTAGTAAGTGGGGATTTTGTGGGCTTTGCAAGGGAACCTCACAGCACTCCAAGTTTCCACACATACACACAGAGGGACAAGTAGAGACATTGTGGGGAGAATGGATTCTTGGAAAACTTGCAGTTCAGTGAAAGACACAGCCACACACACACACACACACACACACACACACACACACACACACACACACACACACAAACACAAACACACACACACACACACACACACACACACACACACACACACACACACACACACACACACACACACACACACACACACACACACAAAGACACACACATACACACAAACACAAAGACACACACAAAGACACACACAAATACACAGACACACACAAACACACAGACACAGACACACACTCACACACAACACCAATACTAAAATGACAAGTAACTTCAGAACGTGGTAAGCATACTGAATCCTGTTACTAACCATATACTCTATGTAAGTAGTTTGAAAATAAGAACACAGGTGTGTCTAAACCAAATGATTCAAATGTTTAAAGCCATTTTTATTCTGAAACACTCCTCTAGAGTCGCTGCTACTGCAAAAATGTGCTTTAAATAACTTTGAACAAACATACACACACACTCACCATATGAGCTCTCTTGAATTACTCAAACCGTTCAGGGCGGTGTCTCCACTTTGTGCCTTCCGCACTCAGTGCCACCACTGAACTCACCGGAAATGACGCAATCAGCACCACCTCTTTACTAAGCGGAAGTCATGGAATGAGCGGCAATTTTGCATTAAACACAGTCCTGATCTAATAAAACATTTATTCACAGTTTTTCCTTCCAAAAACTATTGCACAGCAAGCAACATTTAAAACGCAAGCCACATTTAAAAAGCAAAACACATTTTAAAATAAAGGCACAGTTTAAAGGCACAATCTTTTCAATTGGCGGCCTTTCAAAAGGCACACTTTTCAATTGGTGGCACAGTCAAGAGGCACAGTCAAAAGGCACAATAAAAACATTTATTTCTTCCAAACACAGTTCCAAATAAACCACATAAAAGCACATAAAACCACACTCACAGTTTAGTAGACATGTGTTCAGTGTTCACTTGATTCACAGCTCAGACTGAGAGTCATGACTTCTCCCTCCCCCATCTTGCAGCGACTGCGTCACGTCCACACTTCCGGGTGTTATAGTCCCTCCCCCTCTGACCAGAAGGGGCATGGCCTTCATGCCCTAATTGACAGGAGAGAGAATCTCAACATTTTTAAAACGTTATTAGTCTTATATTTTTCATCGATGGGAAATATCCTCTGGTTCTGACAGCTGGAGGGGGACTCTGAGTAAGATGGCCAAAAATCATAGCCCTATGTGGTAGCGATTTCTCTAAAATCAATATACAGTGCAAACAGGAAGTGGTCTAGATTAATTACTTGATTTTTCAAACCAACCATACTTGCTTTTTCAAATGAACGACATTTGCTTTTTCAAATCAACGTCACTTGCTTTTTGAAACCAACCGCACTTGCTTTTTCAAACCAACCACATTTTCAATTTCAAACTTCATTTTTAAACCACATTACGGGCACTCACAGTTTAGTAGACTTGTGTTCAGTGTTCAGTTGATTCACAGCTCAGACAAAGAGCTGTGACCTCTCGCTCCCCCATCTTACAGCGGCTGAGGCAAGTCCACACTTCCGAGATTTATAGTCCCTCCCCCTCCCACCAGAAGGGGCATGGCCTTCATGGCGTGATTGACAGGATGGAGAATCTCAACATTTTTTAAACATTAATGAGTCTTTTATTTTTCATCGATGGGAAAAAAACTTTTGCCCTGACAGCTGGAGGGGGACTCTGAGTAAGATGGCCAAAAATCACAACCGTAAGTGGTAGCATTTTTTCTAAAATCAATATACAGTGCAAACATTAAGTGGTCAAGTTTAAACTTTTAGTTATATAGATTATGTCTACTGAACATAAGAGTTAGTTTGAGACACTGGTAGTGAAACTATCCTCACCCCTCTCTGTCAGTCTGATTGTCTGTCTCATAGCAGTTAGTGTGACACTTGGTGTTGTTTTTTGCTCGACAGTCTCTCAATATTAGGTGAAAGGCTGGAAGGGGCCAGATTCAAGATGCCATCTAAATGGGCATCAGTCAGTTGGTTTCTTAATTTACTCTTTACTTAATTTACTCTTCGTGTATTTCATTTTTGAGAGGAGTTGCTCGCACATGTAAATACTGCCGAACATTGACGTCATATTTTTTTGCGTGATCTACCAAGTTGGTGTACATACCAGTTTCAAGATATTTCTTGTAGAACTCTAGTAGAGATATGTCTGTTGCATTAAATTTAGATCTTACATCGCTGCACTGCATCTCAATAAGTTATATTTGAACATTTTCTGGTGTCCACATGGTTGTTTGCCATGGGGTGGCAAACAGCCTGAATTTGCTAGTGTGTTGGTGTCTGTCGGTTGGGTCTCCTTGAGTTTAGGGAAATGAGCTTAGCATGATTTCTCAAGCTGGCATCCCCACAGTTATAGTTTTGTTTTGAAGACGACAATGTGTCCACACATCTCATGTATGAGTTGATTTCTTCCCTGAAGTTGCAAGTTGAGGTTGTTTAAATGAGCTGTTAAATCTACCAGAAATGCTCGACTCGAAAGCCATTTAGGATCATGAAATTCTGAGGCATCCACATTTTACCTTCGAGGAATGTTGCTGTTTCTTCCCGCAGAGTGTATAGTCTTTCTAACATTGCACCTCGACCGAGCCACTGAACGTCGCAGAAATAGAGCAGGTCGCTACACTGGGCCTCTGCTTCCGACAAAAGTTGTTGAAACTAATGATGGTTCAGTCCCCGAGACAATATCAGGTTTACTGCTCTTACCACTATGTCCATCACATCCTTCAAATTTGAAGACTTGGCACATAATGTTTCCTGGTGGATTAGGCAGTGCATTTTGTTTTAATTTAAAAAAAATTAAATTCCAAGGCCTTCCATGTGGTTTTGAAGCAGAGCCACGGCACCTCTCTAACCATTGCTGCCGCTCCATCAGTTGCTATGCATACTAACTTAGATAGATTCAGCTCCATGTCTGGAGTACACTTGGACAATGCTTCAAGAATGTCTGCTCCTGTGGTAGTACCCTTCATAGGTACCAGTTGAACAAACTCCTCAACAGTGTCGAAAGAAGACTTTACTCCACGTACAAACACTGCACGCTGAGCGGTGTCTTAGGTATCTGTACTCTCATCGAGCGCTATTGAGAAGAACTGGAAATTTTTGCAATAGTCCTTTAAACAGTTTTTCACATCTGTTGACATTTCTTCTATTTGTCGTGCAACTGTTCTTGCAGAGAGACTGACATTTGAAAATGAAATATTTTTCTCGGGACACAGAATGTCCACAACTGCCATCAAACATTGATTCGCAAAATCTCCATCAGTGAAGGGCTTCATTTGTTCTGCTAACAACTTAGAAACCGCACAGCTAGCACGCGTGTTCTTTTCTGATTCCACACTTTGTTTCTTGGATATCAGACTTTGATTTGCCTGGCCTCATTTAAGGTTATAAACTTCATGCTTCCTTGCTTGCCCACTAACTTCACTATATTTCGGGGGTTTTGTTTCATAGTGCCGCCTGATGTTGAACTCCTTGTTCACACTAACACTTGCGTGGCAGATGAGGCATGTGGGCGTGCCGAAGTGCTGTTTAAATAGGTACTTTTCTGTCCAAGTGTCTTGGAAGACTCGGCACTCTGCACCCACCTTCTTGTGTTTTGTAGCCATTGGGGTCACCTCATAATATTTCTGGACTCGATCCATCATCTTTTCATGCACTTCCTAGCACTTCGTTCACTGCCCCATATCTCAACTGTAAATCGTGCTTCGATTAGCCGTTGAGCGGAAGGTAAGGAGGGTTTTGAGAGAGAGTCCCTTTCGGCCCCAGCTAATCGTAGTTTTGCCGCGCTCACTCTTTGCGCTTGTTATAGGATTATAGATGACGGAGGTCCTCAGAAAAAAAACGCCCTGCGGGCCGGATGATTTCGGGTTATGGGCCGGATCCAGCCTGTGGGCCGTAGGTTGCCGAACACTGCCCTAGAAAGTCATTCTTCTATGGTTGCAGTGTAAATACAAAGTTACCTGCCTTCTTCTATCCTATAACATCTCCCAAACCTAGTGGAAAGCAGGCTTCCTGACATGCCCGACAACAGGCTTGGCTCGCTGCCATGGCAACGAGAACCAGCCCAGAGAGGTTGCCGCTGAGCCCAGCCTCTGCTTGCCCCATGGAGAGGATGGACTGAGTGCCGGTTAGGGAACCGGCGACAGGAGGAGGTGCAGGGCCTTGAGGGTGGAGAGGGCCGCAGGAGGCCGGGCTGCAGCCTGGGGCTCGCCCGGAGAGGGAAGGCTGCCGAGCCCAACCTCAGCTCACCCCATGGATTGGGAATTGGAAAGGGGTGGAAGGAGATGCCAATGGCAACAGACACTTGACAAGTGCCCGGTGAGGGGGAGCGAGGGTCTTACCTTCTGTGCCCTCAAGGTCAGCTGTTGGAGGCACCTCCTCCCCTGGGGAATAAGGGCTGCACAGTGCCAGGCGTGGATAGGGACATTGGATTGTGGGACAACCAAAGTGGAGGCAACCCCTGTAACCGACTTTGTGGGCAACTGCAGCTGGGACTGTAAAATGGCGTCAAAATGCTACCTCTTACATATTAACTCAGTGGGTTGTGCTGTTCATACAATACTAACTGGGGCAATTGTATTTATGTACGGGGATAGTTTGGCTGAGCTGTATGCAAAAAAATTAATTTCACTGTACCTTCTACACGTGACAATAAAGAAACTATGAAACCATGAAACCCACTACCGCCAAGAAGGACAAGGGCGGCAGACACATAGGAAGATACCACCTACAGATTCATTCTGTCACACAATTTTGAATTCTCCCTGCTGAGACAAGACATAAAGTTAATATTTAGCTGTGCAGTATTAGTAACAAGCACAGTAAAGGGGCTGTCCCACTGCGGTGTCCTAATCCGTGAGTTCAGACGAGTTTGCCCTCAACTCATACATGCAGCATGGTCGACACGAGGTCCTAGGAGTTCTTTGTAACTCTCCTTCATGCTCGAGAGTAGTCCCCACTTACTCGACGCCTCAGCTAGGTCGTGCCGTATTTTTCAACGTTGAGAAATGCTCGCGAGTAAAAAAAGTTTGCCATGGAAAAAATCGATACTTTTTTGGTTTGTAGGTTTAGTCGTAGTAGGTCGTAGCAGGTTGGCATGTTATTCATAGGTAATCGAGGGTAGTCAAAGGTAATCGAAGGTAATCGAAGGTAGTCGTAAATAGTCTTCAACATAGTCGACGGGAGGTCGAAGGGAGGTCGAAGGAGATCGAAGAAGGTCGTCTTCACTCTCCACTATCGGTGTCCAATTTTCCCAAAACTAGTCGAAGCTAGTCGAAGCTAGTCTTCAACATAGTCAAAGGAGGTAGAGGTCTTCTACATAGTCGAAGGAGGCCTTCAACATGACATTTGTTCAAACTCTCCTAAACTCTTCTAAACTCACGAATTAGGTCACCACAGTGGGATAACCCCTTAACATGATACATATTATTACACATATATTATTCCAATATCCACTAGTTTTAAAGACAGTGTAGGAAGGGACTGCAGATGCTGGTTTAAAACAAAGGTGGACACAAAATGCTGGTAACTCAGTGGGACAGGCAACATCTCAGGAGCGGAATGTGTGACGTTTTGTGTCGAGACCCTTATACAGACTAGTCAGGAGAAAGGGAAATGAGAGATATAGACGAAGATGTAGAGAAATAAAGAACAATGAATGAAAGATATGCAAAAAATTAACGATGACCCTTCTTAACACCAGCTAGATAGAGCTCTAGGGGCTAGCAGAATCAAGGGATACGGGGAGAAGGCAAGCACGGGTTACTGATTGTGGATGATCAGCCATGATCACAATGAATGTCGATGCAGGCCACCACCTGCACCTATTTTCTATGTTTCTATGTTTCACCCTTCAAATGATGTCAACCCTTTATTTGTAATTTAAATAATTATTATTACTTTTAAAAAGGAGCCGGGAAGGTTTTACTTAAAATATAGCAAGACGTAGAGAGGTTGACAGACTTGTTGCTCAATCAGTGATACCATCGTTGTGGAGTGAGAAGATTGAGGGATCAAGGTATGACGAATGCTAATCGCCCTTCAGGGAATGCTTACAGTACAGCAGTTCAAGCTTGGAATGATTCAATGATAATCAATAGAGATTTGGACTTTGCACATCGATCGTCCACAATTCATTCCACGCAGGAGACAGTAACTCAGCTTTCCGGTATTTGCAAGTTGTCTCATCACGAAGTGAGTTATGTGGGAATAACCCGTCTGGATTATCTTCCACCTCACTTCAGGCTGTGCATCAGCTGCAAGGGATCATCTGTTGAAATTAAATTTAGTAGCTGTACCAAGTACCTGAAATAAAATGTCAAGCACGCGCAAGTGTTAAGATTGTGCTGATCAAACATTGGAGATCACACAAGGTTGCTGTTTCATGGAGCAACGGTGTAATTGGGTATTGACTGTTCCTGTAATATTCTGTGGGTAATTGGATGCACAATCATAACTTGTTCATTAGACTCTGCTTTGAAAAGAGCAGGATATGTCAATGGTCTGAAGAAAATGAATATAGACAGGGACGGCATTTCAGATTTCACTAAAATTAATTTCACACATTTGTCAATCCAAGATAAGAAACCAATGTCACTGTTCTCTATCAGGTCAACATCCCCAGACAGGCCATTGCTTGGTTAGGTTACGTAGGCCATCTTGTGTACAATCCCGATACCAAAATAACCCTCTATTCCAAGCTATGTTCTTGCGAGACATCAGCAGGTAGAGAGGGGAAAAATATAAATTCAAGGATATTCGCAAAGCCTGCTTAACAAAAACAAACTACATCCCAGTTGATTCCTGTGGTTCCCTGGACAGGACAGGACAGCACAAAGTGGAAAGGTGCATTTGGGATGGGAAAGGGACCTCGTGCACACAGTGGGAGCACACAGAGTCCCACATAAATGTTGAAAGGACTGTCCCACTGATAAATGACCCACCTGATCTTCAGTTATCTCCAGCCCCAAGGTGGGCACAGTGTTGCAGAGGTAGAGCTGTTGCCTTACAGCGCTAGAGTCCCGGGTTCTATCCTGACTCCAGGTGCTGTCTGTACGGAGTTTGTTTGTGGGTTTTCTCTGGGTGCTCCGGTTTCCTCCCACATTCCGAAGATGTGCAGGTTTGTAGGTTAATTGGGTTCTGTAAATTGGCCCTCGTGTGTAGAATAGAGCTAGTGTAGGGCAAATGTTGATTGCCATGGATTTGGTGGGCCAAAGAGACTGTTTCCATGCTGTATCTCTAAAAGTAAAACTGTGGCAGAACCTGTGTCCACGTTGGCCTTAGTGTCACCTCAGATCCCAAGAGTGGAATTAGTTTATCCTTAATCTCTAGGAACTGCCTAGGAAGCAGGCGATTGTCGATATGCCCATTTACCAAGCAGCGATCAAGTACAAGACTAAGCACCAATCAGTCCACTATTTAAAGCAGGTGTGTCTCTTTCCATACCCATATTACACACTAGGCCAAAGTACTGGATCTAAAATCATTGCTTTCATTTAGAAAGACTTCTGTCGTTTTTCAGGGCATTTTACAGGAGTGTTTCTGATACAAATCTTTGACACCAAGCTATGTAAGAAACCATTAGTGTAATCAATCTAACGCTCAGTCAAAAGGTATCAAAACAACAAGGTTGTCAATGGCAGTGAGAAGTATAACTTCTTAACTTTTTGATTTTGGCATTAATTAATTTGGAAAGAGTGCAGAGAAGATTTACGAGGATGTTGCCAGTGCTCAAGCGATAGGGAAAGATTGGGCAAGCTAGGACAATATTACTCGGCATGTAGATAGCTGAGAGGGAGCAGTGCATCTGGTGTGAAGTTTTATGCCTGAAAGATCGAGTGTAACAGATTCAAAAAGGACCCCCAAAAGGTGATTAACAGTACATTCTACAAAGAAAAATTTGCTGAGCTAGGGAAAATTACTAGGCAGCTGGAGTAATTGGAGCATTCTTTCATTGAACGACCAATTTGCCTCCTTTTGTGCCAAGACACAAACAAGACAAACCAACCGTTCTTGAACACTGCAGATGTACGAGAAAACACAGTGGGAGATCTGTAATCCTTCACATTCAGATTCAGTTTCTGAATCGGATTCATTTATTGTCATTTACACAAAAGTGCAATGAATTTCCCTGTTTGCATGATGCTCACAGGCTAACCTTAAAGCAAAAAGAGTCTTAACCCAGAGTTGACCACAAGTTGTTAGTGGTATTTCATTAGCAGGAAGATCCTTCCAAATATAACAGCATAGAGGACAGAACTGAGTATTTACAAAATTCCTTCATTATATAATTCTTGCTATTCTGTTATAGTTCTCAGATACAGGTGGAAAATCATTTTTAAGGATTCAATTAATGGTATTGGGATGGAAACATAGCCTCTGGAATCCGTTTGAATTTTCTTGTGTTATGGTTTGTGTTAGAAACATAGAAACATAGAAATTAGGTGCAGGAGTAGGCCATTCGGCCCTTCGAGCCTGCACCGCCATTCAATATGATCTTGGCTGATCATCCAACTCAGTATCCCGTACCTGCCTTCTCTCCATACCCCCTGATCCCCTTAGCCACAAGGGCCACATCTAACACCCTCTTAAATATAGCCAATGAACTGGCCTCAACTACCCTCTGTGGCAGAGAGTTCCAGAGATTCACCACTCTCTGTGTGAAAAAAGTTATTCTCATCTCGGTTTTAAAGGATTTCCCCCTAATCCTTAAGCTGTGACCCCTTGTCCTGGACTTCCCTAACATCGGGAACAATCTTCCTGCATCTAGCCTGTCCAACCCCTTAAGAATTTTGTAAGTTTCTATAAGATCCCCTCTCAATCTCCTAAATTCTAGAGAGTATAAACCAAGTCTATCCAGTCTTTCTTCATAAGACAGTCCTGACATCCCATGAATCAGTGTTGAGCTAAACATTGGACTAGGTTCCATACATAAGATGTTGCTTTAATATTTACTGTCTGTTGGTCACTGTCTAACATCAGACATTGGCACAATGTGGCACGCTGGCGCAGCGGTAGAGTTGCTGCCTTACAGCGCCTGGGTTTGATTCTGACTATGGGTGTACGGAGTTTGTACATTTTCCTTCTGACCTATGTAGGTTTCCCCCGATACCTCCTGTTTCCTCCCACACTCCAAACACATACAGGTTTATAGCTTAAGTAGCTTGGTATAATTGTAAATTGTCCCTAGTGTGTGTAGGATAGTGTAAGTGTGCAGGGATCACTGGTCGGCATGGACTCGGTGGGAGAAAGCCTGTTTCTGCACTGTATCTCTAAACTAGACTAAACTAAACTAAAAATTGCATCTGATACCCATCTGTCACTTATCCGGGTTCTATCAGTGTCCAAGTCATCGAACAATGACATTGAGAGAGGACAAACATAATGTATTTGTAATTAGTAACAGTCTGTTTTGTTATCAATTATTTTGAAAAATAATGTTGGCTCAGCATTGACAAGTATCGACTTTATCTGCAAAGTATCAATATTTAAATGCAAGCCCATGAACATCCTTGGTTTTTGAATATGCTGATGCTGAGTAACTCAGGTTTGTGCACTGCAGTAAAAGGCCATTCAGTCCACTCTGGCGATGTTGTGAGACCTCTTCACTTGGCGACATTTTGGGTTAGGACCCTTCTCAGACCCGATCTGAACCATCCTACCCATGTTCTTGAGTGATGCTGCCTGACCAACTGAGTTACTCCAGCATTTTGTATATATTTTTTGTAAACCAGCACCTGCAGTCCACAGGCCAGTGATGAAGCTAGTTTGCAAACCTGTTCTGCATTTATATTCAGAAACGTTGAAGTTGAATAGCTGTTTTCAGAGAGCAAATTATGTTTAACAGTTTCTCGTGAAGCATTACTCAATCAGTTGCTCAGCTCAACAAATGAATGGCTATTTAAAAGCATAAAATGTTATCTCTTTACAATACAACCATTGCTGGTCTCACAATGGACAGCACTGAAATAAATCGCTCGCTAATAAAATGAAACATTGTGACCTTGGATTGCTATCCTTGGGAGATGCTTAATCTTTACAACATTCTTTTTCATGTGTGCAGATTAAATACAAATTGTTTAGCAGCATATTCTTTCTGTGCAGAGGAATTATTACTTATCTTCCTATTTATCTGGCTCATTGCTACGATTCTTGCCTCTCAGGCACAAATCCAATCTCTGTTCTAAATTCCAGTGCATAATGCAGGCTAACATTTCATTGTGACAATCATGGTACCAAGACAGCATCTGAGCTATTAATGTTAGGATGTGACTAAAACTGATGCTGAAATTTGGATAAAGGATTCCTCTCTGATGATTTTAGCTCTTTGTTGATTTTTCTCAGGGGCAGAAAGTGCAGATAACCCATCCATCATTTGAAATACCATGTTTGGGGAGGTATACCCGTACTAACTATACATGACCGGAATCTGCAGTGTAACTGCACATTCACTGGTCTACTGTTGCGTGCACATTGACCCCAGTATGAACCTTGTACGGGGAATTAACTGCGATGAAGCCCGAAAGGTATCATTAAGAGCTAAATGTGATGCAGTCGAGGGCATGCTTTCCTCTGTCTCCATAAGCTGTGGGTTTAAGTCCTTCTCCAGAGATCTGAGCAGACAAATGCTCCAGCACCCAGGAAATGCTGCACTCTTCGCAGTGTTGCTGCCTTTTGGAATGAGACATCAGACTGGGACTTCACTGCCTTCACTGGTGAATATAACATTTCTGTGGAACCATCTTGAAGAGACACAAGTGAGTTCATCCCAATGGTTTGACCAGCACAGTGGCACAGCAATAGACCTGCTTCCTCACAGTGCCAAATACCCGGGTTCGATCCTTGACCTCGGGTGCTGCCTGTGCGGAGTTTGCATGTTCTCCCTGTGAATAGAAACATTGAAACATAGAAAATAAGTGCAAGAGTAGGCAATTCGGCCCTTTGACCCATTCAATATGATCATGGCTGATCATCCAAAATCAGTACCCCATTCCTGCTTTCTCCCTATATCTCTTGATTCCATTAGCCCTAAGAGCTATATCTAACCCTCTCTTGAATACATCATGTGTATTATGTGTGTTGACTATGTGGGTTTCCTCCGGGTGCTCTGGGTTCCTCTCACACCCCAAAGACGTCTGGGTTTCTCTAGTTTAATTGGCCTCTGTAAATTGACCCAAGTCTGTAGTGGGATGACTTGTGTGAAAGGGTGATCAATGGTCGGTGTGGACTCAGTGGGCCGAAGGGCCTGTTTCCATGCTGTATCTCTAAACTAAAACAAAACTAAGATACATGGACAAAATCCATCCCCCAAGCAGCATAACTAAAAGATTATGTCCATTCTGTGAAAATAGACTCACAATGCTACTCAGCGGGACAGGCAGCATCTCTGGAGATAATATCTATTCATTATCAGGTTGATGATTGCGGGAGCTTGCTGTGCATCAATGCAATTGTGAAGTTACTTGTTGGATACTTCATTTTTCAGGCCCTGAGGTTTTGAAGGGTGCTATACTAATGCAAATATACTTAAAAAAAATTTCAAATAACTTGCAAAGGAGCAGATTTAATCAAACTCAAGATAGACACAAAATGCTGGATAACTCAACGGGATAGGCAGCATCTCTGGTGAGAAGGAATGGGTGACGTTTTGGATCGAGACTCTTCAGACTAGTTAGGGAAAAGGGAAATGAAAGATATAAACCATGATGTAGAGAGATAAAGAACAATGAATGAAAGATATGCAAAAAAGTAACGATGATAAGGAAAATAGGCCATTGTTCGCTGTTTGTCGGGTAAAAATGAGAAGCTGGTTGACTTGGGAGGGGGACGGATAGAGAAAGAAGGAATGCCATGGTTACTTGAAGCTAGATAAATCAATATTCATATCACTGGGCTGTAAGCTGCCCAAACCTGATCAAACTTGTTGGGTACCATTCTCCTGTGTTCCCCACATCTTTGCATTGGGCATCCCTTTAAACTCAAGCCTGGGACAAGTATTTCCTTAACTTTAATCCATCTTTGTATTCATTTCTTTAGCAGAGTACCCACATAATAATGAGAACAGTACCAGTAGTTATGGCGTCATATGGAACTGAAACAGATCTTTCGACGCAATGAGTCCACATTGACCACCCAACAGCCAATTATACTTATCATGCGTGACCCATCAAATAGCCCCCGATTCCACAGGTCATCTACAGACTAGGGGGAATTTACGGTGACCAATTAACCTACCGACCTGCACAACTTTGGGATGTGGGAGTAAAACCGGAGCACCCAGAGAAAACCCACGTGGTCACAGGGAGAACCTGCAAAATCCGCACAGACAGTCAGGATTAAACCCAGTTCACTGGCGTCCTGAGGCAGGTGCTCTTCCATCTGTACCTTTGGGCCGGCCAAATAAGTTCCATTTATATGGTGCCTGTAAAAACAACCTGAGCTTCCTTCTGTGCAACATATTTCCTCACAATTAACGCCCTTGACAGTCTTGTCAGCTTGCTGGCATCAGATACTCCTGATGGCACAAGGAACTTAAAAACTATGCGAATAAATTTAAATAAGTTAAAAAAAGTCAAACAAAGAGCCTTAAAATGCTGACAACTAATTAATAATGTAAAAATAAGGAAAATTAAATAACTATACATCGAGGCACATCAAACTGCGGATTCTGGAATACTCTGATGACGAGACCTGATGCGGCTCTTGACCTGAAACGGCAACCATCCCTTCCCAACCACAGATGCTGCTTGACCAGCTAAGTTCTTCCAGCAGTTTATGTAGGAAGGAAATGCAAATGCTGGTTTACACCGAATGCTGGAGTAACTCAGCAGGACAGGCAGAATCTCTGGAGAAAAGGGATGGGTGATGTTTCGGGTCGAGACCCTGCTTCAGACTGAGAGTCAGGGTAGAGGGAAGCAAGAGATATGAAAGGGTTCAAAGAGCATGTGAGATGTGAAAATGACAGATCAAAGCAGACGATGATCAAGAAAATGTACAGAGGTTTGTTTATTTGCTACCCAACTGCACATATTTTTTATATCATGCCATTTCAAGGAGTGGTTGTACAACGGCCCATCTTGGAATCTCTCCTGAATGTTGTGCTTTGGCACTGGACACTAAGGCAAGGACAGTGGCTGAGAGGAAGGCGTAAAACGCATGGCACTGGAATTCCAGCTCCACTCCATCCTCCTCGCGACTTCAATAGGGTTTTATCGGCCTGGATTGCGGAGTAAAAACAAACCCAGAACTTTGTTTTCAACTTCAGCAGGTCCTTCTGCAAATACAACGACGTTGTCAATGTTTGGACGCATTCGGTGCTCTCAGTAACATGGAAAGATAGATTTGTTCTGCGTCTATTAAGCCCGAGGGCATGCACTTAAACTGCCACTCACAACAAGCTATACTCCATTTCCCATGTGTTGGATGCAGAGTTTCCCAAGGTAGGTACAATATTAAAAAAAAAAAAAACCTTGCATCTCAAGTCACAAACTGTCATCTGAAAGTGACATGTAATATTTTACCGGGTGATGTTTAGATAGGGGTAAGTGGACCATGATAGGTTGCTCTATACCCTTGAAGGTAAATCTTATATAGGACAGAAAGTGAAACTTCAAGGAAACATTCTGGTGTGCGTTGTGTGCAACAAATGCTATTAGGAGGTCATAGGTTAGAGCTGTTATAACGCAGTATAAATGGAACAGAATGCAGGAGGTAAAGCACATTAGAATTTATGTAATCTTTCGATTTTACATCATTCAATAATGCACTTTCCTGCATTAAACACATTCAGAATTTGTTTTTGATGTCACATGAGAAATATGAACATTCCATCTCCAAGAAAATTAAACAGGTGTAAACTCAGCAAAACACACAATAGTTTTACTTTAAACTCGTCCAAGGGATTGAGTTAAATCAATGGATGGCACAGTGGTGCAATGTTACAGTGCTAGAGACTCAGATTCAATCCTGACTACAGGTGCTGGCGGTACGGAGTTTATACGTTCTCCCAGTGACAGCGTGAGTTTTCTCTGGGTGCCCCGGTTTCCTCCCACATTCCAAAGAAGTGTCGGTTAATTGGCTGCTGTAAATTGTCCCTTGTGTGTAGGATAGAACTAGTGTACGGGTGATCATTGATCGATATGGACTAGATGGGATGAAGTGTCTATTTCATGCTGTATCTCTAAATTAAACTGAACTAAACTACCAAAACTAAACTAAATTAAGCTAAACTAAACAAAATAAATGTATTTTCACCAGATGCTAAATGGGCTACATCAGCTTGGTTTTAAGACTCTCGTACACAAATTCTAGCTCTATGTATTTAAAATGAATAATATTTCACTTTCTTCTGAATGGATAAGATGTGCATGATTGCCCACAGCTGTATGTGACACAGCTGTGTACTTCTACATGACACACTAATGCAATGTCATTACAAATACTTATAACAAATACAATTCTGGTCCAGTAGAGTGGGTGTCTATTAGAAAGTCACCAACCTTCTATTAATACAAAAGTACACACATTTCACAGAGAACAGATGCCAAAGGTCGATTATCAGTGGCAAAGAGTTCAACTGGAAGCTGTAGCAATTAAAACTTAGGGAGCATAGTTGGAAACCTGACATGGAGAGAAATCCAGATGTTCCTATTCTCCAAAAGACACAAGGTACAAAGGCAGAAGGGAAACCACAGGACAATGAAGATAAACAACAATTAAGATGGTGGCTTTCTTGCTGCAAGAAATTGTGGGTTCCAGTCACATTGAACAGGTCAGCAGAGCGATGAAGCGGTTAGTACCGTCTGTGTGGAGTTTACATAGAAACATAGAAACATAGAAAATAGGTGCAGGAGTAGGCCATTCGGCCCTTCGAGCCTGCAAATCAGCCATTTGATATGATCATGGCTGATCATCCAACTCAGTATCCTGTACCTGCCTTCTCTCCATACCCCCTGATCCCTTTAGCCACAAGAGCCACATCTAACTCCTTCTTAAATATAGCCAATGAACTGGCCTCAACTACCTTCTGTGGCAGAGAATTCCACAGATTCCCCACTCTCTGTGTAAAAAAATATTTTCTCATCTCGGTCCTAAAAGACTTCCCTCTTATCTATAAACTGTGACCCCTAGTTCTGGACTTCCCCAACATCGGGAATAATCTTCCTGCATCTAGCCTGTCCAACCTTTTTAAGAATTTTGTACGTTTCTATATGATCCCCCCTCAATCTTCTAAATTCTAGCGAGTACAAGCCGAGTCTATCCAGTCTTTCTCATATGAAAGTCCTGCCATCCCAGGAATCAGTCTGGTGAACCTTCTCTGTACTCCCTCTATGGCAAGAATGTATTTCCTCAGATTAGGAGACCAAAACTGTATGCAATACTCCAGGTGTGGTCTCACCAAGACCCTGTATAACTGCAGTAGAACTTCCCTGCTCTTATATTCAAATCCTTTTGCTATGAAGGTTTGTATGTTCTTCCTGTGAGCTTCCCCCAGTGTTCTGGTTTCCTGTTGTAAATATTGGTATTCAGAGAGACCAGTTTGTCTCAACACACAAGACATGGATATAATTAAGTTACAGTTACATCAGGCAGTTAGCAAGTAAATGATTTAGAGACACAAGATACTGCCGATGCTGCAATCTTGAGCATGACGCAAAGTTCTAGAGGAGTTCAGTGAGTCAGGAAGCATCTGTGGAGTAAATGGACAGATTAGTTTTAGGGTTGGAACCTTCTTCAGACTGAGTAGAGTTGGGGGAAGTAACCTGGAAACGCTTTCTAGGTTTGTCTCCTGTACTGAATTTTAATTGCTGAAGAAGGGTCCCGATCTGAATGCCGTTTGTCTATTTCCTCCACGGATGCTGCCTGACATGTTGGGTTCTTCCAGCACTTTGGTTTTTGCTCAGGGTAAATGATTTGTTGGGCTTTTAACAAAGTGATTGGAAGGAACTTTGCTAAAGGCAATAATATTCATATGTATCCATGTTGACTGACAAGCTTCCTGAGCCCATAAAAGCCTCAGGCATTGTTTAGTTTAGTTTAGAGATACAGTGTGTAACAGGCCCTTCTGCCCATCAACCAGAGATCCCCGCACATTAACACTACCCTACACATAGTAGGGACAATTTAGTTATACCAAGCCAATTAACCAACATACCTGTACGTCTTTGGAGTGAGGGAGGAATCTGAAGATCTCGGAGAAAACCCACGTGGTCACGGGGAGAATGTACAAGCCGTAAGACAGCACCCGTAGTCAGGATCGAACCGGGTCTTTGGTGCTGTAAGTGCTGTAAGGCAGTAACAGGCAGTAACTCTACCACTGCACCACCGTGCCACCCTATTGTATTTTAGTTGGAAGAAGTCCTTGGGCCTGTATAACCAGCTACACTGTAACCATAAAATGACTGGTGCTGTGCAAAGCATTTCAGTTGGGCTGAGAGCATTTAAGTCATGCTAGTGACATGGGGTCATCTTATTTGTATGTTCACATTGCAGTAGGAGGCTTTTCAGACTATTGAGGCCATGCACAATAACCACATTATTTCCCTTGTAATGTAATCTCACTCAACTTCCCATAAACTTAAGGGCCTGTTCCACTGCGGCAAGTTTAGAAGAGTTTGCCCTTGACTCATACTCGCAGCATGGTCGACACGAGGTCCTAGGAGGCCTTCATGCTCGAGAGTAGTCCCCGTGTACTTGAGGCCTCAGCTAGGTTGCGGCGTTTTGTTCAATATGCTGAAAAATGCCCGCGAGTAAAAAAAGGTCACCATGGAAAAAATCAATATATTTTTACTCGTAGGTTTAGTCGAGGTAGGTCCTAGAGGGTCGTAATGCTATTCTTAGGTAATCAAAAGCAATCAAAGGTAATCGAGGGTAGTCGAAGGTAAAGCTCGTTGAGAAAAAAAAGTAAACCGGCCGGTAATGTTAAATGCCTGCTAAACTTTATTAAAAGTTGGCTGGCTTCTTAAAAGTGTCTCCACGCCTTCTCCCCCCCTTTTCTTCCGTTCTCTTCCCTTCTCTCCCCATCTCTCCTCTTCTCTCCCCTTCTCTCTCGCCCCCCTCTCTGCGCTCTCTAAAAGACTTACCGTAACTGTGGCAGTCTTTTACCTTCCTGTTCATCGCGGGTGTGAATTTCAGTCAGCGCTCCCCCACTTTCCCTGGCCCCTGTCTTTGCGATGTCCTTCTGTGTGTGTGTGTGCGGTCGTTCGATCTGGCTCGCGGTTTCATTGCTGACGGTCGATCCAGCTCAAGGTTTTCCAGGTGAGTGCCCTCAAGCTTGAAGCTCGAAGACAGTCGCTGAAAGGTCGTTTAGTGGGACAGGCCCTTAATATTTTGATTCTTCTTCCCATTCACCTCGACACTGGGGAAAATTTATAGTGGCAAATGAATGGACCAACCAGCATGTTTACGGATGTGGGAAACTCATGCAGTCACTGGAAGAATGCAAAATCCACACACACACACAGAACCAGGGGCCAGGATTAAACCTGGGTCTCTGGAGCTGTGTGACAGTAGCATCAACTGTACCACCCTGTTGAACAGCCTGCAATTGTTGCTGAGATTTGTGATGAGAAAATAACAAATGGTGTTATTCCCTTTGAAAGAAGTGAAAATCTTGCACCTCTTATGGCTTTAGGGTATCCCAAAGGAAAATGACTGATTTACATAGGAGAGGAAGGAGGACATTTGCATTGAGTAAGACCCTGTTGTCAGCAGAAGGAAAGTCACCAAATAATTATAATCACAAGAGTACATGCCTTGGAAATTTGAAAGAAAGGCAGAAAATGCTGGAAACATTCAGCAGGTCTGGCAGCATCTGTGGAAGGGGACACAGAGTTAACGTTTAAGGCTGATGACCTTACAGGATAAATAGCGATAAGGATTTAGTTCAGCAGAGTGCTGCCAAGGTAAAAGATGAGTCCTGATCACATTGGATGACAGAGCAAGCGCATAGGGGCAGAACGGCCTCCTCCTGCTTCTGGCTTTTTGGGAGTTTAAAGCTGCAGAGAAGATGGAGAGGTAGAGGGAATAAAGGGGAAGCACAACTCCATCCCTTTCATCTCCTTCAGACACCAGCCCATTCACACCCTCTCTCAGCTGCCCCCACTGCTTTTTGTGCCATTTCCTATTTCCTGGTTCCAGACCATCACAGACCTTCTATCCTGCTACTCCTCACCTCCTCTGCAACTTAAAAAATTGCTTTATTTCTAATTCTTTATAGATCAAGGACCTGAAACATGAAACATGAGCTCTGCTCCTCCATCCACAGAAGCTGCCTGACCTGCTGAGTGCGTCCAGCATATTCTGTTTTCATTTCGGATTAACAGCTTCCACAGTACTTCATCTAGAAATATTTTGGAGAGTATGATACAAATCATTGCTATAGGGTTAAATAAATTTTTAAAGGAGGCATTTAATCTATTTATGTAATCAAATCGATGATTTATGCTTGGTCTTATAACCGTGGATGAATTATACATAATATTCTGAGTTGTTATGAATTGTTAGAGACAGTGTCTTGAAATATTTTTTAAGAATATGAATTTATGTAATTTTAAAATGCATTATGTATGAATAATATAACAAGATGAAAAATGCATTTCATTTGGATGTAAAAATGTCTTGGAGTTGTCATTCATAAAGTAAGAACACCATGTTAGTGGAAGCTTATATGAATGTCACTTGGGAAAAATAATTTCTGTCCCTGTCTTTTAAACTTTAACACCAAAGATATTGGTCACACACCATCGCCGTGTCAGGGTTCTGAAATGTGGGAGCTGTGAACCATGTTATCCAAATGCAATTGGACATTTATAAAAGGCAACTTCTGTGAAGGAAATTGCTTTCAAATGTAGTGCGTATTATACTTAAGGGGCTAATTTTATCAGTTGGCATTTGCTTTTTTCTTTAACGAGACTAATAGAAATAATTACACAACACTATCTTCTTGCCTTGAGGCAATGACTGTTGAAACCTGTGCTGGATGTCACAGCTAAGCTAAACCATGCCCTGGTCCATGGAAGACCAGGGAGATTTCAGGGTTGTAATCTAATACTTCCAGTGCTTGAGGGTGTGGTATATGGCCTTGGTTTATTCTAGACATGTGTACTGAGATACAGTGAAACACTTTGTTTGTGTGCTATTCTGGCTGACCATACCATACATGTACTGTAAAAGAGAAAACAGAGTGCAGAATGTAGTGTCACAGCTACAGAGATATAGCAGCGAAAAAACAATTGCAAGGGCCGCAGCTGGAACCGCAAGGGTAGATTGGACGATTGAGAATGCGTCCTTCGAATACGAGCGAACCATTCAGTAGTCTGACAACAGCAGGAAAGAAACTGTTCTTGAATGTGGTGGTACGTGCAGCTAAGCTTTTGTATCTTCTGCCTAACAGGAGAAGGGAGAAGGGAGAATGACTGGGGTGTGAGTGGTCCTTGCTAAAGTTGGCTGCTTTCCTGAGGCAGTGTTTGCTATATTTTCCCTGTGACGATAATAGCATACATCATGGAAACAGGGCCTTTGGCCCAACTTTCCTTTCGCTGACCAAGATGCGCCATCTACACTGGTCCCACCTGCCCATGTTTGGCTCAGAAGCGTCTAAACCTTTCTTATCTATGTACCTGTCCAAATGTCTTTTAAATAATTGGGGGCTACTTTGAACTAATGGTCTGATGTTGAATCCAGAGGCCACAGTAGGAGATGAGTATGATTCAGGGTAACATCACAGTACTAAAGACGCAAGTGTATTCTTGGTCTCTGGCACTGCCTGTGTGTGATTTGCACATTCTTCCCTGTAACTGCATGGGTTTCCCCCGGTGCTCCGTTTTCTACCCACATCCCAAAGACATATGGTAAATTGCTGTAAATTGCTCCTAGTGTGTAGGTGAGTGGGGAGAGTTAATGAAAATGTAGGGAGAATAAAAAAAAGAGATTGATGCGGGATTATAAATGGATGGTTAATGGCCAGATTCCCTCCTGGGATAAATAAAGTTCTATCGTATCGTATTGTATCGTCAGTAAGGATGCAGATAGCTAATGGACCTGTTTTGATGCAATATCTACCTATGACTGTTCTTTCAGGATGCTGTCTTGATTAGGTGATATTACCACTGAGAGAGGTTGGACAGACCTGTTTATCTGAAATGGTGCAGGTTGAGGGGAGGCCTGATAGAAGTATATAATGCTATGAGAAGCATAGATAGAGAAGACAGGCAGTACCTTTTCCCCAAGGTGGACATGTCAATGCCAAGAGGGTATAGCTTTAAGGTGAGTGGGGCAAAATATAAAGGAGTTGTGTTGGCCAACTTTTTTATGCAGAGAGCGGCAAGTGCCTGAAAATGCTGCCATGGATGGTGGTGGAAGCGGATATGACAGGGGTGTTAAAGTGGCTTTGAGATAGGCTCATGGAAATGCAGGGAATGGAGGTTATGGAGCATGAGCAGGCAGCTTATCTTAGCATTATGTTAGGCACAGACATTGTGGGCTGAAATGACCTGTTCCCGTGCAGTACTTTTCCAAACATTGTGCTCTATGTTTAATCACTGCCTGTTCGCTGAGCAGATGTAACAGGTTCCTTGGCACCACAAAAGGCAATGGAATTATCACCAAGATCTTTGCACTCACTTACACCACAGACTATGAAGCAAATTATCATGTAATTGTTTACGGCAATTTCCTGTGTGCAAATTAACTGTGGAGGTCCCTACCTTCAAAAGCACTCCAGTAGTGGTATGATGCTCAAAGTGAGCCAGGATTGTAAAGCAAACTGAATAACTGAGATTTTTTTTTACAAAGGTTACATTTACATAATGAGGAGATGATGTTGTAAATCTGGAGCTTTACAGATGGTAACGTTTCCATTGAAAATTTCCTACTTTATATCAATTACGAGCTTCACTTCCCAATGGGTTCTTAACAAGTAATTGAGCCCTCTTTCTCCTCACCTTTGCATGGGAACACCCATTGAGTCTGGGGTGTGTGACTACCTCTAGGGTGGTGTGATGCTTCTCTCCTCTCTCCAGGAAGTAACTCGCTGACATTCGCTTTGCGGTTCCACTTGAAGTATAGCCCTGAGGGTGAGCTTATTTCATCCCCAGCATCTGTACACGAATACTCCAGTGAACGTAGAGAAAATTGAAAAATAAATTTGATTCCACTTGCAGTCTGTCATTAACTGCAGCAGGGACAAGGAAGAGCCAGTTACTTAAGTGGGTTTGAGCACAATAAATGCACAGATGAGTGGAAGATTTGAATTGCGAAGTATGCCCTGTAAACTAATTGGTTTAACTTCAATATGTTTTGCTTCCATTGAATGTCAATGAACTTTAATGATTGAAATCATCGACAGTGGTCAAAGTCTGGTTACTTTCGTAAATAGACAAATGAGAAAACATAACAGAAACGTTTCCCCCAACATGAATAGCTTTATTTAATTAGCTTCTCCTTTGGGAGACTGCTGAGTAATCTAGTCCATGCCAAGCTGATGGTTTTTAAAGTTTGAAAGGCAATGAGTCAAACGTTTCAATGCTTGTCAAGCTGTTCTGCTAAAGTGGAATAAATCTGTGACAAGAGAGTCAGTTGTCAGGAAAAATAACATTTGGTTCGTTTTTCTGTTGAGGACACTTTAGTTTTTAAAGTCTTTTAAAAGAGTTCTGCAAAACCTTGAAACTTTCACTCGTGGTAATCCACCTTAACACAACTCATTCTGCCACTCTCCTCACTTCCTTCTAGTTCCCAATTAATATTTCTTTTGAAGATTGACACAAAGTAACTCAGTGGGTCAGGCAGCATCTCTTGAGAAAAGGAATAGGTGATGTTTTGGGTCGAGGCCCTTCAACAGACTTTTTTTGTTATGTGTTTCGGAGAGGGCGAGGTTAGAGTAGATAAGGGGAGTCAAAAAGCTAAGGCGGTTGATGTCACGGGGGCAGTTAGAAATGAAAAGGTCTAAAGAGGATAGAAGGCTGTCCTGGGGAGTCCAAGAGAATGGGACCGGTGGAGATGGGAAAAGGGGTCATACCGGGGGTGGTGAGGACTCTTTCCCATGGTAAAAGGCATGGAGGCGGGGACGATGGAAAAAAAGCTTCTGGTGGACTGCGAACGCGTTGAGGTGGGGACGGAGGGGAACAAAGGTAAGGCCTCTGTTGACGACAGTTTGTTCCGTATTTTATTTTTGGAGGGAGTGAGCATGGAGTATTTATTTTCGGAGGGGCTGATGAAGGAAATCGACCTTAAACGTCGCCTATTCTTTTTCTCCAGAGATGTTGCCTTATCCGTTGAGCCACTTCAGTATTTTGTGTCTTTCTTTGGTGTTAACCAGCATCTGTAGTTCCTTCCTACACATAATGTTTCTTTTGTCCGGTTACTGACCCTGTCTGTAGGAATGATTTCTCCCAGCTACGCTTTCAAACGATTTCAAGATCTGGAACATTCGCGTTCAATCTCCTTTGATAACTGACTTTGCTTTTAGGAGAAGGTAGACACAAAATGCTGGAGTAACTCAGTGGGTCAGGCAGCATCTCTGGAGGACAGGAATGAGCGATGTTTCAGGTCGGGATCCTTTTTCAGCCTGATATCAGGGGAGGGTGCAGGACAAAGATAGAATGTAGGTCGAGACAGTAAGACTAGTGGGAGAACTGGGAAGGGGAAAGGGAAGGAGAGCGAAAGCAAGGGCTATCTGAAGTTAGAGAAGTCAATGTTCAATGTAAACTACCCAAGTGAAATATGAGGTGCTGTTCCTCCAATTTGCGCTGGGCCTCACACTGACAATGGAGGAGGCCCAGGACAGAAAGGTCAGATTGGGAATGGGAGGTGGAGTTGATGTGCTGAGCCACCGGGAGATCAGGTAGGTTAAGATGGACTGAGCGGAGGTGTTCAGTGAAACGATCGCCGAGCCTGCGCTTGGTCTCGCCGATGTAGAGAAGTTGACACCTGGAACAGCAGATACAGTAGATGAGGTTAGGAGGAGGTGCAAGTGAACCTCTGCCTCACCTGGAAAGACTGCTTGGGTCCTTGGATGGAGTCGAGGGAGGAGGTAGAGGGACAGGTGTTGCATCTCCTGTGATTGCAGGGGAAAGTACCTGGGGAGGGGGTGGTTTGGGTGGGAAGGGACGAGTTGACCAGGGAGTTTTAGACGGAACGGTCTCTGCGGAAAGCAGAAAGGGGTGGAGATGGGAAAATGTGGCCAGTAGTGGGATCCGGTTGGAGGTGGCGAAAATGTTGGAGGATTATATGCTGTATGTGACAGCTGATGTGGTGGAAGGTGAGAACAAGAGGGACTCTGTCCTTGTGACAGATGAGGGGAGGGGGAGTAAGAGCGGAGCTGCGGGATATCGAGGAGACCCTAGTGAGAGCCTCATCTATAATGGAAGATATGGATATCGATCAGTCTCAGCTTTCCTGTGGCATTTAGCATGAGGGCTTACTAATTATTTATAGTACTGAGTACCTCTTCCTCCTTAATTAATGTCTCCGTATCAGAGTATGGTATCTTTGGTAAGACCAGTACTTATTGCCAATTGGGAAGGAGCAGGGTGAGTCATCTACTTGAACAAAGAACTAGTTGAGTTTAGTTTACTTGTTTAGAGCTACAGTGTACTCCCTGTACACACATGACTGTGTGGCCAGGTTCAGCTCCAACTCCACCATCAAGTTTGTTGATGACACTGTGAAGGTGGGCCTGATCTCTGACAACGATGAGAAGGCCTACCTGGAGGAGGTGGCTGACCTGGCACTCTGGTGTCAGGACAATGTTACAAAAACTAAGGAGTAGATTGTGGAATTTAGAAGGGCACAACATCCAAGGACGTACACGCCACTGGGGATAGAAACATAGAAACATAGAAAATAGGTGCAGGAGTAGGCCATTCGGCCCTTCGAGCCTGCACTGCCATTCATTATGATCATGGCTGATCATCCAAATTAGTATCCTGTGTCTGCCTTCTCTCCATACCCCACTGATCCCTTTAGCCACAAGGGCCACATCTAACTCCCTCTTAAATATAGCCAATAAACTGGCCTCAACTACCTTCTGAGGCAAGAAATTCCAGAGATTCACCACTCTCTGTTCTTAAACTGTGACCCCTTGTTCTGGACTTCCCCAACATCGGGAACAATCTTCCTGCATCTAGCCTGTCCAACCCCTTAAGAAATTTGTAAGTTTCTATAAGATCCCCCCTCAATCTTCTAAATTCCAGTGAGTACAAACCGAGTCTATCCAGTCTTTTTTCATATGAATGTCCTGACATCCCAGGAATCAGTCTGGTGAACCTTCTCTGTACTCCCTCTATGGCTTTCCTCTGATTAGGAGACCAAAACTGTACGCAATACTCCAGTTGTGGTCTCACCAATACCCTGTACAACTGCAGTAGAACCTCCCTGCTCCTATATTCAAATCCTTTTGCTATGAATGCTAACATACCATTTGCTTTCTTCACTGCCTGCTGCACCTGCATGCCTACTTTCAATGACTGGTGTACCATGACTCCCAGGTCTCGTTGCATCTCCCCTTTTCCTAATCGAACACCATTCAGGTAATAGTTTACTTTCCTGTTTTTGCCACCAAAGTGGATAACCTCACATTTATCCCCATTATACTGCATCTGCCATGCATTTGCCCACTCACCCAGCCTATCCAAGTCACCTTGCAGCCTCCTAGCATCCTCCTCACAGCTAACACTGCCCCCCAGTTCGTGTCATCTGCAAACCTGGAGATGTTGCATTCAATTCCTTCGTCTAAATCATTAATATATATTGAAAACAGCTGGGGTCCCAGCACTGAGCCTTGCGGTACCCCATTAGTCACTGCCTGCCATTGTGAAAAGGACCCGTTTACTCCTACTCTTTGCTTCCTGTCTGCCAGCCAGTTCTCTATCCACATCAATACTGAACCACCAATACCGTGTGCTTTAAGTTTGTATACTAATCTCTTATGTGGGACCTTGTTGAAAGCCTTCTGAAAGTCCACTGGTTCTCCCTTATCCACTCCACTAGTTACATCCTCAAAAAATTCTATGAGATTCGTCAGACATGATTTACCTTTCATAAATCCATGCTGACTTTGTCCAATGATTTCACCACTTTCCAATAATGGGACTACCGTGGATAGGGTGAGCAGCTTTATATACCTGAGAGTCCACATCACAGAGGATCTGACATGGACAACACACACTGCTGCACTGGTGAGAAAGGCAAAGCGGTGCCTTTACCACCCCAGGCAGCTGAGGAAATTCAGAGTCTCTCTGAGGATCCGTTAGTGCTTCTACTCTGGGGCTGTAGAAAGCATCCTGTCCAGAAACATCTCGATCTGGCTTGGGAACACTCTGTCCAGGACAGGAAGGCTCTGCAGCGGGTAGTGCATTTGGCCGAATGCACCATGGAAACTACACTCACCCCCCCTGCAGGACCTATACACCAGGAGGTGCAGATCCAGAGCCAGCAAGACAATGAAGGACCCTTACCACCCGAGCAACGGACTGTTCCAGCTGCTACTGTCAATCTGCACCTCCGCTGTCAATCTGCGAAAACAGAGAGGATGAGACGGAGTTTTTTCCCACAGGCCATCAGGACTGTAAACTCTGATCTTACCAGGGAGTAATTGCTGTTGTTTAAATGTAAATACATTTTGTTCTGTTCTGTTCTGTTGTTCTGTTGTTCTATTGTTTATGCACAATCCCCCAGGCATTGCCACTTTCATTTCACGTACATCTTGTATGTGTATGTGACAAGTAAACTTGACTTGACTTGACTTGAAACTGGAGCACCCAGAGAAAACCCAGAGGTCATGGGGAGAAGGTACGTAGTCCATGCCGACAGCACCCAAAGTCAGGATCAAACCTGGGTCACTAGTGCTGCAATTCTACCTCTGCAATTGTGCCGCCCTACTTGTGGTCCTCCGGTGAAAAGGCACTGTGTTCACGGTTTAGGAATTCATCCTAAATGATGAAGGAATGATGATATAATTATTCAGTGGAATTGGAGGTGACTCTGCAGGTAAGTAAGTAAGTTTTATTTATATAGCACGTTTAAATCAACTCGCGTTGTAACCAAAGTGCTTTACATAGAAGAAATAATTATGTTTCCGTCCATCCATAGAAAAATTAAAAAAAATAAAAAATGACACAACACATTATAGAATTCAACATGAACGTCCCCCCACAGTAGAATCAAAATTTTCCACTGTGGGGAACGGCATCAAAAAGTTCAGTCCTCTTCCTCTGTGCTGGTGTACTTCTTGACAACAGAGTTTATGGATTTGCGAGTCAGTCTCGTTTTTAGTTTAGAGATACAGTACGGAAACAGGCCCTTTTGGCCCACTGAATCTGCACCGACCAGAGATCCCCACACATTAACACAATCCTACACACAATGGGGACAATTTACATTTATACCAAGCCAATTAACCATCTAGGTCTTTGGTGCAGGAGGAAACTGAAGATCTTGGAGAAAACACACATGGTCACGGGGAGAACATGCAAACTCCATACAGACAGCACCTGTAGGCAGGATCAAACCTGGGTCTCCGGTGCTGCAAGCACTCTAATGCAGCAACTCTATCGCCACTGTGCCGCCCTGTGTTGAACAAGATGGGTGCATGGTGTTCTTTTGTCGATAGTGCCCATGGCAGTAGCCGTGTCAGCGATGGAGCCAGTGAATTTTTATATAAGACTCCACATGTAAATAGTAATGGTGTCCCTTGTAAATCACCCTCTGCCACTGGGTACATTTATGCATTGTCTCAGTGCATTCGTGAAGCCACCAGATGCATTCATTAGCTTTATATCTCACTGTATCTCATATTCACATTTTTTCTCACATTACTTCCAACATTGAAGGAGGTTAAATGACCCATCATGTCTATGCTTGTACTCTCAATCATTCTTATCGTCCTACTTATTTTCCCTGTGGAAACAGCTTTTTGTGTCTTCTCACTTTCCCTGTAACCCATTCTCTCTCATATGATCATCAGCTCCCCCTCATTTCTCCGCCATTGATCTAAACACAGGACAATTTACAAAGATCAATTGATCTATTATCCCACATGCCTTTGGGATGTAAGAGGAAACCGGAGCACCAGGGGGGAGACGACAGAGGCAGGAAGAAGGTGCAGACACCATACAGTGGAATTTGGGATTTGAACTTGAATTTCTGGAACTATAAAGGGACCAACACTAACTATGAACTAAACACAATGTGTTGGAGGAACTCAATGGGTCAGGCAGCATCTGTGGAGGGAAGGCACGAGATGATGCTTTGGGTCGGGATACTTGTTCAGACGGGGTCCTGATAATAATAATAATAATAATAATAATTTTATTTATAAAGCACTTTAAAAACAAATATAGCTGCAACAAAGTGCTGTACATCACTAATCATTGACAAAAAAGTTAATACACACCAAAAATAACAATCAAAAGAAATAGTAGGAAAAGAGATGTAAAATAAAGAAACATCAAAAACAGAAGCAAAGCCTCAGGCATGGTCAAAAGCCAGGGAGTACAAATGCGTTTTAACACTGGATTTAAAGATGGGCAGTGAGGGGGCCTGCCTGATGTGCAACGGCAGGGTGTTCCAGAGTGCCGGAGCAGCAACAGAGAAGGCTCTATCCCCTCTGAGCCTCCGACTAGACCTCGGTACCTCCAGGAGCAGCTGACCAGCTGATCTGAAATGTCATCCGTCCATTCCCTCCACAGATGCTGCCTGCCCTGCTGAGTTCCTCCAGCATTTACAAAATTCCAGCATCCGCAGTTCCTGTTTCTCCATTAACCATGAGCTGGCAGGCCGATGAAGGTTGAATATTTGGTCACAGTCAATTTGTAACTTTGTCCACACCAAAGTTTGATCTAGACTTAGGTCTGAGTTGCTTAGAATTTTAGACAATTTTAATTGGCTTCCCATGGACTCCTAGCAGAAGAAATCAAAAGTAGCTTTAAACGTACAGAGAATGTCTCTCGGTGTCCAACAGTGTAACAAAACCACCTTCTTGTACCTTCAATCATTATTTTTATGTGGAGGAATCTTTGTCAGAATGACCTGGATTCGGAATGATAATTATAAAATAGGAAACTCCTTATCCAAAGTCACTATCATCTCATCTCATCCTATGTAACAGGCACGAAAGGTACAGAGGGTTGCAGATTAAGATCACAATCTCACCGAGGCAAAAGGCTGCTTTGAAGAACACTCTATGTATTGTCAGTTGACTCTGATGACCTCCCAGATTTCAAGGTTGCATCTTAAAAGCTCCTCAGCACAATCAATTCTTATGCGCAATTTGAAATGTTCTTGTTTGTAGGCAGGTAAATTTCTTTCCAGTACAAATATATCCTTTCCCAAATAAGGAGGAACTGACTGCAGTATTGTCGAGTAATGGCAATACCTCTCTACACGTATAATTCATTTGCCAGTTCATTTGTCCCCTGAATTACTAGTAATACTTTTATCCTAAATTCCCACATTCTGTGGGACACCTAGATTCCCTTTTATTCCATATGGTAGTCTTTCAAATGCTTAATGGAAATTGGATTTTGTTCTTGCCTCCTGAGGTTGTAATTCTGTCATTTTCTCTACCCTCCCACCCTACCTTCAGAGGACTGTAAACATAGAAACATAGAAAATAGGTGCAGGAGTAGGCCATTCATTCCTTCTCTCCAAAGATGCTGCATGCCCCGCTGAGCTACTCCAGCATTTTGTGTCTACCAGTTATTCCCTATAATGTCAGATAATTTTCCTTGGATATTTTCCTACTTTGTGCTGTACATGCAGATGTTCCTTCTGACATCTATATCCAGACAGAGGTCTGTTGGAAAAGACCAACTGCTCAGACTTAGAATGACCTTGAACTATATTTAACATCCATGTCATGCCTTTTCTCACTGCTACCATCAGGCTGAAGCCTGTACCACACCACCTGATTCAGGGATAACTACTTTCCTGTACCTATTAGCTTCTTAAACAAACCCACACAACCCAAATCCTATTTCAACAACTGAACACTGTGGTTCACCTCTTGCATTTCCCTGGACATTAGTTTCTTTCTAATTGTGTTTTGCTTCTTTCTTTATGAAAATGCATGTGTAATTTATGTATAATTTATTTTGGTGTGTTGTCCGAGTCTATGTGCCTATAATACAGCTGCAAACAAGACTATTCACCGTACCTGTACTTCATTGTACTTGCTCATATGTCAATAAACTCAACTTGACTTGACATGGAAGAAACAACAGCACAGTGACGGATCGCTGCCTCAAGCTCCAGTGACCCGGGTTCAATCCTGAGCTCTGGAGCTTTCTGTGTGGAGTTTGCATGCTCTGCCTTTGACTGCATGAGTTTCCACCGGGTGCTCCAGTTTTCTCCCACATCCAAAGACATGTTGGCTGGGAGGTTAATTGGCCAACGTAAATTGACCCAAGGTGTGTAGGGATGTGGGGAGCTGACGGGAATGTGGGAGAATAAAATAGGATTAGTTTAAGGTTAATGCAAATGCATGGCTAATGGTCAGTACAGACTTGGTTCACCGAAGGGCATGTCTCCATGCAGTAAAACTCAGTTGTTGCATACATTCAGTCCGCAAGCATAATATTTTTCACTGTATCTCGGTACAGGTGACAATAATAAACCAATACCAATACCATTGCTGGCACAATGGACAAAGCATAGGAAGCACCCTCTAACAGTAATATCATTATAACTTGTTTTAGTGAAATTCATTGTGGGTACTGGTTCGAGTGCTGGGGAGATCTTTGTGCTTTACTTTGTTTTAGACTTTAGAAATACAGTGTGGAAACAGGCACTTCGTTCCACCGAGTCCGCGCCGACCAGTGATCACCCCATACGCTAGCACTATCTTATACACTAGAGACAATTTACAATTTTTACCAAAGCCAATTAACCTGCAAACTTGCATGTCTTTGGGATGTCGGTGGAAACCAGAGCACCCAGAGAACGTATAAACTCCATACAGACAGTAGCCATGGTCGGGATCGAACCCAAGTCTCTGGCGCTATAAGGCTTCAACTCTATCGTGACACCACTGTGCCATCTTGTGGTGTTCTTCTTCAAAACGCTGATATGGAGTTAGAGCGGGGAGGCTAACAATGCCTAAACCAAAAAGTGCCTTTGCATTATCCAGGCACATATAATAATAATAATAATAATAATAAGTTTATTTATATAGCACATTTATAGTCAATTTTCATTGACCCCAAAGTGCTTTACATAATTTAAAAATCAGTTCCATACAAAGCATAAAGATGGGTTAACAAAATAATAAAATGCATAAACAGGACACAACATGTAACATAAACATCCACCACAGCATTCATCACTGTGGTGGAAGACACAAAACATTTTGGCTGTCCTCCTCCATTTCCCCCCCCCCCCCCCCCCGTGGACAAGACCAGAGTCCAGAGTCCAGTCCAAGATCGGTCTTTCCTCACCGGAGACCGCGGCTTCAAGATTGTGTAGGCCGCAGGCCGGCGGTTGAGATTTAAAGTCCCCGCCGCAGCCAGAAGCACTGTAGACTGCAGGGCCATCTGCACAGCTTGTGACTCAGAACTGTGGCAGGAGGGCAGGACAGACCTCTATCTGAAGTGGACGGTTCGAGTTCAAGGAACGTGTTTCCATGCTGAACGATGCAATGACTCTAAGCAGGAGATAACTGATGCCATGGTAGTGATAGGTTCAGGCCTGTGAAACTAGTTATGAACACCTGCTACATGACTTAATAATAGATTGAAGGAAGTCTTGTGCACATAAATTTAGAAGAAAAAATAAATAGTGATATTTTGAATCACATTATGCACCAATTTCCTGTTTCCTGTGATTTCATGCACTGGTAACTTTTGATTGCTGTTACAAGTCACCTGCCTTGGAGTTTAAAAAGAAAGATGAGTAATCCGAATGTTTCTAAACCAGACTCCTGATTAATTTGCGCACTCCTACGGAAAGGAACGTGTCAATGATATTTGGTTCATCACCCGTGTGAAACCCAAACTTCTGAAAACTGCAAATATCCTTCCTTGACAATTCCCCACCTTTGCTTGGGTGATGGTTTAAATCTCTCCAGGAGTTTTCAATGACACGAGCTGTGCAAATCTCATCCAGATTCCTTGACGGACCAGCTCGTTAAGAGGTAACTGGAAGCTGAATGACTCATTCAATGTTATGAAAGGTTTTGATAGAATTAAAAAGAGCTGCTATGATCAGTGAAACAGGGGAAGTTCAATCAACACTATTTCTGCAATTCAGGCTGACTTGTAAATCTAGATCTCAATTAAGCAAATGCAGTTTCAAAGTTAACATTTGATTGATTGATTGATTAAAAGACGTAGCAAGGAAACAGGCCCTGTGGCCCATTGAGTCTACGTCCACCATCGATCACTCTTTCAAACTAGTTCTATGTTATCCCACTTTTGCATTTACTCCCTACACATAAGAGGCAATATGCAGAGGTCAATTAACCTACAAACCTGTACGTTTATGGAATGGAGGAGAAGAAAGGAAGAGGCGGAGACAGTGGGCTGTGGGTAAGTTTTTCATTGTATCTATAACTCACCATATTCAGGAATATGACAATAAACATGATCCATCATTGAAAACATTAGCGACGCAGTGGTGCTGGTTTCCGACGGGCACGGTGATGGACGCACCACACATCTCTGGCCTCCATGCAGCTGGCAAGCTCCCCTTTTGTCTCTAAACGTGTCTTCCATCAACGTCTTCTGCATCGTCTTGATTGGCCGTCCCGGGTCACGTCTTCCATGGGTGGGTTCCCACAGCACAACTTTGTTTGTTGGCATTTCTGGGTGGCAGTGGCAGTGACCTACGAACCTCATCCTTCTCAACCTGATCTTCTCGGTCAGAGGTGGATTCTCCCCATAGACATGATGTAAACTTTATTTGTAATCTCTCTGTGTAGGTGAGCCTTTGGAGTTCAGATATAATTCAAATATTTTTTACTGCACTTCCCACTAAGTTGTGATGACCATAAACACCTTTGGTCATCCAGACTGCACCTCCACTGACTCCTCTGTCAAGCTTCTCAAGTTTGCGAATGACACAACCCTGATTGGACTGATCCAGGATGGGGAGGAATCTGCCTACAGACAGCAAGTGTCACAGCTGGCGTCCTGGTGCCATCGCAACAACCTGGAGCTCAATGCTCTTATGACAGTGGAATTGATTGTAGACTTTAGGAGAACTCACCCTCCCCTCACCCCACTCACCATCAACAACACCACAGTCACATCTGTGGAGTCTTTTAAATTCCCAGGAACCATCATTTCCAAGGACCTTAAGTGTGGGGCTACCATCGACTCCACAGTCAAAAAGGCACAACAGAGGATGTACTTCCTGTTGCAGCCGAGGAAGCCACAGGCGATGATGATCCAATTCTATACGGCCATCGTAGAGTCTGTCCTCACCTTCTCCATCATAGTCTGGTTTGGCTCAGCCACCAAGCACGATACCTGGAGGCTGCAGTGAATCGTTCGATCAGCTGAGAAGGTTATTGGCTGCAACCTTCCCTCCATTGAGGAATTGTACACTGCAAGGGCCAGGAAGTGAGCGGGTAAGATCATCTCTGACCCCTCTCACCCTGGCCACAAACTCTTTGAATCACTTCCCTCTGGAAGGCGACTCCGGACTGTCAAAGCTGCCACAGCCAGACATAAAAACAGCTTTTTTCCACGAGTAGTAGCTCTACTCAACAACCAAAAATCTGTAGCCTCCTTTTGCTCTGGTATTTTATTTTATTCACATATTTAATCAATAATGTTTTATTATTAATGTCTAATGTTTTATGTATCATTCTTAACTGTCACTGTATGTCATGTTGCCACTTGTGGGTGGAGGACCAAGGCAAATTTCTTGTATGTGAATACTTGGCCAATAAACTTAATCATTCATCATTCATTAATTAATTAATTAATTAATTCATACATTCATCCATTCATGCATTAATTAATTCATTCATACATTCATTCATTAATTCATTAATTCATTCATTCATTCATCATTCATCATGCATTCATTCATCAATTCAATCATCCATTCAATCATTCATTCATACATACATTCATTCATACATACATACATTCATTCATTCATCCATTCAATCATTCATTCATCCATTCATTCATTCATTCATTCATTCATTCATTCATTCATTCATTCATTCATATTGTCTAAACAGCTTAACAGCTGTGCATGTAAAAACAAGGAACTGCCATTGCTGGTTTACACAAAAGGACACAAAGTGCTGGAGTAATTCAGCAGGTCAGGCAGCATCTCTGGAGAACACGGATAGGTGACATCTGAAGCAAGGTCCCGACCCGAAAGGTCACCTATCCATGTTCTCCAGAGATGCTGCCTGACCTGCTGAGTTACTCCAGCACTTTGTCCCTAAGCCTGCACATGTTTCCCAGAGGCAAGGTTCCATTTATATTAGGCATTGGGATTGTTTCTGTATTGTCCATACATGCATTAACTAAGTCAATGGTTTGTTTACGAATTTATTGTTTTTAACTTTGAACACAATCAAATAGTTTTCATGGGTATCTCAATCAATTTATATATTTTCTTTCCATGGTTTTTGGAAACTACAGCTCTTGCTTTAAATAGACACAATGGTTCTACATATCCAGGGAAAGGGTCTTTGTATCCAACATATTCCCAGAGAAAAAGGAAATTAATTTTGAAGAACCTTTGTGAAATGCATTATATGACTAAAATAATTTTGGTGATCTTGATAATGGTATTTGCCATTCAAGTCTTATAATCTTCCAACCACATAAAATGTGATAAATAAAAAACCTAAAATATTTTTGACCAAAATATATTTCTTCAACTGAAACTGAAGTTTGGGCCCTAGGTTCAGACTGTAGGTTGGAGATGAAAGAAATGCTCATCTTTGTAAAAAAAACGTTCATCTCCACAGCATATCACAAGCCATATTGAGGCCAGTTTTGAAGCACAGTTACTTTTGTGCATGGGGAGCATAGCAACAATGCAAAAGCTTATTATAGGTCTGATTGTGGGACATTTATTACTCAAGGATATAAAGATCCTAAAGGGATTAAGAACTCAACAGGGCACTGGTGGTGCCAAAGCTAAATAGAGATGTCAGTGATTATGTTAAATTAGTTGGCATAAATAATGCTGTGATCGAGGACTGGAAGGGCTTTTAAACTCATTGAAGAATGACCAGGTAATTGAAAACGAAGAAAAAAAAGAGAATATGAGACCAAACTAGATGTAACTACAGAAACTGTTATCACCGGAATGCTGCCTGGATTAGAGAGTTTCAGCTACAAAGAGAGGTTGAATAAACTTGGATTGTTTCCTCTGGAAGGTCAGAGGTTGAGGGGAGACTAGATAGATGAATATAAAATTATGAGAGGCATAGATAGGGTAGACAGTCAGAACCTTTTTCCCAGGGTGTAAATGTCCAACACTGGAGGGCATAGCTATAAGGTGAGAGGAGGAAAATTTAATGGAGATATGCCGTGCAAGTTCTTTTACACAGAGAATGGTTGGGGGCTGGAATTCTTTGCTATGGTTGGTGGTGGAGGCAGATACGATAGAGGCATTTAAGAGGCTTTTAGAGAGGCACATGGAAGTGCAAGGAATAAAGGGATATGGATCATGTACAGGCAGATGAGATCTGTTTAAGTTGGCATCATGTTCAGCGCAAATATCATGAGCCAAAGTGCCCCTCCCTGTGCTGTACTGTTCCATGTTCTACAAACAGATAGTATTAGGTTTCACAAGGTTAAAGTAAATGAGCATTCCTCAGTCAGGAGAGATTATAATGGGGGAAACAGCATTAGTGGACTCCTCGAAGAGGTAAATTTCGTAGCGAGGATGGATAATGGACACAAAGTGGAAAGTAGGAGCAACGCCGTCTGTTTTTTGAGTTGACAGAGTTTAGGCAGTGAACTGCTTTGGTCTCAGCTGCTTGCCGTCTGTACCACTGATTGATGATGGACTGAATGTAATATATCCATGCTCATTGATGTCATACAGCTGAGCAGCGAGGAGGGTGCAGCGTGCTCGCAGAGTGAGAGTGAAAGAGAGAGAGAGCGAGAGGGACATAGTCAAAGTGTGGTAGTTAATATGGCAGATGGTGCTCAATGTAGGCAAGCTCAAGGTTATCCACATAGGTGCAAAGTGTGGAAAATCTGAATATTTTTAGAAGGTGAGTGATTAGTACATGTTGGTATACAGAGAGATCTGAAAGACCTTACTGATGAATCAAAGAGACGTGCAGGTGCATATCTTCATTAGAGCAGCAAAACAATGCACTGATGAGGGTGGAAGGGTAGATTGACGATGAAGCCGACAGGACTGGAAAAGTGATCCATGCTGAAAGATTAGATAGACTGGGAATGTCCTGTGGCGGTGGAACGAGGTGTGCAAAATGAAGAGGGGCCTGGACAGTGTAAATGGGGAGGACTCTCAAGCCTCAACAGAGTGGTCATTAGTCAGGGACTGTAGACAATAAATTAATTGGGATCATTCCTTTAAAATATTCAGTCAATACCTGTAATGGGTAATGGTATAATGTGGAAAGGTTGGTCAGACATAGCTTGCACCTGCTGGAGTTTAGAAGAGTAAGAAGTGACTCCATTGACACACACATGATGCTGAGGGACATTGACATGCAGGAGTGGAGTGGAGTGGATGTTTCATCTTAATGGAGAATGTAAAAGTATGACTGACCTGACCAGTGAAATTCCTCGTATGTTGCAAAACATACTTGGCGAATAAAATCTGATTCTGATTCTGATTCTGAAAAGGGCTGACTGTTCAAAATAAAGATTCAAGATTCAATTTAATTGTCATTTGGACCCCTTGAGGTCCAAACAAAAGGCTGGACCATTTAATTATCTTTCCCTCAGACAGTCATGGGTTTTTGAAACTATCTTCCCCAAAGATTGGGTAAGCCAATTATTTTCAATGTTTTAACCCTTGCACCCCCTCTCTCTCTGTCCCTTCCCCACCCAAGTCATTTACTAGTTTCAAAGCCATCTTGTTAAGTCTCATGTGTTCAAGAAGGAACTGGAGATGCTGGAAGATCGAAGGTACACAAAATTGCTGGAAAAACTCAGCGGGTGCAGCAGCATCTATGGAGCGAAGGAAAAAGGTGACGTTTCGGGCCGAAACCCTTCTTCAGACTGATGGGGGGTGGTTGGGGGGAGAAGGAAGGAATAAGGGAGGAGGAGGAGCCCGAGGGCGGGGGGAATGGGAGGAGACAGCTCGAGGGTTAAGGAAGGGGAGGAGACAGCAAGGGCTAGCAAAACTGGGAGAATTCAACGTTCATGAGGCGTTGAATTCTCCCTATTTTGCTGAAGAAGGGTTTCGGCCTGAAACGTCGCCTAATTCCTTCGCTCCATAGATGCTGCTGCACCCGCTGAGTTTCTGCAGCAATTTTGTGTACCTTTGTTAAGTCTTATCTGTAACTCATTTTCACCTAGGCCACAGCTAAGAATGTCCTGTTCCCTTTATTATCTTTTTTTTGCATATCTTTCATTCATTTGTTCTATATTTCTCTATATCACCGTCTATATCCCTTGTTTCTCTTTCCCCTGACTCTCAGTCTGAAGAAGGGTCTTGACCCAAACCGTCACCTATTCCTTTTCTACAGAAATGCTGTCTGATCCACTGAGTTACTCCAGCTTTTTGTGTCTATCTGCAGTAATGAAGACGTATTCCTGAACGAGTTGTCCCTTTAACTGAGCAGTTCCAGTATAGTTACACCTACTGACCAAAGTGCATCATTACTAGGCTTGACATTAAATGATAAATCTGGTATTGGAATTATTAACATTGCCATGTGTACTGAGATATAGCAAAAAACGTTGTTGGTGTACTATCTAATCAAATCCTACCAGTCATGAGTGTAATCAAGCTCTACGCAATGAAGAGAAAATGACTAGGATGTAAGTGGCCCTTCATTATGTTGGCAGCTTTTGTGAGGCAGCATGAAGTGGATATTAAGTTGAAGGTGGGGAGGAATGGGTGTGGTGGGAGGCTGACTTGCATGATGAACTGGGCTGCATCAACATCTCTCTGCAATTTTTAACGGTCTTGTGCAGATCAGGTGCCAAACAGAATTGTGATGCATCCCAATAGGATGCTTTCTACAGTGCAGCTGTAGAAATTGGTAAGAGTCATTGGAGACATGCCAAATTTCCTTTCTCTTCTAAGGAAGTAGAGGCACTGGCATGTATTCTTGACCATAGTGCTTGGACCAGGACAAATTGTGGTGATATTTATGCCCTAGCAACTTGAAACTCTCAACTGTCTCCACTGGGTCAATTATCATCTCATCATTCTGTGCTCAAGCACAGGAAAACTGATGGAAGACAACATAAGCAGTTGTAAACAGATCATCAGTATTGTGCTCACTCATACTCATTTTGGGCTCTGTTAAGACCACTGTTAAGACTCTGTTGGACCTTATTACAATTCTGGTCCAAACTAAGAGGAACTGGGTCCATAGATGACGCCCAAGGTGCCTTTTAGTTTAGTTTAGTTTAGTTTGGAGATACAGCATGGAAACAGGCCCTTTGTTCCGTGCCACACCATTTATTAGTTCCCGATTATTTATGCCCTGTAAGTGTGGTTTTTCCATATCAATCAAAACTGGTGATCCCAGAGAAAACCCACGCAGGTCACGGGGAGACTCGTACAAACTCTGTACCGACAGCAGCAGCAGTCAGGATCGAACCAGGGTCTCTGGGGCACTAAAACAGCAATTCTACTGTTAATCGAGTGCAGCACCAACCCTGCTAAAATTCACGTTAATGGAAATTAAAGGGGAGACTCTCGCAATGGAGTCAAGCCTGAGGCAAAGGAATAGAGTTTGTGTTGACACTGAACCGCTTGTTTGTCAGCATTAAATGAGACTTAACCGGCATTCCGGAGCTAAAGTATACCTGAAATAATTTACACACATGCTGACCCGTTAAAGAGACTCCCCTGATTAATTAATACATCTTTGGAATATTATTCCATATCCACTTTAAACAAACCCAGGGAACCAGCAGAACATACTCGGGTGACTGACAAATATCCGTGCTTATCCTGAACTTCAGAAAAAAAAAACTTTGGAAGTGATTTTTCCACATTTGGTACTGGTGATTAGTTATGAGGGGATGATGCATTAGTTAATGTTTACAAGCCATCCATGTGCATTATCACTTTCACCCAAGACAGTCACAATTTAATAGTGCATTAAAAGACCATTTGCTGTACCATTTGTCAGATGCTATGTTTATACAATGCATGCTTATACGGTTCTGTTTGAGCACTAATTAATCTAGCATCCACCTCATTAACTTTTAAACCCCAAATGGTCCCTTAAGGTTAATTGTTTAGTCATTTTTGTCATTAGTGGTACCCTGTGCACTTGCATACTAAGATTTATTGCATCTCTTGCATCAGATTTCTGCTACTTCATCATTTGTGAAAGGAGTTTTATAGCTCAATTTGTCAGGAATCCAGACTGCAAGTAAGCAGCAGCGAGCAAACTCTAAACACCACCATTTTAGACTTTGTAACTTCTAAGACCTTTAATAATTGCCGATCATTGAGTATCACAATTCAGCTGAATCGGGACTGCTGCTCTTCAATGACTATGCATTCTGGAACTGAAGTGTCACCTATGGTTTCCTACCATTTGCTCTTCATTGAGTATCCTCTACAGCCATAACCAAACAGCATTAATTCTGATTCTTTTATTCCCTCCTGAGGAGCAGATGCATCAGGCAAGGGCAACAACTAATGCCCTTCCCTGTTGGTTATTGAAAAGTGGGAGTGAGATGTCATCTTGAGAAGTTATATTCCTTGTAAAGATACTCCCTCGGTGCTACACCCTGGACTTAGACCAAGCAAACACTGAAGATACAGCCATGTATTTCCAGGATAGGATGGTGTGTGACATGATTGGGAAACTTGCAGGAGCTAGTGCTTCTATGCATCTTAATATTCTACCAATGTATGGGTGGGTTGCAAATAGGTTGAACATCACAGGTTCTTTTTGATTCTCTTATTGCATATTGTCAGGAAAATATAATGAATGGATAATACCATAGATAGAAAAAATTGTAGATGATGAACATCTGCAATAAACATCGAAAATGCTGGAACCGTAGAGTGGCACACTGGTGCAACAGTGAAGTTGCTGCATTATGCCCCTGTCCCACTTAGGAAACCTGAACGTAACCCTCTGGAGATTCCCGGAGGTTGCAGGTGGTTGCCGGAAGTTGCAGGTAGTGGAAGCAGGGAGGGAGGCTGACAAAAACCTCCGGGAACTGCACGGAAACCTTGGGTGGGGCGCAAAGTCTCCAGAGGTTTCCGTTCAGGTTTCCTAAGTGGGACAGGGGCATTACAGCGCCAGAAACCCGGTTCGATCCCAACTATGGGGGCTGTCTGTACGGAGTTTGTACGTTCTTCCTGTGCCTGCGTGGGTTTTCTCCGGGTGCTCCAGTTTCCTCCCACATTCCAAAGCCATATAGGTTGGTAGGTTTTGGTAAGGGTGGGAGATTGCAACCTTCACATGGTCCACCCTGTTTCGATGAATGCAATCAACCTGGCGTGCACAAACAGAAGATTAAACAGAACAAGTTGCCTTACAACTTTAGGCTGTGCACACCATACCCAAGAAGAAGAAGACTTTGGTAAAATTGTCAAATTGTCGCAAGTATGTAGGATAGTGTTAGTGTACTGTTTAAGAAGGAACTGCAGATGCTAGAAAATCGTAGGTGCTCAAAAATGCTGGAGAAACTCAGCGGGTGCAGCAGCATCTATAGACCGAAGGAAATAGGCAACATTTCGGGCCAAAACCCTTCTTCAGACGTTAGTGTCCTGGTCGGCTTGGACTAGGAGGGCCGGAAGGTCTGTTTCCATGCTGTATCTTTAATATCTAAAGTCCAAAGTCTTAAGTTATTCAGCAGGTCAGGCAGTATCCATGGAAAGACAAGCAGGAGATAGTAGAGGGCACAGGCTTGGAAAGAGTCCATCATCTAACATCATTGATCCTGTCAAAAAACAATGAACAGGGATTAATTTCTCCTGCAGTGCTCCCATATGGAAACTAAAATAAGTAATATCCTGTAGAAACATTGTTGCATATATAAGCATAAACCACAGACCAGAGGCAAGAGATGGCAAGACTTTGTCTGATCTTTTAGCGTATATTTTTTGTTCATTTGCTTGATATTACCGAAGGCTAGCATTTATTGCTCATCTTGAACAGCTGCAGTTCTTCTGCTGAACGTGTTCTCACGGTGGTGTTGGAAAATAAATTCCTGAACTGGGCATCCATGAGGGATGTGGACTCTCATCAGCAGCAGACATGGACTGCACCACAACATGCACCCTTACCGACTGGCATATCCCCACCATTGCAGACAGGGCAGGAGATCAACCCTGCTGCAAAAATGTGTGCCGTCACAGGGTCATGGAGATAAACAGCATGAAAGCAGATATTTTGGGCTAACTCGTCCATGACGACCAAGTTGTCTACCTGCTCTTGTCACAGTTGCCTGTGTACAGCCCGTATCCCTCCGAACTATTTCTGTCCATTTACCTGTCCAAACATCTTTTAAAAATTGTGATAGAACTCACTTCCTCAGCTTCTCTAGTAGTTTATTAAGACCTTCCCTCTGAAAAAGTTACGCCTCAGGTCCCTTTTAAATCTTTTCCTCTTTAACCTCACACCTGTACTCTCTAATTGTAGACTTGCTCTGGATGAGCATGCTGAAGCAGCAAACCTAAATATGAGGCACGTTCCTGACAAGGTTGCAACACAAACCTGCTTGCGCATGCTAAACAGCAAAAACAATATGGAATGAACTGAGCTAAGCAATGCCATAAACAATACATCGGATTAAAGCCCTGCCATGTCCATTCATCAGTGGTGATGGATATAAAAGCCACTAGTAGGAGATGGGAGAAGAGGATTTCAAGAACCGTGCTCACATGAGTGCCAAAGAAGAAATAAGCATCTGTGATGATTTTCATCCAGAGGTGCTGAATGAACGATCGTCTCAGCTCCCTCCTGAGATCACCACTAATGCTTAAGTCATTCTCCAGCCGATCTGATTAGCTCTACTTGGGATGAGAAAACTGGATACAGCTACGGCTTTAGAACCTCAAAATGCCCCAGAGAGGACCTCTGCTCCAGAATCACCTGTGCCACCCATTAAGTTGTTCTGGTACAGTACAACACTGGCAACCACCTGACAATATAGAAAATTGGCCAGTACGTCCCATTCACACATTATGTCAGACAAATCAAATTTGGCTGACAAAAGTGCTGAGAAACTCAGCGGGTGCAGCAGCATCTATGGAGCGAAGGAATTAGGCAACGTTTCGTGTCGAAAACCTTCTTAAGACTGATGTGTGGGGAGAAGAAAGGAAAAAGGAAGAGGAGGAGCCCGAGGGCTGAGGGAGAGCTGAGAAGGGGAGGAGACAGCAAGAGCTACAGGAAATTGGAGAATTCAATGTTTATGCCGTTTGGGTGCAGACTGCCCCAATTTCTGGTGGTGCTCACTCTGGCCATGGAGGAGGCCCAAGACAGAGAGGTCAGATTCGGAATGGGAGGAGGAGTTGAAGTGCTGAGCCACCAGGAGATCAGGTTGGTTAATGCAGACCGAGCGGAGGTGTTTGGCGAAACGATCGCCAAGCGTATGCTTGGTCTCACCGAACTGATCTCCTGGTGGCTCATGACTTCAACTCCCCCCTCCCATTCCGAATCCGATGATCAGTTAGAGGAGGTTCTCCCTGCATCTAGCCTGTCCAACCCCTTAAGAATTTTGTAAGTTTCTATAAGATCCCCCCTCAATCTTCTAAATTCTAGCGAGTACAAGCCGAGTCTATCCAGTCTTTCTTCATATGAAAGTCCTGACATCCCAGGAAGCAGTCTGGTGAACCTTCTCTGTACTCCCTCTGTGGCAAGAATGTCTTTCCTCAGACTAGGAGACCAAAACTGTACGCAATACTCCAAGTGTGGTCTCACCAAGACCCTGTACAACTGCAGTAGAGCCTTCCTGTTCCTATACTCAAATCCTTTTGCTATGAATGCTAACATACCATTCGCTTTCTTCACTGCCTGTTGCACCTGCATGCCTACTTTCAATGACTGGTGTCCCATGACTCCCAGATCTCGTTGCATCTCCCCTTTTCCTAATCGGCCACCATTCAGATAATAGTCTACTTTCCTGTTTTTGCCACCAAAGTGGTAACCTCACATTTATCCACATTATACTGCATCTGCCACTCACCCAACCTATCCAAGTCACCTTGCAGCCTCCTAGCTTCCTCCTCACAGCTAACACTGCCCCCCAGCTTCGTGCCATCCGCAAACTTGGAAATGTTGCATTCAATTCCCTCGTCCAAATCATTAATATATATTGTAAATAGCTGGGGTCCCAACACTGAGCCTTGCGGTACCCCTCTAGTCACTGCCTGCCATTGTGAAAAGGACCCGTTTACTCCTACTCTTTGCTTCCTGTCTGCCAGCCAGTTCTCTATCCACATCAATACTGTGTGCTTTAAGTTTGTATACTAACCTCTTATGTGGGACCTTGTCAAAAGCCTTCTGAAAGTCCAGATATAACACATCCACTGGTTCTCCCTTATCCACTCTACTAGTTACATCCTTGAAAAATTCTATAAGATTTGTCAGACATGATTTACCTTTCATAAATCCATGCTGACTTTGTCCAATGATTTCACCACTTTCCAAAAGTGCTGCTATCCCATCTTTAATAGCTGACTCTAGCAGTTTCCCCACTACCGATGTTAGACTAACTTGGAGTATTGCGTACAGTTTTGGTCTCCTAATCTGAGGAAAGACATTCTTGCCACAGAGGGAGTACAGAGAAGGTTCACCAGACTGATTCCTGGGATGTCAGGACTTTCATATGAAGATCTCCCCGCCAGGATATTGCTCCCCCTCGGGTTCAAGTGCAACCCGTCCTTTTCGTACAGATCACACCTTCCCCAAAAAGGTTCCTATTAAATCTTTCCACTCCCTCACCTTAAACCTATGTCCTCTGATTCTCAATTCCCCTACACTGGGCAAGAGATTTTGTGCCTCTACCCAATCTATGCCTCTCATGATTTTGTACACCTCTATAAGATCAACCCTCATCCTCCTGCACTCTGTAGGAATAGAGTCCCAGCCTGCTCAACCTCTCCCTATAGCTCATGTCCTCATGGCAACATCCTCATAAATCATCTTTTCAGCTTAACAACATCTTTCCTATGACATGGTGTCCAGGTTTTTCCCAATCAAAATGATGTAACTCCCTGGAATGCTCCTTGTCAATGATGCCTAACTCCCCCCAAAATTAGAAAGCAATAAATAAAAATAAAATCTGCGGCTCAAAATTGTCGCATCAGCCCCAAAGGCAAATAACATTTATTTCTAAAAGTCTTACTGAGACGTCTTGGAGCGTGTTTGCTTATCGTGCCACAGGCCTCTACAGGAATGCGATATTGAAGTTCAGAACTCTCCCTCGATACATGGTAGGGGTCCAGATTGACAACTTCAGTCATCAGTTCAACCCTGCCAACCGCATGGACGCTCTCAGCCTCCCTGACAGATGTTTCCTGCCTTCCAGTGGGTCCAAGAACATTCAAAATGAAACTGGGCTCATTTTCCACCCATTGCTTCATTTCCATTGGGATGGATTCTACAAGATAGCGCAACAAGCTTACTAGTCAAATACAAGCACGAGCAAAAGATGGCTACAGGTGATGATATTTTCATTTAACTTTCATGGACAGTTTCACCGACTGAAGTGGTGATTGTGAATGGGCGATTGTGCTGAAGGGCCCGTTTCTGTGCTGTACAACTCTGCAACTTAGTGACTTTAAACTGTGCGATAGGGCTAGGGGATATGATGGTAAAGTGAGGTCCCGATGGAGTGTAAGTACCTGTGAAGACAAGTTAGATCAATTGCCTGATTCCGTGCTGATTCAAGCTAATTCTACATATGTTATTTGCCTGCTATTCCGTTCTAAATAAATACGTTGTTATGATTGAGACATTAGACTCTGACAGCAATTGACAAGATGAGCACTGAGAGGCAGTTTATTCAGTTTGGAGCGCGCATGCACATGAATTAGGAGCAAGAGTTGGCCTTTCATCCTCCTGAGCCTATTCTGCCATTCAATAAGATCATGTCAAATCTAATTGCTACCTCAAATCTGGTAAACATTCACTCCTTTGTTTACTTGAACTATTTCTGTCTCCACATGAACTATTCCCAAAGACTGGTTCTATTGTTCTTTGAGGAACAGTTCCAAAGATCAACAATATTTTGAGAGAAAAAGATTTTGTCTCACTATTGACCTCTTATTTCTAAACAATGACTCTAGTTGCATATTTTCCCATAAGAAGAAACATCCTCTACACATCCACCCTGTCAAGACCCCTCTGGTTCATACATTTCAATCAAATCCCCTCTCGTGCTTCTAAACTCCAGCAGATACTAGCCTAGTCTGTCTGATCTTTCTCATTATATAGCCTTTATAATAAATTGAGGATGATCAGATCTCTCGTACGCTAAAATGTCCTACCGATCTTCCAAACTACCTTGCACTTTTTAATCTGTATTTTCTGTATATTCTGCAGTCTATTTATTTTCTGTTTTGGACCACCTTATATTCTCATGTATGTTATGATTCATGTGAAGGAAAGAACTGCAGATGCTGGTTTAAATCAAAGGTAGAAACGTAATGGTGGAGTAACTCAGCGGGACGGGCAGCATCTCTGGAGAGAAGGAATGGGTGACATTTCGGGTCGAGACCCTTCTTCAGACTGATATCAGGGGAGTGGGCGGTACAGAGATAAAATGTAGTCGGAGACAGTAAGACTAGTAGGAGAACTGGGAAGGGGGAAGGGATGGAGAGAGAGGGAAAGCAAGGGCTACTTGAAGTTAGAGAAGTCAATGTTTTCAGTCTGAAGAAGAGTCTCGACCCGAAAAATGACCTATTCCTTCTCTCCAGAGATGCTGCCTGTCCTGCTGAGTTACTCCAGCTTTTTGTGTCTATCAATGTTCATACCGCTGGGGTGTAAGCTACCTAAGGAAAATATGAGGTGCTGTTCCTCCAATTTGTGTTGGCAATCCAGGAGGCCCAGGACAGAAAGGTCAGATTGGGAATGGGAGGGGGAGTTAAAGTGTTGAGCAACCGGGAGATCAGGTATGTTTTGGTGGACTGAGTGGAGGTGTTCAGTGAAACGATCGCCGATCCTGCGATTGTTCTTGCCGATATTCAGGAGTCCACATTTGGGACAGCGGATACAATAGTTGAGTTTGGAGGAGGTGCAAGTGAACATTTGCTTCACCTGAAAAGACTGTTGGGGTCCTTAGACGGGGTCGAGGGGGGAGGTATTGGGACAGGTCAATGCATCTCCTGCGATTGCAGGGGAAAGTACCTGGGGAGGGGGTGATTTGGGTGGGAAGGGATGAGTTGACCAGGGAGTTGTGGAGGGAACCGTCATGCCAGAAAGCAGAAAGGGATGGGGATCGAAAGATGCGGCTAGTAGTGGGATTGTGTTGGCGAAAATGTCGGAAGATTATGTGCTGTATGCGATGGCTGATGGGGCTGTGGAAGGTTAGGACAAGGGGGACTCCGTCTTTGTTACGAATGGGGGGAGTCGGAGCAAGAGTGGAGCTGCGGGATATTGACGAGACTCTAGTGAGAGGCTCATCTTTAATGGAAGAAGAGGGCCCCCGTTCCCTAAAGAATGAGGACATCTCCGATGACCTGGTATGGAACACCTCATCCTGGGCACAGATGCTGCGTAAACAGAAGAATTGGGAGTAGGGGATAGAGTATTTACAGGAAGCAGGGTGGGAAGAAGTGTAGTCTAGATAGCTATGGGAGTCAGTGGGTTTGTGGGAGTCAGTGGGTTTGTAATAGATGTCAGAGTCAATGGGTTTGTCTACCTATGTTGTGATTCACCCGGATAGCACACAAAACAAAGTTATTCCACTGTATCTCAGTACAAGTAAGAATAATAAATCAAAACCAATGCCAATAACATGTAATTTTGGTCATTAGTCTTGTAAGCTGCATTTGAAATGTTTCCAAGGTCTTTACATGCTTCCTTAAATAAAGGAAAGAATGTTAAAGGCTTTAATCAGGATGTTTTCAGTCGCTCAGGAACATAGGAATCAGGAGGGATAGTGGACCAGAGAGGATTAACTCCAAACGTAATGAACTGCAGAGGAGGGTTGAGAAGCTAAATAGCCTTCTCTGTTCTTGTTACATATGTTTTTTAAATAGTTATATAATGCTATTCTGGAATTAAAAAGGTTGCAGCAAGAGGAAAAAACTGGCTCCGAACTATTTAAATTCAGGTATTTGCTGGTGCAACCTGCTACCAATGCAACTCTTTGGGGGCCACTTTACCTCCGTTAAACAGATGATTCTTAAACAGGCACATCTGAATGCTTCCAATTTATGAAATTAGCTTAAAGGGAACAGCTGCATCATCTCTGGAAAGAGTCTCTCAAGACCCATCAACCCCATACGGTCCAGCCGAGAAGTTATCAATTGGAAAACCAATCTGGCAGAACCTATGTCTCAAACGTGTTGCAAATACAATTAGCTGATATTACGTTGTCTTTCCAGACATTTGTTGGAAGAATCCTCTCTCGTTAAATTACAGCTTCATAACACTGAGGCACAGAACTCACTTATGGCACCTGTTCTGCCTGTCCCTGGCTCACTTTGCGGTGTGTGCACACAAATGGTTCAGCACAGGAGGCGGCTATTCAGCCTGCTGGATCCATGCTGGATGCTCAGTTGGAGTCACTTCTTTGCCTTTTCCCCACAGAGCTTGAAAGTTAGAGCAGTACTTTGATTTAATAGCATGAGAAACATAGAAACACAGGTGCAGGAGTAGGCCATTCGGCCCTTCGAGCCATTCAATATGGTCATGGCTCACCACCCTGTTCCTGCTTTCTCCCCATATCCTTTGATGCTGTTAGCCCAAAGGGCTATATCTAACTATCTCTTGAAAACATGCAGTGAATTGGCCTCCACTGCCTTCTATGGCAGAGAATTCCACAGATTCACAACTCTATAGGTGAAAAAGTTTTAACTGTGACCCCTGGTTCTGGACTCCCCCAACATGGGAAACATTTTTCCTGCATCTAGCCTGTCAAATCCTTTAAGAATTTTATATGTTTCCATATGATACCCTCTCATCCTTCTAAATTCTAGAGAATATAAGCCCAGTCGATCCAATCTTTAATATATGCCCAGTCGATCCATTCTGTCACACATTTTTTGTGAATTTAAGCCCAGTCGATCCATTGTGAATAGGGAGAAGATGTCTTCACTTGTGGGGAAGGATATAGTGGGAGGAGTGCAGACACCAACGTGGACTGGCTAGTGGGAAGGTGTTTCCTTGTTGTTTATTCTCATGGTCACATATCATGGAAACAGGCACTTTGGTCCGTTAAGTCCACGATGACCATCAAACCGCCATCCCCATTAATTCCATTTTACTCTCACTGCATTCCCATCAACTCACCCCAGAATAAGTCACTCACCAACACACTAAGAGCAATTCCTAGCCACCAATTAACCTACCAACATTTAAGCCTTTAGATGTGTGAGGAAACCGGAGCAAATAGGGGAAACTTGGTCTTCTGTGTCTGTGCCCCTGGTTATCTGCTCACTCATCCTGGTGGCACTTTCTCTCTAACCCACTTTATTAAAACCCTTCCATGATTTTGAGCAGCTCAACAAATTGTCCCTTAATCTGAAGAGAGAAATAATAGCCTTTCCAATCACACCGGAGATAAGTTGAGAATGGAAGAAAAACATCTTCAGTTTCCATTAAAGGGAGAGTCTAGGACCAGAGGCCATAACCTCAGAATAAAAGGACATACCTTTATAAAGGAGATGAGGAGGAATTTCTTTAATCAGAGGGTGATGAATCTGTGGCATTCATTTCACAGAAGGCTGTGGAGGCCAAGTCAATGGATATTTTTAAGGTGGAGATGAATAGGTTCTAAATTGTATGGTTGTGAGGTGTTATGGGGAGAAGGCAGGAGAATAGGGTTGAGATCTATAGATAGATCAGACATGATCTTCTTCTTTTCGTATCCATCTTGTTACAAATTGTGGCCTCGCTGTCATCGTCCGTCCTGAAAAGGACGCAAGCTTCCGGCGACTATCAATGGAAGCCATCACATGTTGCAATAGATGATGGTGGTAGCAGAATTAGCTCAGGATACTTCCAAGTTCCAGCCCCACGATGTGGACGCTTCTGCTATGGGGCCATCAGCCATGATTGAATGGTGCAGTGGACTTGATGGGCCGAATGGCCTAATTCTGCTTATATAACTTGCGAACATAAACTTATGAACTCTAAGTTACAAAGTCTATTGTTTTTCTGAATCTAACATTGAGAAAAACTGAGTAGTGGGTCAGAGAGTGTGACACTGCATGGCATTTTGAGTGCGTGTAATGTTATTGGAATCGGTAGATGTTTGCATGTTTTTCTATTATATTTATTAGGCTGGGTCTGGATTGAAAACCAAAGATAGCAGTGAATGTTCAGAGGGTCTCAACAGCTACCACTCTATTCGCATGCTAATCCAGATACGAACAATGTGCCGATTCCTCCCTGTAATAATTTGAGTGAGCTAAAACTAGTTCCTACGTTCAAACTCCCTAACTGGTTGAGTCTTGTCATTCAAACTCCTGATAATTGCATCCCCTGACAGCACTTTGAAAAGGCACCTGAAGCAAGGTTAGAATCCTCACAATCTGCAGGGCCAAACTGTCATTCCCTGATATTTCTCTTGTCAAAGTAGGCAGGAGGTGTTAAGATCTTCAGCAATCATGTTCCTGGACATGCTTGATTAACGACTCAGTGCTGCCATCGACACCGGCTGCTGTTTCCAGCCCATCACAACATTTAATAGCACACGCATCATACACCCAGAACACTGGGCAGAACTTTAGCTGGGGCCATTGAACTCTCCGAGAATTCTTTGACAAACCAATAAACTTTCCTTTCTACACAATGCCCTGATTGCAGAGTGCCCCACAATGTCGTACCATTGCTCATTTATGTTTACAAGTACACAAAATACAAGAAAATAGGAGTAGGAATGGCCAGAAACTGAGGCTGCACAACCATTCAATATGATCAGGGGTGATTTTCCTCAATGCCACTTCTTTTTAGTTTAGTTTAGTTTAGAGATACAGCGCACCTTCGGCTCACCGAGTCTGCGTCGGCCAGCTATCCCCATGCAGTAACACTATCCTACACACACTAGAGACATTTTACAATTTACCAAGCCAATTAACCTACAAACCTGTACGTCTTTGGAGTGTGGGTGGAAAGCAGAGCACTCGGAGAAAACCCACGCAGCTCATGGGGAGACCATACGAACGCCGTACAGCACCCGTAGTCAGGATCGAACTTGGGTCCCTGGCGTTGAAAGGCAGCAACTCAACTGCTGTGCCACCATTCCGCACAGCACTATTCTACAACATTCTCAATTAAATCTTTGAAAAATATGATTATTTCCTCTTTAAAAACCTCCTATAATCAAGCCTCTACAACACATGCGACAGCATATTCCAGAGATTCACTCTCTCTGAAATTTCTATGCACCTCAGTTTTAAAAGAACAGCCCCTTATCTTGTAAGTCTGTCCCCTTGGGAAATGAGTGGAAATATCTCAACATCCACTCTGTCCTGCACATTGAAGATTTTATATATTTCAATAAGATCAACCTGCATTTTTCAAGGAATCAAAGAAAATAATTTATTTAATGGCTTGTGATAATACAATTCCTGGAAATTTTTTCCTGGTGATTTTCTTTTGAACAGTTTTCAAAGCTAATATATCCTTTTTTAAATGGGAACAAAATGTAAAAATCTGCACGTTTAATTTGAACGCAGAAATCTCCTGCCAATATAACAATGCTATATGATCATTTGACCAGGGAAATGGGAAGGACCTCTCTGGTCTTCAATGTTTAATGCCCTAGTGCAACAGACTGCAAGAAACTGCAGAATTATGAACGTAGTTCAGACCAGCTCCAAATTATAGAAACATAGAAACATAGAAAATAGGTGCAGGAGTAGGCCATTTGGCCCTTCGAGTCTGCACCACCATTCAATATGATCATGGCTGATCATCCAACTCCGTATCCTGTACCTGCCTTCTCTCCATACCCCCTGATCCCTTTAGCCACAAGGGCCACATCTAAATCCCTCGTAGATATGGCCTCAACTACCTTCTGTGGCAGAGAATTCCTCTCTTCCATAGATTCCATTTACACTTCATGCTGGTTCAGCAAGGCCACCAGCATACTCAACCCTGCTCACTCCCTCTTCTCTCCATATCCATCAGGCAAGAGGCACAAAAGTTTTGAAAAGCATATCTCCTGATTCTGGGTGGACAAAAATGCTGGAGAAACTCAGTGTGTAAGTCCTGATTCTGGGACCGTTTTTCCCCAGCTGTTATAAAGCAACGGAACCATCCTCCCAGCAGCTAGAATGCAGTCCTGACCTCCCATCTACCTCATTGGAGACCTTTGACCTATCTTTAATTGAACTTTATCAGACTTTATCTTGCACTAAATGTTGTACCGTTTACCCTTTATCTGCGCAATGTGGATGGCTTGATTGTAATCACATATAGTCTTTTCTTTGACTGGATAACACAAGACAAAAGCTTTTTACGATACCTCAGTACACATGATAATAATAAACTAAAGTAAAGGAAACTAAACTTTAATGTGTTACGAGGAAACTCAGTCACATTATTGCCTTTCTCACATCCGGGACTGCCACCACCAGTTTCTACCTCTGCTCATCACCTCTGAATACCAGGCACCATGCAAGCAAACCTGCTCAGTCTCAGCTAAACCCTGTGTTTCTGTAATCCATTGAGAACTTCCTATAGCACCTTTGAGCATTCCTGTTATGTCTCCATGAAAGTGAAGGTATAAACTTGATGAGGAGGGGACTCTGGCTGAAACAAAGTTGGGGTTGATGTACCTCACGTTGGCACCTTGACGAAGGTGAACAATCCTATATCAGGAGGCTTGGACTCTCTGGTTTCTCTGTTTCTCCCTGATTCTCTGCATACAGATATGGGCCAGATCCAGCATAGTAATGTAACTCTCAGCTAAACAGCAGCGACTGGGTACAATAGTGTATCCAAGCTACTATATCAAATGATACAAAGGTCCTGGTGATAAAGTTGTATATGTGCTAAAAATGCTGAAATGGTACTGACTGATGGATATGTTCCGGATTAATGTGATAAACGTTTGAAGCCCATCCACAACTAGTTTGTTAATGCAGGTGATCATCTCATCACACAGAATATCAAACATCCTAAATGTTAAGGAACATATTCCGTTGTGACATTTTCCTTGAGCTTGGAGTTCCCAATGCGCACTTTCAAAGGGCTTTTGATGAAAACAGTTGAAAACTGTTGTACATTGACTTAGATAAAGATAAAGATTTCCAATTCTCTGAAAGGACTTTCAAAGTTAGTGCTATGCAATCAGTTTATTTTTCTAGAACCAAGTCCCACAGGGTTACCACATGCTGCATATTGGCATCTAGTAATGAATAATTCTCAAGGAAGGCTCTCAGCGGTGTATGTTGTTAAAATGCCTTGCTTGCTTCCTTGGAGATATAGCACACCAAAGGGCTTTACACAAAGCTTAAATTGCAGTAACCTTGACATTAACGTTTCACTCTTCAGCACTAACTATTGATAAGGTCTTTGATTCATTTAAGGCAAACACAGACTTGTTTCTTCAAATTACGGTAGCCAATAATCAGACTTTAATTACCTACAGTTAATGTCACGGACAATTATAGACAAACGTACAGAGATATCAAAGCATAGAAATAATTAGGTGGCTTTAAAGTTTTACAAATTAATAAACTAGAGAAAAACGTGTTCATGAGTCAAAGCAAGACAGAAATGTTGGCACGGAATAAAATTTGTGTCAATGTCATGACACTTATTCAGCTCATTAAACCTTGCCTGGGGTATGTGTTTCTGTCATCTATTCTATTGTCACAATTCCACATTAATAGAACCCAACTCTTACCCCTCCAGGTAGTTAAAAATCCCTTATTAGTCCTTTTTAATAACCTTGCCCCTGTTTCTTTCCTAGACCTCAAATGTCCAGCTCAGCCTGTGGACTTTGGAAGCCGCGGTCTCCGGTAGGAAGCGGCCGATTTGGAAACTCCAAGCCGCGAGTGTGTTCCTCCATTCCGACGCCGGAGTTTCAATCATCCGGCGAGAGGGCCTGTGCATTGGGCAGTCCGTAGCGGCGACTGCGGAGGGTTCAAAGGCTCCAACCACAGATGAACAAAAAGGAAGATGACTGAACTTTATTGCCTTCCATCACAGTGGGAAACATTGATTCTGCTGTGGGGGATGTTTATGTTAAACTCTATCGTGTATTGTGTTCTTTTTATTTGTATGGCTGTATGGTAACTCAAATTTCACTGTACCAATTGGTGCATGTGACAATAAATGTGAACTCGAACTTGAACTTGAACTTGAAATGCCTGATGCCGAAATATCTAATTTTCAGAATGCCTAACTATGTGCCTTGCTGTTGCTCTGCACAGCAAAAACCTTGTTTGCTAGAAATAAATGTTAATCCAGAAATTGGACTGGTGGCTGGAGGTGAGCTGTAAGCCTACCAGAAAACATCGATGGATTGGTAAAACAAATGGAGTTACTGTAGACCTTGATCAGCTGCATTGGGAGGATAACATGGCAGAGAATGCCCAATAAAAGGTAGAGTAGTATTGGTATTGGTATTGGATTATTATTGCTATGTGCACCGAATTACAGTGAAAATGTTTGTTTTGTGCGCTGTCCAGGTAAACTTTACCATACAAGTACATTGAAACCATACATGACTACAACAGGCACTATGAAGGGAAACAAAACAAAGTGCAGAATATAGTGTTACAGCTGCAGAGATAGTGCAGATGGAAAAATGCAAGGACCGGAAGGAGATGGATTGGGAGATTGGGACTACACTCCTAATTCATTCAGTAGTCCGGTAACAGAAGTGGTTCATAAATCTGGTGGCATGTACTTTCATGTTTTTCTGCCTTCTGCCTGACTGGATAGGGGAGAAGATGGAATAACTGGGGTCCTTGATCCCAGTGGTCTTTGGTTATGTTGGCAGTATTCCCAAGACAGGGTGAGGTGTAGACAGAGTCGATGGAGGGGAGATGGTTTGCATGATGCACTGGGCTCCTTCCACAATTCTCTGCAATTTCTTGTGGTCTTGGGCAGAGCAGTTTCCAAACCAAGTTGTGATGCATCCTAAAGCAATAATGGATATGAAAGGTTTTGAGGGATTAGTTTCAGTTTAGTTTATTGTCATGTGTACTGAGGTACAGTGAAAAGATAATACAATATTACAATCAATCCATTTACAGTGTATGGTAAGGGAATAATGCTTAGTGCAAGGTAAAACCAGCAAAGTCTAAGGAAGGATAGTCCGACGGTCATCAAAAAGGTGGATAGAAGTTCAGCAGTGCTCTCTGGTTGTGATTATAGGCCAAAAGCAGGCAAATAGGATTAGTGTAGATGGATCATCTTGATTGGCATGGACACGTTATACTGAAGAGCCTGTTTCTGTGCTGTATGACTTTATAACTCTATGAAAGGGACTCTATGGTGCGTCTGTAAAAGTTAGTGAGAGTTGGTCGAGAGAACCCGAATCAGTAGTTGTAATAAAATTCATGAAATCTGTGTGGCATGGAAAATATTATATTCAGTTATGTCAAACATCACTTAACCACCTTATATCAATCACTAGCATCTGCAGGTAAAATGCTTTATGCCCCTGTCCCACTTAGGAAACCTAAACGGAAACCTCTGGAGACTTTGCGCCCCACCGAAGGTTTCTGAGCGGTTCCCGGAGGTTGCAGGTGGTTGCCGGAGGTTGCAGGTAGTGGAAACAGGTAGGAAGACTGTCAAAAACCTCCAGGAACCTCCGGGAATCAAACGGAAACCTTGGGTGGGGCGCAAAGTCTCCAGAGGTTTCCATTTAGGTTTCCTAAGTGGGAAAGGGGCAATAACATGACCCACAGAATGACAGCAAGGAAGGAAGCCATTGAGTTAATTGAGTCCAATAATTGAGTCCACCAGTTTTATCTGGGAGCAATCTAGCTAATGCCACTTCACTGCTCTCTCCCAATGGGCCTGCAATTTTTATTCTTTTCAGACCTTTTTTGAACATTGCAATTGAATCTGTCTCCACCACATTCCCCAATAGACTGAAACAGTTAACCATATAACCATATAACAATTACAGCACGGAAACAGGCCATCTCGGCCCTACAAGTCCATGCCGAACAATTTTTTTTTTCCCCTTAGTCCCACCTGCCTGCACTCATACCATAACCCTCCATTCCCTTCTCATCCATATGCCTATCCAATTTATTTTGAAATGATACCAATGAAAAGCCTCCACCACTTCCAGAAGGGAGGGGGATGGGAGGAGCCACAGCTCTCTGCGTAATGATGTGTAAAAAATATTACCCCTCACTTCTGTCCCTAATTCTGAATTGTGATTTGAAATGTCCCCTATTCTCAAAACTAAAAGGGAGTTCCACATCAACTCTGTCTAATACCTCTCATCATTTTGCGACCTGTATTTGATCCCTTAACTGTCTGCAACAACAGAGAATAAAGCATTAACTTATTCAAAACTATCCCTCTAACTTAGTTGTTGAAACTCAAGCAACATTCTAGAAAATAGCTCCCCTGACTCTCTCTATTTTGTTGACATCAATGCTTCCTACCACAGTGACCAAAATTGTACACCATACTCCAGATTTGGTCTCACGAATGCCTTGTACAATTTTAACATTACATCCCAGCTTCTATACTCAATGCTCTGATTTATAAAGGCTAGCATACCAAAAGCTTTCCTTACCATCCTATCTATATGAGATTCCCCCTTCAAGGAACTATGCACGGTTATACCCAGATCCCTCTGTTCAACTGTATTCTTCAATTCCCTACCATTTACCATGTACGTCTATTTTGATTTGGCCTGCCAGTACAGTTGCTGTGTAAAAAAGATCGAGTCACTTGACGCTATTTTGCATTGTGATTTGATGCTATTTTGCATTGTGATTTGAAACTGTCCTGTTTTATTAAACTAGTCAGGGAGTTCTCAGCCATTTTGAAAAGTACTTCTTCTGGTCAAGTTGCGGATGTATTTGATCTCTTCTGTCAGCAACAACCTGCGAAGCATTCAATTTGAAAAACGTGCAGCCCTCTCCCAATTAGTTCCACTCAAGCAACATAGAAAATAGCTCCCCTGACCTTGAAGCACACAAACAATGCCGACCACAGTGAAAAATGAAGATTCAGTTCAAAGACTGTGAAAAAACAACACTGCAAGGACCACTTTGTTATTTTTCAAATTGTTTCAGCCATTTACCGTGAACCATTTTTTTTTTTGCTCTAAGTATCTGCATGCTGAAATTTGCTTTTCCAGTGTATGCAGCAGAATAAAGGCAGCGGGAATGATTTATTAAAATGAAAATGTTACTGCACAAATGTGAGGATGTGAAGAAAGGTCAGCTTTTGAATAAATTAATCCTGCACATACCTGTGTTTTGATTAAAAATTGAAGTTCTTTCTGTAACCCATGGAGCCTCTGAAGTGCTCATGAACATTTAAGGAGACGGAGTGAAAGGAGAACCATTGATCACATGCATCCGTAAACTCACTCGGCAAGAATGTCGCAGAATTGAACAGAAACACTCCATTTGGACCGTAGGCTTCTAAAGAACCGCTTTCCTCTCTCTTTGTCTAAATCTATCAGAATCACTTTTCTTTTAATCCAGCTTCCCCTTAAATACATTATATGTATTCCCTTCAAACTCTCACTATTTTCCCCATTCTCTGCGGACAGGTTTTGATATACTAATCGGTATTTTATATAAAAAATGTTCAGAGCTGGCCAGTTCTGTTGCAAGTGATCCATCTGTGATTCCTCCTCAGCTTTTTTCCCTCCCCCGCCATTGCCTGATCTGTCCAACATTTCTGTTTTACAGTTATTAAATGTCCCTCTGTTTCCATCTGTGTCTAACTATCATCATTAACCTATCAACCCGATGGTTTCATCAACAACTTGTCACCATGGCAATCCTGGCTCCTATCTCTTTCCTCTATCCATCTCCCCCCCAACTTCTTTGCAGCTTAACGCTCTTCCTTTGTAAACCAGCATCTGCAATTCCTTGTTTCTCCTTAACATTAACGCCTTCTCTTTTTTCCTCCTTCTGATTAGTATTCGTTTATTATTGTAATGTGTACCGAGATACCACAAGACCATTTGTTTTGCATGTTATCCAGTCAGAAATCCATGCTTGAGTACAATCAAACGGAACTGTACAAGAGTACAGAAGGTAGTGCAGCTGGTAGAGCTACTACCTCATGGCAACTGAGACTCGGGCTTAATCCTGAACTCGGGTGCTGTCTGTGTGGAGTTTGCATGTTCTCTCTGCAGGTGCTTGGGCTACCTCCGTGTGCACTTGTTTCCTCCCACATCTCAGAGACCTGTGGGTCTGTAGGTTAATTGGTCTCTGTAAATTGCCTCTAATGTGGGTGGGCAATGGATGATAATGTGAACATCACAAGTGTACATGGATAAGTGACATGACGAGTTAGGACCCTTCTTCAGTCTGAAGAAGAGTCCCGACCTAAAACATCACCTATCGATGTTCTCCCAAGATGTTGCCTGGCCCGCTGTTACTCCAGCACTATTTTTTCACTGAATATAGTGTTACAGCTACAAAGAAAATGCACATGAGGGGCCTTTGATTTGAAATGTTGACTCTGTTTTCTTCTCTGCAGATGCTGCCTGACGTATTGGGTTTTTCCAATATTTTATCTTTTCAGTTTAGATTGATTGACTGAGTTGAGTTTATTGTCATATGCATAAGTATGGTGAGATGGAGACACAATGAAAACCTTGCAGCTGCATTACAGATACAGACTCAGATAAGCACACAAAAACATATCATTTCTAAAAGAAAGAAGACTGCGCAACGAAAGGTTAACCTGGTTTTGACCGTGTGGAAAAAATGGATGATCTTCTCGATCCCTCTTGTAAACAAAAATGTCCATGTTATCAAGATCTTTGTTAAATCCTCCCAACCATCTCCCTCCCAATGGGAAGGAGCCCAACCTGCTCACTTGCTCATGAGTTGTATCCTCTTAGTTCTCGTTCAAATGTTAGTCTATTGCCATCATGTCCCATAACTGGTCAAACCAAGACAGCAGAAACAAATGCTACAGGACCTGGATATCTGAAAGGAAAACAGAACAAGTCAGCAACACACGGTAAGGATCATTGGACAGAGAAGTAGATTTAGCAAACTTCAATAAATATTCACCAGAGAGAAATAATCAAGATTAGAAATTATTTTCACATAATTTGTTGGTTTTCAATCCTACCTCTTGATGAATAAATTAGAGCATGTTATTTTATTTACCCAAGTGCTAAGATGGAACAAGTTATCCAGAATTTTACAAATTGAACTTTTCAGCCACCAAATCAAAAGAAGACCAGATTTAGCTGTAGATTTAGATATCCTCCTATACCCTCCCACTAAAGTGCAATGAATTGGGTGACAGGTGGGCCTCGAGTGAGCAGTGAAAGCCACAAAGAATCTCTACAACAAAGTGGCAATGGCAAATTAAACAATGATCAGTCTGAAGATGGGTCCCGACCCAAAACGTCGCCTATCCATGTTCTCTAGAGATGCTGCCTGACCTGTTGAATTATTCCAGCATTTTGTATCTTTCCTTCCTAAACAAGGAGGGGCTTTGATGGAGGATGATATATATGGGGTATATTAATCATCAAGTAACAAAAGGAAATGGAAAGAAAAAGGAAAAGTAGGTTTGGATTTGGGGAGATTAGAGATAAAAGAAAAAGTGAAGGCTTATTTTTTACTTTAAACATACTTCCTCCACAAACTCACAGCATGAAAAAACGAGAACCTAACTTGTCATTATAATTTTTCAGTGAAAGAGAAAAAGGCTACAGTTATTAATGTTGGGGTCATTTATGAAACATTTATACTTGTGACAGAAAGACTAAATATTAAAAAGAGAATTTAGCTCCTGCCTCAGGAAACATTACATTGTCCAGTGCTGGTCAAAGAGGAGAATAATAGTGAGATGGTGGAACATTCATTTCACTTTCACTTTATGTGCAATGTGACGAATAAAACCGTATTGTATTGTATTGTATTGTAACATGGATCTTGGGCCCACAAGTCATCTTCCTGTAGCATTATAACCATATAATAACCATATAACAATTACAGCACGGAAACAGGCCATGTCGACCCTTCTAGTCCGTGCCGAACACATAATCTCCCCTAGTCCCATATACATGCGCTCAGACCATAACCCTCCATTCCCTTCCCATCCATATAACTATCCAATTTATTTTTAAATGATAAAAACGAACCTGCCTCCACCACCTTCACTGGAAGCTCATTCCACACAGCTACCACTCTCTGAGTAAAGAAGTTCCCCCTCATGTTATCCCTAAACTTCAGTCCCTTAATTCTCATGTCATGTCCCCTTGTTTGAATCTTCCCTACTCTCAGTGGGAAAAGCTTTTCCACGTCAACTCTGTCTATCCCTCTCATCATTTTAAAAACCTTTATCAAGTTCCCCCTTAACCTTCTGCGCTCCAAAGAATAAAGCCCTAACTTGTTCAACCTTTCTCTGTAACTTAGTTGCTGAAACCCAGGCAACATTCTAGTAAATCTCCTCTGTACTCTCTCTATTTTGTTGACATCCTTCCTATAATTAGGCGACCAAAATTGTACACCAAACTCCAGAATTGGCCTCACCAATGCCTTGTACAATTTTAACATTACATCCCAATTTCTATACTCAATTGATCTTTTTCTCCACGTTATCTTGTCAGCTGGTGAGTGGACCCATCATCAGATTAATTGTGAAATGAACCAACGTGAGAGGAATAGTTAGAATGCTTGTGGACACAAAATATTTGTTGGAAAATTATATGGAATTGAGTATTAAAAATGTAGTATTAACAGTGGTGAAAATCTACGTGAACTGCTCTTTTCACATTATACCAGTGCCTTATTTCACTGTGTTTGTCAATTCTAATGAACCAGTTTCTCCACCACCATCGTACAATTACTTGATGGCTGGCCGCTAAATCAGACCCAGGCATTTGTTTCTCTAAGATCTGTGTGGGCTTCAGCAAATGAGACCTGGTAAATAACAATTTGGCTGGCTGGGACAAGTGGGCTAATATGTTTCTTTCCTCGACGTATTCTGAAAAAGTTTGCAATTTCCACATTAATCTTGCAGCAACTGTTTAGGTCATAACAGCAATTAACAACTTGCTATTCAATGTGAAGAGCTTCAAAAGAAACTTCACTCCGATTTTTATGGCTATTTTAAAATCAGAACCTTGACTGTATGATTCAAAGGGAACTGCTTTCCCTGCATTGTGCAACCATCTACTTTCCTATTCAATCATTTCAACGACTCAAGCAAGATATTTCATGCTGACATGCTGGAATAGCACTAAAGGTGTGCAGCACTGCCACAGGAACGACACTCATTCAGTGTGTTCAAAAGATTCCATAACACATGTTAAATGAAGAGTTGGGGAATTATCCTGACTGCCTCCACAAAATATTTATTCCTCTATCAACATTACTAAATCAGGTTATCTGGCCACAACTTGGGGTTGAACTATGGCGCAGAGTTAGAGTTGCTGCCTTACAGTGCCAGAGACCCTGGTGCCAACTGCACTTGCTGTCTGTACGGTGTTTGCGTGTTATCCTTGTGACCGCGTGGGTATTCTCCGGGTGCTCCGGTTTCCACCCACACTTTAAAGATGTACAGGTTTGTCGGTTAGTTGGCGTTGGTAAAATTGTAAAATTGTCCCTCCTGTGTAGGATATTGTTAGTGCATGAGGTGATCGTGGTCGACGCAGACGCAGTGCGCCGAAGCGCCTGTTACCGCGCTGAATCTCTAAAGTCTAATGTAAAGTCTAAAATGTTTGTGGGGGCTTGCTGTGTGAAATGCGCCTGCCACGCTTCCTACATTGCAGTGCCTCAGTAGTATTTTGTTACCTATAAAACATATTGGGATGCCCTGAGGTTGTGTAAAGGTAGCAATGTTACAACATTTTAAGATTTAAAAAATCAAGTCTGCAATTTATCCCATTAGATAAAGCATAAAAAGAAGTTTAATTTGACACCAAATTCACTTTCATATCTTCAGTATTTAAAACGTTATGGCCATTTTCATACTCGGAAATTAGCATCTTATTCCCTATTGCTTTTCCATTGACTTAACTCAAAAGCTGTAATTGAGGACAGTCAAAAGCCCATAACTTTCTTAAACAATAAGAGAACTGAATGAAATTTTCAGTTATCATAGATTGGAGCATTCTGAAACAAATATTAACCAATCTTACTTGGATGACCTGAAATTAAACCAAATAATTAGTTAGTTACCTAATTGTAGCTAATTACAAAATTCAATTACTAGATCTAAACATCTATCAATTTCTTAAGAAAAGGTTAATATTCCTTAATAACGTAAGTGTCCAAATAACATTCACACAAGAATTCACAATTTAACTTGATTTTTAAATCTCATTGTCATGAATTTATAGGCCAAATGGAAGGAATTTAATGTTTAATTCCCGTAAATTAATGGGCATTTAAATCATCTTGCGAGTGGGTTTTTGTAGAACGTGATCAATTGGAACGTTGCGGTTGCTGTGAATTTGAACCACATAGTTCGCAGGAAAAAAACACTGCCAGTTCGTATGGGGCCAAAATTACATTTTCGTCAATTAAATTTGGATTAAAGCCATCCTAAGAAGCAAATTTATATGTAAAATAGACGACTTACATTATGTTTTGTCCCCTAATTGAGATCCGTCCTGTTGTGGGCCTTGAGGGCGTTAGAAGTAGCTTTTTATTTTACTCCAGCGATTAAATTGTCCAGCGATTTTTTTTTTTAAACTTCCGAGAATGGAAGTCCGGCCGATTGTTCTGCAGCAGCTGGCATTTTAATCCCGCCCCCCTCCTCAAAGGCGCCAAAGTCGTGCACATGGCCAGTGGCAGAACTGCAGTGCCACTGAAGGTAAGTATTGTAACATCGCTAGTAAAGGGCCTGTCCCACTTGGCTGTCATTCGCGCAACATTTACGTGACCTGCTAGCGTGTGGGTAGCGTGTGGGTAGTGCATGGGTAGCACGGGATGGGCGCATGGAGTGGTGTGGAGTGGTGTGGAGGAGTGTAGACTTCGTCCTGCACAAAATCTTCACACGCCACCGGCCTGTCGCGTAACTGATGGGCAAAGTGGGACAGGCCCAAGACCCTGGCGCGACGCAATATCTCACGTCCAACAGCAGCAGAAGCAGGCAAACAATCGCCGAGCTCGGCCTGGGGCTCACCAACATTGTGGATCCAGACCCGCCCCCACTCCTAATCCCAGAGCGGGGCCAAGACGATTGGAGATAGACACAAAATGCAGGAGTAACTCAGCAGGACCGGCAGCATCTCTGGGGAGAAGCAATGGGTGACGTTTCGGGTCGAGACCCTTCTTCAGGCTGAAGAAGAGTCTCGACCCGAAACATCATCCATTCCTTCTCTCCAGAGATGCTGCCGGTCCCGCTGAGTTACTGCTGCCTTTTGTGTCCATCTTCAAATTACATCACGTGCTCCAGGCGGCTGTGCAGACGCATGATGACTCGCGTGACCGTCGCACGTCAATCACTGGCCTGTCGCGTAAATGACGGCCAAGTGGGACAGTCCATTAAGGCACTAGAAAAATGCAAGTACTTTTTCTTTTCCGACTCTTCCAGTCTGTAACCAACTTCCTGCTTTTATTTTTGTTATACATGATGACAAGACAGTTTCTAGACTGAGTGCAAGGCCTGGTTCCACGCGGTATCACCAAACTAAACACAACTAAATTAAACCTGGAGGAAACCTAGAGGCAACATACAATGTACTAGTAGTAGAAGGCAGTGTCTTCTGAAGAATTGCCCTGTTTGCTCCATGCTACCTCCTTTCCCCCAGACTCTACATTTGATTATACATTGCTTAATCTCTAATTTACTGTAATTTTGATGGATGCTTAATCCTTGTCTCTCCATGGATGTTGGCAACTTCTTACCCCTTCTCTCCCTCCCTCGCTCCCGTGCTCTCTAAAGGACTTACTGTGCTCTGTGGCAGCCGTTTACCTTCCTCTTCATCGCGCAGACAGCGCTCCTCCGCTGTCCCTAGCCTCCAACTTTGCGGTGTTTGTGTGTGTGTGTGCGGTCGGTAGCAAAGATCCTGTAGGATCTTTGGTCAGTAGATGCAGCTTACGCTTCGGTGGAGGCTTTCCAGGCAAATGACCAAAACTTAAAACAAAGGTAGATAAAAATGCTGGAGGAACTCAGCGGGTGAGGCAGCACCTATGGAGAGAAGGAATAGGCACCATTTCGGGTCGAGACCCTTAACGCCCTGTCCCACTGTACTAGTTCATTCAAGAGCTCTCCCGAGTTTAAAAAAAATCAAACTCGTGGAAGCACGTAGAATGAACGTAGCGGGTACGTCGGAGCTCGGGGACGTCTCTTAGCGGATTGTAATGCTAACGGCAGGTACTCGGAAAACGCGGTAAGCTCGGGAAGAGAGCCCCAAGTACCGACGAGCGGCCATTAGCGTTTATCTCCGATTTCGAATCAGGGCAAACTCTGGAGAACTCGTTCAGTGGGACCGGGCTATTAGGCTGAAGGAGGGTCTCAACCCGAGATGTCCCTTAATCCTTCTCTTCGCTGCCTCACCCGCTGAGTTCCTCCAGAATTTTTGTCTACCTTTGTGTCTTAATGTCCCTCATTTTTTTTCGTATGCTCCTTTGCTTTTAGTTGTACACTTTTTTGAGGTTGCATATTTATCATAGGTACATTCACAGCTCCAGCCACTGAGATTCAATCCACACCACTGTTTGCCTCATTGGCTGAAAGATGTGCTGGCTGCAAATTACCCTTCGTGTGTGGGTAAATGAAAGAACCTGTTAGCTGATCAGAAAATGGAGAAAATAAAAATTGGAATGATTGTACGAATTGTGTCAATGGGTGGTCAATGGTTGGCATGTACTTGATGGGCCAAAAGGGCCATTTTCATGTTGTTCCATAAAAACATATGAAACTGATTATATTAACCTGAGGGGGAACTTCTTTACTCAGAGAGTGGTAGCGGTGTGGAATGAGTTTCCAGTGGAAGTGGTGGAGGCAGGTTCATTGGTATCATTTAAAAATAAATTGGATAGGCATATGGATGAGAAGGGAATGGAGGGTTATGGTATGAATGCAGGCAGGTGGGACTAAGGGGAAAAACAGTTGTTCGGCACGGACTTGTAAGGCCGAGGTGGCCTGTTTCCGTGCTGTAATTGTTATATGGTTTATATGGTTATATGGTTAACCTAATGTGCAGGAAGGAACTTCGGATGATGGTTTACACCGAAGATAAACACAAAATGCTGGAGTAACTCAACGGGACAGGTAGCATCTCTGGATAGAATGACATTTCAGGTCGAGGCCCATCTTCAGACTGATGAGTAACATTTTGGGTCAAGACTTTGGGCTGAAGAAGGGTCTCTACCTGAAACGTCACCCATTCCTTCTCTCCAGAGATGCTTCCTGTCCCGCTGAGTTAAGGGGCTGTCCCACTTGGGTGATCTTATTGGCGAGTTTAGAAGAGTTTGAAAAAAAGTTTGACTATGTAGAAGACCTCCTTCGACCTCCTTTGACTAGGTTGAAGACCAGCGTCGACTAGCTACGACTAACTTCGGGAAAATTGGACACCGAATAGTGGAGAGTGAACCCGACCTCCTTTCAATCTCCTTCGACCTCCCTTCGACTATGATGAAGATTATCTACGACGACCTTCGACTACCTTTGACTACCCTCGATTACCTACGACTAACATGTCGAATTACTACGACCTACTTCGACTAAACCTACGAGTAAAAAAGGTATTGTTTTTTCCATGGCAACCTTTTTTTTTTACTCGTGGGTATTTTTTAACATATTGAAAAAATATTTTAACATATTGAAAAAACGTTGCAACCTAGCTGAGGTCTCAAGTATGGGAGACCACTCCCGAGTATGAAGGAGAGTTACGAAGACCTCCTACGATCTCGTGTCGACCATGCTGCGAGTATGAGTCGAGGGCAACCTCGCCAGAACTCGCAGATTAGGTCGCCCAAGTGGGACAGGCCCTTTACTCCAGCATTTTGTGTCTATTTACATTTAACTTATGAGTCAGAAAGGGGCATGATAGCTTTCATGACCAATGTTCCAACATCACTCATTCTCTCAGCTACCATGGAAAAAATCAAAGGCAAACAATGTTATTCCACTTTTTAAGAAAGACAGGAGGGAGAAAACAGAGAATTATAGACCAGTTAGCCTGACATTGGTGGTGGGGAAGATGCTGGTGTCAATCATCAAAGGTGACAAAGCGGCACATTTGAATACCAGTAACAAGATCGGATCGAGTCAGCATTGATTTACTCCTACAACTTTAGGTTGTGCACGCCGTATGCAAGAAGAAGAAGCATGGATTTACGAAAGGGAAATCATGCTTGACTAATCTTCTGGAATTTTTTAAGGATGTAACTAGAAAAACGGACAAGGGAGAGCCAGTGGATGTAGTGTACCGTCCTAGACTTTCATAAAGCTTTTGATAAGGTTCCACATAGGAGATTAGTGGGCAAATTTAGGGCACATGGTATTGGGGGTAGAGTGCTGACATGGGTAGAAAATTAATTGGCAGACAGGAAACAAAGAGTAGGGATTAACGGGTCCCTTTCAGAATGGCAGGCAATGACTAGTGGGGTACCGCAAAGCTCGGTGCTGGGACCGCAGCTATTTACAATATACATCAATGATTTAGATGAAGGGATTCAAAGTAACATTAGCAAATTTGTAGATGACGCAAAGCTGGGTGGCAGTATGAACTGTGAGGAGGATGCTATGAGAATACAGGGTGACTTGGACAGTTTGGGTGAGTGGGCAGATGCATGGCAGATGCAGTTTAATGTGGATAAAGGTGAGGTTATCCACTTTGGTAACAAAAAACAGGAAGGCAGATTATTATCTAAATGGTGTCAAGTTGGGAAAAGGGGAAGTACAACGGGATCTGGGGGTCCTTGTTCATCAGTCAATCAATGTAAGCATGCATATACAGCATGCAGTGAAGAAAGTGAATGGCATGTTGGCCTTCATAACAAGAGTAGTTGAATATAGGAGCAAAGAGGCCCTTCTGCAGTTGTATAGGGCCCTAGTGAGACCACATCTGGAGCATTGTGTGCAGTTTTGGTCACCTAATTCTTGCTATTGAGGGAGTGCAGCATAGGTTTACAAGGTTAATTCCCGGGATGGCGGAACTGTCATATGCTGAGAGAATGGAGTGGCAGGGCTTGTATACTCTGGAGTTAAGAAGGATGAGAGGAGATCTTATTGAAACATATAAGATTACTAGACTAAGTGGGACCCGAAGGGATCCAGCATCACACGGGAGGGCTGGTCTCCCAACACAATATTCCACCTCTCCACCAATTCCAATATTGGTGGCCAGTGGGAGGGAGGGGGGGGGGGGGGGGGGCTTTCTGGAGTGCTAGTATGGGTATTGTGCGCTGAAAGGACTGGTTTCCAGAGTACTAGTATGGACATTGTGGGCCGAATGGATTCTTGGGCTGGCGGTTCAGTCACTCAAGCCTGTTGTGCTGGCAGCTCACTCACTCACGGCTGGTGGGCTCGCAGTTGACTCACGGCTATTCCTTGAAATTGCATTTCAGGCAGGGTGCAACGGCACCAAATTCAAGTGCAGTTTCATACCATTTCAAACAGGGTGCAAGGCAACTAAAGACTGTGATTCGTGACCTCTCCCTCTACCATCTTGCAGAGACTGAGCCATGCCCACATTTCTAGGTTTTATAGTCTCTCCCTCTCCCACCAGTAGGGGCGTGGCCTTCATGACGTGATTGACAGGGGACAGAAGCTCAACCTTTTTTAAACGCTAATAACTCTTTTATTTTTCATCAATGGGAAAAATCGTCAGCACCTGATGAGTGGAGGGGGACTCTGAGTAAGATGGCCAAAAATCATAGCCGTACATGGTAGCTTTTTCTCTAAAATCAATATAAAGCGCAAACAGGAAGTGGTCAAGGTTAGACTTTTAATTATATAGAAGGCAGCTCAAATTAGGCAAGGCAGTTCTAATTAGGCAAGGCGGCTTGCTTTAGCACTTTCAAAACTAAAGGCAAGGCAGCTCGCTTTAGCACTTTCAAAACCAAAGTCAAAGCAGCTCGCTTTAGTACTTTCAAAACCAAAGGCAAGGCAGCTCACTTTAGCACTTTCAAAACCAAAGGCAACACAGCTCACTTTAGCACTTTCAAAACCAAAGGCAACACAGCTTGCTTTAGCACTTTCAAAACCAAAGGCAACACAGCTTTAGCACTTTCAAACCAAAACACACTTTTGCATTTTCAAACTACATTTTCAAATCACATTAAGGGCATTGACAGGTCAGTAAAACCACTCACAGTTTAGTAGACATGTGTTCAGTGTTATTCACAGCTCAGACTGAGAATTGCGACCTCTCGCTCCCCAATCTTGCAGAGAACTGAGGCACCTCCACACTTCCGGGTATTATAATCTCTCCGATAGGGACGTGGCCTTCAGGAGAGAGAATAAACATTTTTTAAACAGTAATAACTCTTTTATATTTCATCGATGGGAAAAATCCTCTTGTCCTGTGCAGCGGAGGGAGACTCTGAGTAAAATGGCCAAAAATCACAGCCGTAAGTGACAGCGTTTTTTCTAAAATCAATAGAAAGAACAACAGGAAGTGGTCAAGATCAGACTTTTAGTAATATAGATTAAGGGTTTGGACATGCTAGAGGCAGGAAACATGTTCCCAATGTTGGGGGAGTCCTGAACCAGGGGCCACAGTTTAAGAATAAGGGGTAAGTCATTTCGAATGGAGACGAGGAAACACTTTTTCACACTGAGGGCTGTGAGTGTGTGGAATTCTCTGCCTCAGAGGGCCGTGGAGGCCGGTTCTCTTGATACTTTCAAGAGAGAGCTAGATAGGGCTCTTAAAGTCAGTGGAGTCAGGGGATATGGGGCGAAGGCATGAACGGGGTACTGATTATGGGTGATCAGCCATGATCACATTGAATGGCGGTGCTAGCTCGAAGGACCGAATGGCCTACTCCTGCACTTATTGTCTATTGTCTAATATTAAAACATATGCACAACACACAAGGAAGAGATCTATCCGGAAATAAAAAGCACAATGATAAAATGACGAAAAGATTTGGGGTTTTATTTCAACTGCAATTTTTTCTAAATTAAGACAAATTTTCATGCAAGCTGTATCATTAACCATTAACAAACATTTTTTAGCTGCATTGAGAGACTGTGAATGCAGCCGTGAAGGAAATAGATGCCTTGTAAATATTTAATAAAATGTTTGTAATTAACTGTGTCAGGAGTTGTAGTTCTGTGGACTTATGAGTCCTGCTTAGATTTGCTGTTGCATGTTTAAGCCTCTGTTCATTTAATTTACAGCAGTCGATTAAAATGCAAAGCACAGCAATGTGAACTGGACATGAATCTTGACATAAAATGCGCCAGTGTTATGTGTCAGGTTAATTCAAATGAATGCAAGACCAGTCAGTTTGAGAGGCCTGATATAGTGTAGGCTGGTAGTATATTCAGGTTCAAAATGACAGTCTGGTGAACACTGTAAAACTATCAGTAATTATAGAAGCCATATAGAAATCATCACAGGCTGGTCATGTTAAAACCGTTGCTTTCAAAGAGATTTGTCCTTGAGAAAGGATTTTCTAGTTCATCGTAGATTACTCTGAAATCTCTTTCATTGGAAATATTTCACCGTTGGGTACCTACATATCTTCATAAGGGCTTGATTTGACATTCGTTTAATTTCACAAATGATTCTGAACAGCTTGGCATTATCCCCCTAGAAGCTGCTTAACTTGATGCTGAGTCTAATTGAAGATGTCGTTTTTCTCCACCTATTCAAACATTTGTTTTAATGATTCAAGCAGTAAAAAGTCTTGAGGTCCCATTTAGTGAGACACACTGTATGAGTTTCCCTTGGAAAGAATATGCAGTCATAACCTAGCTGTTAACAATAATTAAATTTTACATAATTAATATCTGGCTGGAGTGTCTTTGTTTGCGATTAATTATTCAAAGAAAAACTCTGCAAGGATGTAGCGACTGGAATATAATTTCTTCATAGTTTACAAAGGGATTCTCAGTGGAGCAAAATCAAACAAGTTTATTTTTGTATTTCAGCAATAGTATTATTGTTAATGACATTAGTGTTTTGAAACTGGTAATTTGGTCCCTTTATATTAAAATTAATCCCTTTGCATTTGCAACTAAGGATTTGCTACAAAATAAATTTGTGTAATCCTACAACCACACAGTATTGAGAGAAAGCAGGTGACCAGATGTTGATGCTCCACATGTCTTCTCTCACCCTCCTCCATCTCATCCTCTCAGCCAATTTTCTAAGTGTGCTTGGTAACCGGCAATGGTTAACTGTGATGACATCTCTACTGCATGAACATTGTTTAAAGTTATTGCAGTACACCTGCTTAGTTTAGTTTAGAGATACAGCGATGGAAACAGGCCCTTCGTCCTGCCAAGTCCGCACCACTGACCAGCGATCCCTGCAGATTAACACTATACACACACAAGGGACAATTTACATTTACATCAAGCCAATTAAATTTCAAACCTGTACGTCTTTGGTGTGTGGGAGGGAACCGAAGCACTCTGAGAAAAACCCACACACTGACCAGCGATCCCTGCAGATTGCACAGGAGAACGTACAAACTCTGTACAGACAGCACCCGTTGTCGGGATCAAATCTGTGCCTGTGTCGCTGAAAGTGTGATAAGGCAGCAACTCTATCGCTGCGCCACCGTGCCCCTACAGTGACACTCCGTGCCGCTACAGTGCCGCCTGTGTTATTTCAAATTTAAATCTAGATTCTCCAAGCATTCTGCCACATTTTAATTGGTATTTGCGGTGCTGTTACAATTCTATAATTTGAAAAAAAGTACATTTCCACTGAGTATTTCCCAACCATAGGACAGTCAATGAAGTTCTTTTGAAATCTAGGAAACGCAGCAGTGATTTTATACACAACAAGCTCCCATTAACATCAATGTGATAACGGCCAATGACAAGGTTGCAAGTGAAAATAGCTCACCCTTTCAAGTCCAGTCAAACCAAGTCGAGATTATTGTAATATACCAAAGTATGCCCAAGTTTGTCCAAAATCTGAGAAGGTAATAGCTAAGAGGGTCTGAGAGGGTAATAGTATTTTAGCTAATATCCTCTAATCCAGGCAATATTTTGGTGAAGATAGACACAAAATACTGGAGTGACTCAGCAGGTCAGGAAGCATATCTGGAAAAAATGGACAGGTGGCGTTTTGTGGGGAGGGGGGGAACTGGAAAAATAAACCAAGTTTCTTTATCTGCATTTATCTGCAGTTCCTTTTTATAATATTTTCTGCACCCTCTCAAAGGCTCTACATCCTTCCTATAGTGTGACCATCGCAATTGCCCACAATACACTAAATGTGGCTAGGCTAAATATTTATGCTGCTGCCACACGGTCTTTTATACTCAAGACACTAATAGATGAAGCCAAGTATGTTGTATGCCTTCTTTTCCTCCCTATACATGTGTGTGCAGTTTTTAGAGAGCTATCTTAGAATAAAGGGAAGGTCATTTAAGACTGAGGTGACCCAGAGAGTTGTGAATTTATGGAATTCCCTGCAACAGAGGGCAGTGGAGGCCAAGTCACTGGATGGATTTAAGAGAGAGTTAGATAGAGCTCTAGGGGCTAGTGGAGTCAAAGGATATGGGGAGAAGGCAGGCACGGGTAATAACATAGCCATTGCATCATATCTCTTGAGCCACCTCATGGCGGATATAGACTTTGATGATAAAACCACCACCTCCTTCAGTGCACTAGCTCAGCTTTTGATCAATTGAGGAAAAGGATTTTTGAAGTTCAAAACCTCAGATCCGACACAAAATTAATTGTCTTCTGAGAAGCAGTGATCTCTGCCCTCTCAGATGCTTCTGAGATCTGGAACACCTAATCAGTCATCTTGAGGCAATGGAAAGATTTCACCTATACACATCTCAGTAAAATCCTCCTGGCAGGACAAATAATCCAATATCAATGTCCTCTCCCAGGCCAACATCTCCAGCAACAAGGTCCCCAGTACACTTAATTAACAATATTGGGCATGTCAAATCATTTGCATTCCTGATACCAAACTCCCGATAAAGACAACTCATATTAAGGTCTCTGGTGGGAAGAGATTTCTGGACAGACAGAGGTTAAGATTCAAAGATGTACTCAAAGCCTTCCAGTGGAAATGGCGACAGCCCCACCGAACCCTGGCAGTCCCTGGCCCATGTTTACTCAAGGCGGAGTTGGAACATCAGGATGATAATGCCATGAATATTTTTTTTTAAGAGAGAGGGAGATTCTCGAAAAGCAAAGGGGTGAAAGGTTACGTGGAGCGGACGGGAATATGGTTACATTTAGATCAGCCATGCTCTTACCATATTTCTTAGAGCATGGAAACAGACCCTTCAGCCAACTTCATGCCTACCAAGATGCCCCAACTACACTAGTCCCACCTGCCTGCATTTGATCCTTATCCTCTAAATCTTTCCTATCCATATGTCTCTCCAAATGCCCTTTAAATGTTGTGACCTGTGCCATACCCTCTGAGGTATGTGAAAGGTTCTAAATAAATGCAGGAACATGCTGTTGACAATGCCCTTGATTTTATATGTAAGAAGGAACTGCAGATGCTGGTTTAAATCGAAGATAGACTCAGCGGGCCAAGCAGCATCATTCATTCCTTCTCTCCAGAAATGTTGCTTGTCCTACTGAGTTCTCCAGCATTTTGTGTCTACACTTGATTTTATAAATGTCCTGTGCGGGATGACAATTCTGAAGGTGATAACTTTGGAAAAAATTGATTTCTGCTCGGTGCGTGCCTTACAGCAAGTAAATTAGTTTATTGGCCAAGTATTCACATACAAGGAATTTGCCTTGGTGCTCTGCCCACAAGTAACAACATGACATACAGTGACAGTTACGAATGACTCAGAAAACACAAAACATTAATAATAATAAAACATTAATGATAAAACACCATTGATCAAGCATGTGAACCAACAAAATATCAGTTCAAAGGGAGGCTACAGATTTTTGGCTGTTGAGTAGAGCAATTACTCGTGGATAAAAACTGTTTTTATGTAGGTGAACAGAGGGATCTGGGAATAACTGTGCACAGTTCCCTGAAAGTGGAATCTCATGTAGATAGGGTGGTAAAGAAAGCTTTTGGTGTGCTGGCCTTTATAAATCAGAGCATTGAGTATAGAAGTTGGGATGTAATGTTAAAATTGTACAAGGCATTGGTGAGGCCAATTCTGGAGTATGGTGTACAGTTTTGGTCGCCTAATTATAGGAAGGATGTCAACAAAATAGAGAGAGTACAGAGGAGATTTACTAGAATGTTGCCTGGGTTTCAGCAACTAAGTTACAGAGAAAGGTTGAACAAGTTAGGGCTTTATTCTTTGGAGCGCAGAAGGTTCAGGGGGGACTTGATAGAGGTTTTTAAAATGATGAGAGGGATAGACAGAGTTGACGTGGAAAAGCTTTTCCCACTGAGAGTAGGGAAGATTCAAACAAGGGGACATGACATGAGAATTAAGGGACTGAAGTTTAGGGGTAACATGAGGGGGAACTTCTTTACTCAGAGAGTGGTGGCTGTGTGGAATGAGCTTCCAGTGAAGGTGGTGGAGGCAGGTTCGTTTTTATCATTTAAAAATAAATTGGATAGTTATATGGATGGGAAGGGAATGGAGGGTTATGGTCTGAGCGCAGGTATATGGGACTAGGGGAGATTATGTGTTCGGCACGGACTAGAAGGGTCGAGATGGCCTGTTTCCGTGCTGTAATTGTTATATGGTTATATGGTTATATGTCTGGCTGTGGCAGCTTTGACAATCCGGAGTCGCCTTCCAGAGGGAAGTGATTCAAGGAGTTTGTGGCCAGGGTGAGAGGGGTCAGAGATGATCTTGTCCGCTCACTTCCTGGCCCTTGCAGTGTACAGTTCATCAATGGAGGGAAGGTTACAGCCAATAACCTTCTCTGCTGATTGGATGATTCGCTGCAGCCTCCAGGTGTTGTGCTTGGTGGCTGAGCCAAACCAGACCATGATGGAGGAGGTGAGAACAGACTCTACGATGGCCGTGTAGAATTGGACCATCATTGCCTGTGGCAGATTGTGCTTCCTCAGCTGCCGTAGGAAGTACATCCTCTGTTGTGCCTTTATGACTGTGGAGTCGATGGTGGCCCCCCCACTTAAGGTCCTTGGAGATGATGGTTCCCAGGAACTTAAAAGACACCACAGATGTGACTGTGGTGTTGTCGATGGTGAGTGGGGGTGAGGGGAGGGGGAGCTCTCCTAAAGTCTACAAAGCTTTAGTTCCAACAGTATGAAATGCCTGACAAAATGCTCTGTGCTCACAGACCTCAGTAATTCTAAATCCAGAAGTATGAAACCCTGTGAAACAAGAATATTGTTATTACCCATGAATATTAAACCACAAACTGTTGGAACTTTATTTTGCTAGGGTCCAAAAGATAATTTATACTTTATGTGTTACTTTTTTTGAAACTTAATATATAACACCTGCCAGTTTAGAAGCAAACCTGTCTACAAGAATATATAAATGGGAAACATGTTACTGAATCAAAATTGAAAATTTAGTTCAGGCCACTTGTTATTCTCTAAATGTAGCAGTTCTTAATTACTCCAAACAATGGTTGAAAATTGATAATTCTCTCACATCTGGTTCCATGTGATTATTTCAGGCTCAAAATCAACTCCTTCATTAGTGAAGATTAACGAGTATTGTAATCCTAAAATTAATGGTAATACCGACTGCAAAGAAAGAATTTGACAACATGTTTTTTGACTTTCAGTATGTTAAAATATTACCGATAAGAGAGTTTGCATATTTTATGCCCCCCTGAAGCAGAGACTGGTTATTGTGGTTCACTGTCAGGAAAAAAATTGTTTGAGAAATCAATTAATTTTGATTGCTTCACATGAATATAACAGAGCTGCAGCTAATGTTTGATGGTTGTAGCAAACAAACAAAATGTGTGCTTGGCTTCTAACCTGTGCTGGGTTGAGTTAATATTCAGCAGGCTGGCTGAGAAAAATATACATCACTGATCAAATTGTGCCTGTGTGTGACACTGGACACTTCTGTGCAAATATGCACATGTGTATGAAAGTAGGTGTGTATATGTGCATATGTATGCGTGTGTGTGTATTAGCACTATTAGAAAAACAGCACGATAACAGGCCATTCGGCCCACCGAGTCCATGCCAACCAGCGATGCATGCACACTAACACTATTCAACACACTAGGGACAATTTACAGTTAACAGAAGCCAATTAGCTTATGTCTTTGGAGTATGGGAGGAAACTGGTGCACCCGGAGAAAACCCACGCAAGTGACGGGGAGAACGTACAAACTCCATAGAGACAGCACCCGTAATCAGGATTGAACTTGGGTCTCTGACGCTGTAAGGCAGAATGTGCCACCCTGTCATATGCATGAGTATATGTGTGTTAATGTGAATGCATCTGCATGTGCATGTGTAGATGTATTTGTATGTATGTGTGTGCATGTGTGTGCATGTGTGCATTCCTCTGTATGCTTTCACACAAGCTTGGGCGTGTGCGTCTTGCTTACTATTAGAACTAAATGAAATCAGAAAATTCAAAAGTAAAATTATATGGAGGCAGCCCCATTATTTTGTACTTAAACTGGGAAATTAGCACAAATCCGGGATTATTCAAAAGATTTCTTGCATGTTTGGATCACTACATGGATTAAAGGAAGAGCTAACCTGCCTTGTCATGACTACTGCAACAGATTTTGTTTGACCTATAAATGTTGTCAATAAATTGCACGCAGCATCAAATGAATATGTTTTGGACATTACAGATTGATTTAGTTTTAGTTTTGTGATACAGCGCGAAAACAGGCCCTTTGGCCCACAGAGTCCACACCGACCAGCGATCCCCACACATTAACACTATCCTACACACACTGGTGACAATTTTGCACATAGACTAAGCCAATTAGCCTACATACTTGTACATCTTTGGAGTGTAGAAGGAAGATATCGGAGAAAACCCACATGGTCACGGGGAGAATGTACAAATTCCGTACAGACAGCACCCATAGTTGGGAACTAACCTGGGTCTGTGGCGCTGTAAGTCAAGTCAAGTCAAGTCACATTTATTCTTATAGCACATTTAATAAGAACAACTCTCGTTGGCCAAAGTGCTTTACATTTGTTATAAGAATAGTATAAACAATCAAACTACATACATATAACCCTCGCTCAGTGGACGTCAGGAACGGCTTGGGAGTATAGATAAGATTTTAGTCTTGACTTAAAGGAGTCGATGGAGGGGGCAGTTCTGATGGGAAAGGGGATGCTGTTCCACAGTCTAGGAGCTGCAACCGCAAAGGTGCGGTCGCCCCTAAGCTTATGCCTAGACCGCGGGATATTCAGCAACCCCAAGTTCGGCCGATCTGAGGGACCTGGAGGTGGAGTGGTGGGTGAGAAGACTTTTAATGTAGGAGGGGGCAAGCCCATTGAGGGCTTTGTAGACATAGAGGAGGGTCTTGAAATGTATACGGAACCGCACAGGGAGCCAGTGGAGAGAGGCCAGGATTGGGGTGATGTGGTCCTTTTTTCTGGTGCCCGTCAGGAGTCTCACTGCGGCGTTTTGGACCAGTTGCAGGCGGGACAGGGAAGATTGGCTGATGCCAGTAAGGCAGCAACTCTACCACTGCGCCACTGTGGCTGCCCTTGGTGTAGTATATTTTGTTTTGAAACCAACTTGCAACTTAGATACTTTTAGAACCAATGAAGTACTTTCCGATTCAGATTCAGATTCAGATTCAATTTTAATTGTCATTGTCAGTGTACAGTACAGAGACAGCGAAATGCATTTAGCATCTCCCTGGAAGAGCGACATAGCAAACGATTTGAATAAATAATAATAAGTGTCCGGGGGGGGGGGAGGTGGTGATTGGCAGTCACCGAGGTACGTTGTTGAGTAGAGTGACAGCCGCAGGAGTCAATGTGCACACAGCAAGGTCCCACACACAACAGTGGGATAATTACCATAAAAGTTAG